>NC_041381.1:245578643-245714759 GCF_002162155.2 Triticum dicoccoides
CTCCCTCCTCTCCGGTGAGCTCCTCTTCCCTCCTCTCCGGTGAGCTCCTCCCATCCCCTCATGGTTTCTCCTTCCTCCTCTCCAGCGACCTCCTCCTCCTCCTCCTCCTCCTCCTCTCCGGTGAACTCCTCTCCGGCAAAAGACCATGGCAACAAGATCCAAAAACAGGAACAAAATTTGAAATAATGTCGTGCCAAAAAACAAGCAAAAAAACGAGCAAAAAATGGGCAAAAAATCACGATCTAGATCTAGATTCAAAATGGCGCATCACTAATGGCGCATCACAGGACAGTGCGCCATTAGTATGCCGCGGTTACTAATGGCGCATCCAGTTGTGGTGCGCCATTAGTATCCAAAGCACCTGGGTATACATGGCCCCTGGGAGGCATACTAATGGCGCACCATGGCCTATACTAATAGCGCACCAGTGGTGCGCCATTAGTATACCAGATACTAATGGCGCACCACTGGTGCGCCATTAGTAAAAATTACTAATGGCGTGCTGTTAGTGGCGCACCACAGATGCGCCATTAATGGCCATACTAGGTGCGCCATTAGTAGGGTTTTTCTAGTAGTGCCTGTACAACCCCTGATAAGGAATTTACTTGTGTCCTCTTCGGCTCATGCCGTGATACATACTTGATCCTCCTCCCTTCCGGGGTGGTAAGCAAAATCGACTTACTAGCGCAATCGATGTTTCCTCCATACATCGATAGACAATCCATAACCAGAGTCACATCCAAACCTTGAGATTCCAAAATAATTAAATCCGAGGGGAAAACATGCCTACTTATACTCAATGGCACATGAAAACATCCTTGACTGGCCATATACTCCGCTCCTGGTGAGCTTACTAGCATAGGTGTTCTAAGAACTTTGGTTGGCAGTTTATACTTATCCACAAATCCCCTTGATATGTATGAATGCGATGCACCAGTATCAAAAAGAACGATTGTAGTAAATGACTTAACCAAAAACTTACCTATTACTGCATCTGGTTGGGCTTGAACCTAATCCATGTTAACGTGGTTCCCCTGTCCCCTGTTGAAAGGGTTCGGCTTCTTCCCAGAGCTTCCATTGCCATTTCCATTCTGGGCTTCAGGACATTCATTGGCATAATGTCCAGTCTTCTAACACTGATAGCAAGTGACTTGGCTCAGGTCTCTCTTGGCTGGGGTTGATGGGTTGGTACGGTTCTGACCGTTGCTTCCTCCATTCCCATTACCATTCTTGGGGCCACTATGATTATGCGAGCTACCTCCTCCATTGGTATGCTGAAAATGTCCCCCGTTTTCGGGGTAAAACGTGGCTTCTGCTGAGCTCCAGAATTGTACTTCCCTTGTCCATACTTCCTCTTGCGGTTTTCAATCTACTGTTGCTTACCTTCAATAATGAGTGCCCTATGTACCAACTCCTGGTAGTTGTTGAAGGTTGCGACCATCAACTGCATGCTCAGCTCATCATTCAGTCCTTCCAGAAACTTCTCCTGCTTAGCTGCATCTGTAGCAACGTCATCTGGGGCACAACGTGCTAACTTACTAAAGTCATCCACATACTGGCCTACAGTACGTCCTTCTTGGCGCAAGTTGCAAAACTCACGCTTCTTCATGGCCATAGCTCCTGCAGAAACATGGGAAGTACGGAAAGCCTGCTGAAACTGATCCCATGTGACTGTGTCGATAGGATAAGTGGTTGTGAAATTCCCCCACCATGATGCTGCGGGTCCATCAAGCTGATGTGCGGCAAAATGCACCTTTTCCGCATCTATGCATCCTGCAGTGGTCAACTCCCTTCCTGTCTTGCAAAGCTAGACATTTGCAACTATCGGCTCGGTGCTACTGGAGAACACCGGCGGATTCAGTATAAGAAAATGGGTCAAGTGATCAACAGGTGGTGGAGGTGGTGGGTTGTTGTTGTTATTGTTGTTGTTCCCTTGATTCTGATTCTGGACTAGTAACTGCATCAATGCATTATGTTGCTGGATCAACTGAGTGAGCTCCGGTGGGAAAGCAAATCCATTGTCGCGTCTCGGAGGCATCTGAGGGTTTAGAAAAGATGAGAAAATAGAGTAGAATGAGGTCTAGAGAGAAAACACTACCCATATGCACATGAGACAAATGCAAACAATATCACTTCATTCAATCAAACAAGGGCATACAACGGCCTAACTATCGTTACAAAGTGCTTGGACTATACTAGATACATGGGGGAATACTACTACTGTTATGGTGGTCGAATAGAAAAACTGCTCCGATGAAGACTCCCTGATATCTGCTCCAGCTTCATCAACATAGTCATCATCGCTATCGTCTGGGTCCGAGTCGGTGTCGTCGATGATGATGTAATTCTCTGGACAGGTGCAATCATCTTCTCCTCTAGTCGCGGGAAATCCCATGAATACTTTTAGCTTCTTCTTTAGATCATCATTCTTCTCCATGAGTTTTGTTATTTCCTCCTTATATCCATCGCATGTAGACTTGAGTTCTTCCTCCAGTTCTGTGATCTTGGTCATGGCCTTCTTCAGATCTATCATGTCTGCGCACATCTGGTTCTCCTGGCAACGTATGTGCTCGTTTAGCTCCTGGATGAAAGTTGCAATTGATCTATCCTTCCTGGTGCTGATCATCTCCCATTGCTCATCTTGGCGCCCACAAATCTGGTAGATAGTATCCTTGAGATCCTTGTGATAAACTTCTCCAATGCGTCCCATTGTGATGTGGGCTGCCATGCTCTTTCCTAGACTCCAGGTTGGTGCATCAAAGGGAACTCTATGGGATCAGTGACGGGCATGAACGTCCTTCCTAGACCTTTAACTTGAATCATCCAATGCTCCTCTTCAGGTAAAGTGGCGTCGTAGGTCCCGGTGAAGCTTGGTACTCCAATGTTCAGGTACTTAGTCACTTCCTTCAAGTGGCGTCCAAAGGGTGTATCTTCATCCGGTTGCGTGAACTTGTTCCTTGCATCCACCATCCTAAAAGAGTAGAAAAGATGAGGAGTCAGAAATGAGAAGAGTGAGTAGTGATCTAGGGATTTTAGCTTAGTGGTGGTTTCCTACAGTCAGCGTATGCTCTGATACCATCTTGTAACGACCAGACCTCAAACAGTCTGATCTCTGTGCTTTAGTGTCATCCATGGATCAGTAATGCTGACACGCACAGTACTTGAAGGATTTATAACAGAGTAGCAATCACACACTTATTACATCTAATATCTCAAAAGAGAACTTATTACAATAAATATGGCTTAAGGCCATCTAATAACAATCATAGTGGAAGACTAGGAAGATAAGTGGGTCCATCAACTCCAACGGCATCACTAAGTATAGAACCACGACCTAAGGCACCTTACTCGTCATCTGAAAAGTCTACAACATGAACGTTGCAGCCCGAAAACGGGTCAGCACATGGAATATGCTGGCAATGTAACACATAGAGAGAAATGAACATAAATATACTATACTACATGCATGTATGGCTGGTGGAAAGCTCTATGGTTACAGTTTTGCGTAAAGCCAAGTTTTCCCTACTGCAAAGGAACAAATTTTTATTTAACTATCATGGTGGTTGTTAAACATTGAGAAGATAGACATCCTCTCAATCCCAATTAATCATCATCATTAAACCCAACAAATTAAATTAAAGTAACATGATGAGATTCACATGATAATCCATGTACTAGATAATCAAAATGTCCATAACCAGGGACACGGCTAACCATGATTAGTTTATACACTCTGCAGAGGTTTGCACACTTTTCCCCACCAGACTCGATGTCCTCCAGTGGGATTCTCGCACTACATGGTGTTTGAGAAACGGATGACCGAGACATAGTCTTTCAGAAGCGCTAGCACCTTACGATCGGGTAGACAGTTACACCTACTTTCCCCTACATCTGCTAGTCTACCACTGTATGAGTTTGCACGACTTAATCAACTATGCTAGAGCCCATAGTAGCTTGTGGCTGCACACGGAAGTTTCTAGCATGAATAATCTCATGATCCCTTTGAGCCTGGGTGGCGGTCCATAAAGAAAACAGGCAATCGCTAGAATACCCAGGTGCCTCAATCCACCCACATGTGTATTAAAGTTGCCACCTTAAATAAACCATTAAATAACAATCTCACATCTGTCATGGATACACTCACCCAATCCACGTCTACTAGCATAGCATGGCAATAAGCAAACGTAGAAGTAACTCCCAAGGGTTTGATAATAAAACAAGTAATAGGTACTACCTCATCTACTTCCCAAAACCCACATTTTAATTAGATCCTAACCATGCAATTTTTTGAGGATTGATCTAATGCAATAAAACTGGGCAGTAAAGAGGTATGATCAAAGTGTTACTTGCCTTGTTGATGATCCGTGAAACCTAGCAATTCGAAGTAGCAAGAGGCGCACTTCGGGTACTCTATCACAAACAAACAAGCATACAATAAGTACTCATCCAATGCACAGGTAAAAGTCAAATAAGAGACCTAACCAGAAAGTTCAACTTAAGAACTCCGGTTTGCAAAAAGAATCAAATCAAACGAAGCAACGAAAGTCAAACGGCGAAAGAAACAACCTTCATTTACTAATCTGGACCTAAGTCAAATTTTTCAGAAGCAAAAACTTGTTTGAGTTGGTTAAACGGAATGACGGTTTCGAGACGAAACTCCAGGCGCTTGAATTGCCTGATTCCGATAAACGAGCGAAAAGTTATATTAGAACGAAAATCGGATCAGAAATCGCGATCTGGAATAATTGCGGAAAATCCGAGAAAAAGAAAAACTGACGAACAGCTTAACGAATGGACGTTCGTTAACTGAAACTAAACGGCGAACTCGTCCGTTAAAACGAAGGATCGAGCGAATGCTCGCTAAATAAATGAACCAGAAAAAATAAAATAAACCGATCTAAAAAACCTAGGGTTTTAAAAAAACCGAATTGGTATTCTTAGAAAACCGGGGCGGCGGCGGCTACCTCGTCGGGGGCTCCGGCGAAGTCCGGCGGCTCTGGCGGGGCTTCGGGCGACGGCGGCGAACGGCGGCGGCGGCAGCGCAAGGCGACGGGGCGGGTGGCTTGCGGCAGCGGCGGCTCCGACTTTTGGGCTCCATGGGGCGCCCCGGGTCGGCTTTTAACGGGGGGGAGGGGGCGGTGGCTTGCGGGAGGGGGCGGCGGTGGCGTGATCCCCCTGGACTCGGGCGGTGGCAGCGATCGGGACTCCGGTCCCGATCCGGTGCTGGAGACGGCGGCGGCGCTGGGCCGGCTCGGCTGGGCCTTCGGCCAAGTCGGGCACGCGGGACTTTTTTTGAAAAACAATTCCGCCGAAACTAAGAAAAATTATAGAAAATAAAATAAAATTCTAAAAATGCCAAAGTAAATTTTCATCGCCTAAATAAAATATTTAGAACGACATGAACATTTTCTTGGCCCTAAAACGCAGTTTTGAAAAACATGCAATTTTCCTAAATTCAAATAAAAAGCTAAAAACTCCGAAATAAAATCTTATTTGATTTTTTTATTAAAGCCTCAATATTTCTTTATTTTTGGGAAAGTCATTTTATTCCCGATCTCATATTTTTATAATAGAAATAATTGAAGATAAAATAAATAAAATCAAATGATCCTATTTTCAAAATTTGAGAAAACTCAAATATGAAAATAACCAAAATCCCAACTCTCTCCGTGGGTCCTTGAGTTGCGTAGAATTTCTGGATCAGGCCAAAAGCAATAAAATATGATATGCAATGATGATCTAATGTATAACATTCCAAATTGAAAATTTGGGATGTTACACCCACACTCCTGCCACCTCAGCACCCCGGCCCCCTCATCATTGACACTGGCTGGCTCAGCCCGTGTTCCCCTATTGTTTTATTTTCTTTTGCATAATTTCAGAAAATGCCCTTGTTTTGCATTTGTTAATAACTAAATATGCATGCATCCAAATTAATCAAACTATATATGTAAAGCACTTAGAATTTTATCTAGTTTCATAATATCCAACTTTCATCCATGTTTAAAATGTTTAAATTGTTGTTTGCATTTAATTTGCTTAAATGTCACGCTAAAATGGTCTATTTCATAAATAAATAATCGTAGCTCGGATTTAAATGTTCTTTATATGGTAGAAAATGCATAGATTGACGTCGTGCACCTTGTTTCCCTATTTAACAACATTAACAGTTGTGTTTAGGCAGAACAGTACCAAATTCAAAATATGTATGTGGGGATTTTCCGGAATTGTTATTTGTGTTTCCGGCCTCATTTAAACTTGCCTAAATAGGTAGTTTGCATATGCATCATCTGTTGCCATGAGTAGCATCATGTAGCCTTGTCATGCATCATACTTGGTTGAGCATCATGCCATGTTTATGTGTTGTGTGTTTACCATGTTGTTTACTTCTTTTCGGTTATGCTTCTTCTCGATAGTTCCTGTTCCGTTGTGATCGTGGGGATTCGTTCGACTACGCTTGGTTTGTCTACGCCCGTTCGTATTCTTCATGGACTCATTCTTCTTCCTAGCGGGATCTTAGGCAACATGACCGTTACCCTGAATCTCACTACTATCCTTGCTATGCTAGTTGTCTCGATGCTATTGCTATGTCGCGCTTCCTACCACTTGATTATCGAGCGTCCCAAATTGCCATGAAAAAACTCTAACCTTTTCCACCATCCTAGCAGCAGTTGTTTGGCTATGTTACCGCTTTTCTCATCCCCTCTTATAGCATTGCTAGTTGCAGGTGCAGTTGCAGGTTGTTCCTTGTTGGACATGGATATCATGGATCTTGGGATATCACAATATCTCTTATTTAATGCATCTATATACTTGGTAAAGGGTGGAAGGCTCGGCCTTTTTCCTGGTATTTTTTCACTCTTGCCGCCCTAGTTTCCGCCATACCAGCGTTATGTTCCTTGATTTTGCGTCCCTAACACGGTGAGGGTTTATGGGCCCCTCTCGACAGTTTGCTTTGAATAAAACTCTTCCAACAAGGCCCAACATTAGTTTTATCATTTGCCTAATAACAACTAAAACTTGCATAGGGACCCGCCGGCACCCGAGGTCTCTTAATCAACCCCTGGACCAGTGCTCTACATGAGTGTTGGTCCACCTACCTAGCAGTCAGCGGTACCGCCTCGGGGCAACTCGATGGTATTTTTTCTACCGTCCACTTAGCATAGACGGTGTTGTCCTAAGAGCGAGATACGCGCGGGTCCTATTGGGTTATCGACGCCGAGTGGTCTTGCTGGTTTTGTTTTACCATTGTCAAAATGTCTTGTTTACCGGGATCCCGGGTCTGATCGGATGTCCCGCGATGGAGGATTGTCTCCGCGGATCGTGAGCTTGTCATGGGCCAAGTTGTGACACCCCTACAGGGTTTAAACTTTTGAGAGCCGTGCCCATGGTTATGTGGCAGATGGGAATTTTTAATTTGACACCAGATTTGAATTAAAATGCACCAACCGCCTGTGTAACCGTGATGGTCTCTTTTCGGGTGAGTTCAAGAAGAGAACATGGTGGGGTTATGTTTGAACATAAGTAGTTCAGATTCACTTCTTAATCATTACTAGTTTGCGACCGTTTGTGTAGCTACTCATCTTATTCTTGTACTCGTAAGTTAGCCACCATAGATTTCTTAGTCACTTGTTGCAACCTCACCACTTATCCATTCCATACCCATTAAGCTTTGCTAGTCTTGATACCCATGGTAATGGGATTGCTGAGTCCTCGTGGCTCACAGATTACTACAACAACAGTTGCAGGTACAGGTAGCCATGCCTGAGAGCGATGTTTACTTGTTTTGGAGTTCCTCTTCTGCTTCTTCTTCGTTCAGGGGATAGGTTCCTAGTCGGCAGCCTGGGCTAGTAGGGTGGATGTCGTTTGAGTTTCTGTTTGTGTTTCATCTATAGTCGGATGTTGCTCTTATGTATGATGTTGTTGTATTGATGTGGCATTGTATGCCTTTTGTATGTATCCCCATCTATTATGTAATGGTACGACGTAATGATATCCACCTTGCAAAAGTGTTTCAATATGCGGCTCTATCCTTGGTGGGACCTTCGAGCTCCTCTCGGATAGGATCGCATACTGGGCGTGATACCATTGTCTCCTCGCAGGCCACCACACCAACCACACCATGACCACTGAGGGAGTTCCGGATTAGGGGGTGTTCGGGTAGCCAAACTATCACCTTCGGCCGGACTCCTGGACTATGAAGATACAAGATTGAAGACTTTGTCCCGTGTCCGGATGGGACTTTCCTTAGCGTGGAAGGCAAGCTTGGCGATATGGATATGTAGATCTCCTACCATTGTAACCGACTTGGTGTAACCCTAACCTTCTTCGGTGCCTATATAAACCGGAGGGTTTTAGTCCATAGGACGAACAACAATCATACCATAGGCTAGCTTCTAGGGTTTAGCCTCTCTGATCTCGTGGTAGATCTACTCTTGTACTACCCATATCATCAATATTAATCAAGCAGGAGTAGGGTTTTACCTCCATCGAGAGGGCCCGAACCTAGGTAAAAACATCGTGTCCCTTGTCTCCTGTTACCATCCGCCTAGACGCACAGTTCGGGATCCCCTACCCGAGATTCGCCGGTTTTGACACCGACATTGGTGCTTTCATTAAGATTTCCTCTGTGCCGTCGCCATCAGGAAGGATGCCTCACCCCGTCTTTAAAGATGGCACTGTTGCTAAAGAAGCTTTGGCTATCGGCCAAACTCTCCGGCTAGGCGGTTTCCTTATGACCGCCTGTCTGGCCGCCGCGCCGACGATGACTTCTCGGGTCATCGAAAGCAATCTTCATGTTAGCTCGGAACTCGCTGAGCAGTTAGATCCGATGGAGCTCTCTTCCTTAAACGAGCTCTTTGATCGCATCGCCGCCCTGGGAGTCGCTACAGACTACGATCAGATTCGGCCTAAACCCAATCTGAGAGAGATCAACTCTCCCCAGGTTACCCACCATGTTGCCGTGGTTGAGGAACAATACGGCGACCCTTCCTCTATTTTAAGGACTAGCTATGTCCAGATTCCCGATCCCTCCATGCCGGATTCCTGCGAAGGGGAGGACGTCACTCAAGCCCTGAACCTAAAGTCAGGCAGCGGGCTAGACTCATTGGACAACATCCAAGAACCCAAGCTTCCAAGTTCGGAAACTTCTTGGCCCCTGAGTCTTAGATTGGACGGGGTTCCGAATTTAATTCCACCCGCCCACCCAAACATAAGCGATCTATCCCAAATCCGGCAAGAGCCCGCAGAAATAGTACACCATTACTGGGCCAGATTCCTCCTGGTCATGAATAGGATAAAGGATTGCCGTGAGGAGGACGCAATTTCATTCTTCTTCAATAATTGCACGGACAAGTGAATCCTCAATGCCATAAGTCGTCGTGAAATTACACGCTTCGCTGACTTGGCGTCCATAGTACGAAAGTACTGTGCGATGGAAAGCGCCTAGAAAACCGAAATCAATTTTTGGGACAATCCGGCCCTGAATACAACCCCAGTCCGAAATAAAAGGGTGCATCATCGCCAGGCACCTGGGTTAAATACCAAAAAGCAAAAACCCTCTATAGGGCATGGAACCGTACTGGAGGGATGGCTCAATGGACCCTGCAAAATTCATAGTACAGAGGGCGCCACCCCAACTCATAGCCATAGAGCATGTTGGATACTACGGCAGGTGGCCAAAAGTGGCGAAGAGCTTCTAACTCCAGAGCACCAGCCCAGGGATACCAGTACGGTATTAACAGTCTTCGAGACTTTCGCATCAAATAATATGCAGAAACGAACACTCCGTAGCCTTGCCGAAGTCTACCAAGTAGCAACAATAAACCCATGGAGTGACACGGCTATTACCTTTAATGCCAGTAACGAACCTAAATTCCGAACAACCCGAGCACCAGCCGCATTGGTCCTCAGTCCAATAGTGGACGGCTTTCTCCTTACCAATGTACTCATGGACGGTGGCAGCGGATTGAACCTCATTTACGAGGAAACCCTACGAAAAATGGAAATAGACTGGAGCGCATTGAGCGAAGTAGCACAACCTTTAGAGGAATAATCCCCAGTCGGGAAGCATGCTGTACTAGAAAAATCACACTGGATGTGGTGTTCGGCACGCCGGATAATTACAGGTCCGAGGAGGTCACGTTCCAAGTGGCCCCGTTTAGCAGCGGATATCACGCTCTATTAGGGCGAGAGGCATTCACAATTTTTCAAGCTATACCCCATTACGGGTACATGAAGCTCAAAATGCCCGGGCCCAATGGAATCATCACTCTTGCTAGTGACCCGGACATAGCACTCCGCACCGAAAACAAGACAGCCGCACTGGCCCTTGAGGCACTATCCGAAGCCCTAGCAGCCGAGGAACTCACTGCGCTGCGCTCCACGGTGAACAGGGACGATGTGATACTCGATAAGAGATCCAAGTCCACCTCCTTTAAACCAGCGGATGAAATAGTCAAATTCCATGTCCATCCAACGGACCCTACAAAAACAGCCTCCATCGGGGCACAATTAAACCCTGATGTAGATGCCGCACCACGAGAATTCCTACGCGAAAACTGGGACATTTTTGCCTGGCACCCTTCAAACATGCCAGGAATCCCACGCCGGCTGGCCGAGCACAGCCTAAACATCCTAAAAGGATTCAAGCCAGTCAAACAAGCTCTTCGGCGTTTCTCCGAACCCAAGAGAGAGGCCATGGAAGAGGAGCTAGCCAAACTATTGGAGGCTGGATTCATCAGAGATATAAAACATCCGGACTGGCTAGCAAACCTGGTGATGGTACCAAAGAAGGACAAATCCTGGCGCCTATGCGTCGATTTCAAGGACCTTAACAAGGCTTGCCAAAGGACCCCTTCCCCCTCCCCCCGCATCGATCAAATTATCGACGCTACCGCAGGACACGATTCATTGTGCTTCCTCGATGCATACTCTGGCTACCACCAAATTAAGATGGCAGAGCCGGACCAAGCCGCAACAGCATTCATCACCCCATACGGCCCATTCTGCTTCAACGCAATGCCCTTCGGGCTCAAAAACGCCGGCGCAACATATCAGCGCATGATTCAGATATGTCTGGCAAACCAGATCGGCAAAACAGTGGAGGCATACCTAGACGATGTGGTCGTTAAAACCAAGCATGTCAAAACTCTAGTAGACGACTTGAGGCTCACATTCGATAATCTCCAAACATATGACATCAAGCTCAACCCGGAAAAATGCATTTTCGGTGTACCAGCCGAAAAGCTCTTGGGCTTCATTGTATCCGACAGAGGAATTGAAGGAATCCCAGCCAAGATCCGAGCTCTGTCACAATTGGATATCCCAAAGGACCTTAAACAAATACAAAAATTGACTGGATGTGTGGCGGCTCTAAGCCGCTTTATCTCCCGTTTGGGAGAAAAGGCATTACCCCTTTATCGCCTCCTCCGACGCACCGAACACTTCGAGTGGACGGATGCCGCCACGGCCGGACTCGAAGAAATAAAAGCCATATTGGCAACAAACCCGGTCCTGGCCGCGCCCAACATGGGCGAACCAATGCTATTATATATCGCGGCAACTCATCAAGTTGTAAGCGCGGTACTCGTTGTCGAACGAGAAACGGACAAACACAAGTTCCCCCTTCAAAAACTAGTTTACTACGTGTCCACTGTCCTAACTGCATGCAAGTCACGGTACCCGCATTATCAAAAGATAGCGTACACGGTGTTTATGGCATCCCGGAAGCTGCGACACTACTTTCATGAGTGTTCGATAACAGTAGCCTCCGAAGTACGTCTCAATGACATTATAAACAACCGCGACGCGACGGGCCGGATTGCCAAATGGGCCATTGAGCTCCTCCCGTTAGACATAACCTATAAGCCATGGCGAGCTTTTAAGTCGCAAGTTTTGGCCGACTTCGTCACCAAATGGATTGAAGCCGAACTCCCTAAAGAGTACGGCGCATATTCCAACTGGATCATGCACTTCGACAGCTCCAAAATGTTGGCTGGTCTGGGGGCTGGCGTCATTCTGACGTCCCCAACCGGAGATACAGTTCAATATGTACTCCAGATAATGTATACGGACTCCAACAATGCAGCCGAATACGAGGCCCTTCTACATGGTCTCCGGATGGCAGTCTCCATGGGCATTCAACGCCTAGAGGAGCGCGGGGATTTGAACCTTGCGATATCCCAAATAAATGGAGACTTTGATGCCAAGGATCCAAAAATGGCAGCCTATCGCAACGCCGTCCTAAAAATTTCAGCTCGGTTCGAGGGGCTCGAATTTCACCATATAGCCCGGGATAACAACCAGGCAGCAGACGTATTGGCACGCATTGGCGCGAAGCGCGTGCCGTCCCTCCCAACATCTTCCTAGAGAGGCTGTTTAAGCCATCCGTACTATGGGAGGGGGACTCTAGAAATAACAACCCGGACCCAACCGCACTGCCCGACACCGAACATTCTGACACAATTGGTGGTTCTGCTAACGAAGTAACACCCTCAGCCCACGTAATAATGGCAGTCATCGCCCCGTGGATGAAACCATTCCTAGCCTACCTAACTAGGCAGGAACTTCCCGAGGACCAAAATGAGGCCCGCTGCATAGTGCAGCGATCTAAAGCCTACGAGGTCCACGAGGGAGAGCTTTATAAGAAAAGCACAACCGGAGTCCTTCAAAGGTGTATCTCCGAAGAGGAAGGGCGGAATCTTCTGGCCGGAATTCATGCCAGACTCGACGGGCACCAAGCCGCAGCCCGGGCCCTTATAGGCAAGGCCTTCCGTACAGGATTTTATTGGCCGACGGCCCGGGCGGACGCTTAGGACTTAGTCCAACGATGCGTCGGTTGCCAGATCTTTGCTAATCAAAGCCACATGCCACCCACCGCCCTCAAAACTATACCCATCACCTGGCCCTTCGCGGTCTGGGGGCTTGACATGGTTGGACCCCTTAAAGGAGGAACCCACAAGAAAAAATACCTACTGGTCATGGTGGATAAATTCACCAAATGTATAGAGGCCAAACCTGTTAAGACGGCCGAATCCGGACCAGTGATAGATTTCATATCAGGGGTCGTACACCGTTACGGCGTCCCCCACAGCATCATCACTGATAACGGCACGAACTTCACGGCCGATGAGGTCAAACTCTGGTGCAAAAACATGGGCATCAAGCTCGACTATGCTTCAGTCTATCACCCTCAAACTAACGGTCAAGTCGAGCGAGCAAATGGTCTAATCATGAGCGGCATCAAACCCAGAGTAGTGCGGTCCCTCAAGGAATCTAACACGCACTGGGTAGAGGAGCTCGACTCCGTACTCTGGGGGCTGCGGACCACGCCGAATCGCACTACCGGATTCACACCATTCTTTATGGTATACGGCGCAGAGGCAGTTTTGCCCTGCGATATAATTCATGACTCACCTCGTGTGTGCATGTACGAAGAAAGAGAAGCCAAGCTCGATCGGTAGGACAGTTTGGACGCCTTGGAGGAGGAGCGTGACGTGGCAAAAACCCGTTCCGCATTCTATCAACAGCAGGCTCGAAGATATCAAAGCAGAGAAGTACGGGCCAAAACTTACAATGTTGGTGAGTTAGTTCTACGCCTGCCGGACAAGAAAAAGGACAAACTCAATCCCAAATGGGAAGGTCCCTTCATCATCGACCAAGTCCTGACCGGCGGAGCGTACCGTCTGCGAAATGCATCGGATAACCGACTCGAGCCGAACCCATGGAACGCAGCCCGTCTCCAAAGATTCTACGCCTAGCGCCGGATTCTGAGTTCGTCTCCTTCCTCCGTCTATATTTTATATAGTAGCTGTCTTATATTTCTCCCCTTCTCCCTCCTTTTCTCTTACAGCCTTTGAAGGCTCGTTCGTGCTTTGTTCGCACACACTTGACGCGCTATCCGTGATCATTATACCTGGGGGCTTCTTTAACAGAAGCTTATTTATACGGGCTTCATGCCCAACACATGTGTCACACTTCTGCATGTACCTTTTATTCACCATTATATGCATCGATATGACTTAAGTTTTGGCCAAGCTGGGTTGCCTGGCTCCTGTGCTTACCCCTACGTTCCCGATTGTTCGGCTAGGTGGTAAAGGGAGCACCTCTGTGATTGTTACTGCCGGCTCAGCCGGATGTGTACCTCAGACTGGGTGAAGCCGAAAGCTAGTGTTCTTAAGGGAATATTTGGTCGGTGAACTAAAAGACGATTTCTTACCTATTTATTTATCTGCCCCCAGATGTTTTTCTTCTTTTTTCGCAGTCCGGACATGCACTTTAGGGCATGCCTCCCAGGGAAAGGAACCCCTAACGAAACTATTCTCCCTGGAAGATGTTTCTTACTAACCATGTAATATAACATAGCTAGTTGGGCACTTGTCTGATAAAGCACTAATGACCCCTACGCCTGGTCTCCACGCATGCCCCGGTTCTTATATAGCCGCGAGGGTATTCGGACACACTCCGGACTATTGGGTCCCGAGGTTGAAGCTAAAAGGTCCGCTATGACAAATGATCTACAATCCGGCTAGAAGGCATTTTACATGTCATCTTAAATTACATAGTCAATTCGACTGACTGTATTCCTCTTCAATGCCATCTAATAGGCTGTCTAGTTTACAGTCCTACTGGCAATACTTTGCGGCCAACTCTACTTGGCCGTACACTAAGCTCACAGGGATCTCCTTCCCATCGGGCCCCACAGGTCCGACCTCGGCCATGTGGTTTGGGTCAGCCTTCGTGTATCGCGTCTTATCCATGGCCTAGGCCTCCCTGGCGCCTTGATGGCAAGCCGATATCTTCCATAATCGGAAGCGCCGCCGCGCTCCCTGAAGCCTCTCTGCAAGCTCTCCTAGGCCTTCGGGCAGGGAGACAGATGGCCACAAGGCCTGGGCGACGCCTTTCATCACCTGCTGAACTCGTTCGTGCAGTTGTAAGAGCTCGGGAAGAAGGTCACCTGTAGAACCGGGCATTTCCTCTGCAGGACGACCTGTGAGCATATCTACAGACATAACTCTGTTAGTTGACTTCCTCACCGAACTCTTTTTTCAAAGTTCGTTCAAGCACTTACTAAACATGCCACGTCGAAGCCGCTGATTCTCCTTAACGGAGTCAGACAGATGGGCACGAACATCCCTTAGTTCCTCACCCAGCTGGGTGTTGGCATCTTGGAGATTATTTTTCTCCTGCCTCACCCTCGTAAGCACGTTCTTGCCGGCCTTTAACCAGCGCAAGAGCTGTTGCTTGTCCGGATCTATCCCGGCGCCATCTGCAATGCTATTGTCAGATTTATACACACGCTGCACCTCACAACAGACTTATCCTTTGAAACGTATATTACCAAAGGGGGTCTCTTTGGCTTCCCCTGTCGCGGCTAGTGCGGCCCCAAGTTGGGCTTTGCACTCTTCAAGCTCCTGGGACAGTTGGGTATTCTTTTCTGTAAGATCCTGCATAACAAATGATCCTTAAATCAGTTATTCTAACTATTTCAAGTCTTGGGGGCTACTGGCATACATAACTGTCAAATTTTCTCACCCGTATGTCTTTTACATACTGCTCCGTGGCTCTGGCTAGACCATCTTGAGCGGCACGGAGGTGCACATCTCCCGAAGTGAAGGCATTCAATGCCTCTTGGGAGAAAGATGTGTCACGAAGAACTGTCCGGCAGCGCCTATGATTCATGGCACTCTCCACCTCGGAGTTGGTGGCGGACAATCTTTCGGCATCCTCTGTCGGAGGAGCATCTGACGCACGCCTCGTGTTCGCCTCCTCTTCTAGGCCTGGCTTTGGAGCCTGGCTGGCAGATGCTCGATCGGCAACCTCTCCAGGTATAGTCCGGCGAGTGCTCTTTTTCCTGAAGAGAGCACGAGCGTTAGTATGCCTTACGGGAATCAAACCTGGGAATATGGTGACACGCCATACCGTTGCGCCGGTGTTTCGATCCGGACCACACTTCTTTTTAGCCCGCTGGGCCGTGCTGCCCCTTGTTGGCTAGCCGCCGCGGGCTCGGCCTTCCGCCTCAAGGGCACCCCCTGCGAAACACCATTGGTATACGGTGATCAAAAATAAGCACGGATGGGTCATTTTCAAAGTGTTGGGACTTCGGTCTCAATTACCTGTGAGGCTGGAAGTATTCCGGGGTAATCGGCCGTAATGGCGACCAAGGCATTATCGATGCTCAGTTGGTGAAATACCCCATCAATCAGCTCCACCGATATGTCTAGATCCTCTTGGGAGGCCGGATCGAGGAACCGTTCCGGATCCTCGGGTTGTGGAGGCAGGCTGTTTATATCCCTTATGGCCTGGCGAAGTTCCTGCGTCGAAATCGCAAAATGAGATACTTAACTATGGGAATATGGATTGTATGGGCAAAAAGAAATGTACGCTTACCCAGCTTGGAGGATTGTACATAGAAAATCTGTCCTGTGGATTGACGCGGAGAAATTCCTCCTCTTCTCCTTTGTACAATGCGGACAAGATCTTCGTCAGATCGGCAACCGATCCCGGCCCCTTACGGCCATGGCGGGTGCCATCATCCTCCCTGTTGAAATCCCACATGGGGTGGCCTCTATACTGGAGCGGCTGCACCCCCCGCATAATGCATGTGGCCATGACCCCGATCATGGTCAGTCCGGAATGAGCTAACAACCTTATTCGGCTCATCAGGTAAAGGACGTCCCTGTCATTTTCCCTCTAAGGGCTCCGTGGACGCCAGCTTAGGCGTTTCTTCAAAGGAGCATCATTGAACTCAGGGAGGCCGATCCGAACAGGGTCCGGCAGGGGGACATCTTCTATATAAAACCATTCCAAAGGCCAGTCTTCGGATGCCTTCTTCCGGGTTCCGGATAGATATCCGGTCCCAGCGATGCACCATAGTTCGGCTCCGCCCACTTGATATATTGACCCCTCTTGAGAACGGGGCACAAGGCAGAACAACTTCTTCCACAACACAAAATGAGCCTCGATGCCCAAAAACAGCTCGCAAAGGGCCACGAAGCCCGCAATATGCAAAATGGAGGCAGGCGTAAGGTTGTGCAGATGGAGGCCGTAGGACTCCAGGAGCCCCAGGAGAAAAGGACGAATTGGAAATCCGAGCCCTCTTAACAAATAAGGGTCAAGGCATACCCGCTCTCCTTTGGAGGGGCTGGGGACGCTCTCCGCCTGCTTTCCGCCCTTATAGGTGGCGAGTCCGGCTCGAACCGGAACCATGAAGGCTGGGGGAAGAAATCCCTTGGTTTGGAGCGTCACTAACTCGCTGTGCGGGACGGAGCATCTCTCCCAATCTCCAGTACGAGGGCTGGGAAGGCGAGAGGAGGAGCCGCGTCGACTGTCCATGATGGAATGGATTTCTGTCAGATGCGCTCTGATGAATGCTCGCGAAGGGAGGATGGTGTGATTCAGATCTAGATCCTCGTCTCTTTTATAGGCAGCTCATTTGCGTAGCTAGGGGGGTAAATGTAAAAATACCCTGGCTTTTCACATTCGTTCAACACGTGGAAGATGGCCATTATTGGGCGTGAAGCCAAGGAGCGCAATATTTACGAGAAGCCGGACGCTATTCAACAGGTACACAGGATTTGGAGAAGAACCCGCCTTGCAATGCCGAAGACAATCTACGAGCCGGACTCATCGCCATTGAAGCCTGGTTCGGGGGCTACTGAGGGAGTCCCGGATTAGGGGGTGTTCAGGTAGCCGAACTATCACCTTTGGCCGGACTCCTGGACTATGAAGATACAAGATTGAAGACTTCATCCCGTGTCCGGATGGGACTTTCCTTGGCGTGGAAGGCAAGCTTGGCGATACGGATATGTAGATCTCCTACCATTGTAACCGACTCGGTGTAACCCTAACCCTCTTCGGTGCCTATATAAACCGGAGGGTTTTAGTCCGTAGGACGAACAACAATCATACCATAGGCTAGCTTCTAGGGTTTAGCCTCTTTGATCTCGTGGTAGATCTACTCTTGTACTACCCATATCATCAATATTAATCAAGAAGGAGTAGGGTTTTACCTCCATCGAGAGGGCCCGAACCTGGGTAAAAACATTAGGTCCCTTGTCTCCTGTTACCATCCGCCTAGACGCACAGTTCGGGACCCCCTACCCGAGATCCGTCGTTTTTGACACCGACAACCACCCTCACCACGCCGAAGAAAAGAGCAACTCCGGACGCGTAGCCCACATGCACATGGCCGCCAGCGAGGCCCAAACCGCCACCGCCACAGTAGAATGGATCTCGGCAGGGGACGCCCCAATCTGCTCCGACCGGGAGCCACGACTGTCCACCACGCTGCCCCCACAACCATAGCGGCACAACAACCACCGATAGCCTATGGGGCCGCTGCCCTAGATTACTGGCTCCGCTGACACACATGGCGCCCAGGGTTGCCGGTGCGCATCAACCGAAGGCCAAACAAGAGAGAAGAGACGAGGCGATACCGCCACCACCGCACGCTGGACAAGCTTTGCTCGCCAGGTTCCTCCTGCAGCGGTCTGGGATGGGCGATGAAGATGGGTCGGGGGCGGCGGTGGCTAGGGTTCGCCCAAGCCGCCCCACTGGAGGCAGCGCGAGCGAGCGAAGGGAAAACTGATCTCTTTCATAGCATTGTCATCATAACCTTGCGAAATCACATATTTTGATAGGAACTATGGATCTTGTCCTTAACTTCATCGTGATCAACACACACCAGCCATCAACCTTATGTAAAGAGATGATCTTATTAATACTCTTCCTTTGCGACGCACGGGTGTGGAAAAAATTTGTATTCTGATCGCCTGCTCGAATAACTTGGACTCTAGATCTTGGTTTCGTCCATATCTCTTGTTGTCGAAGTGTCTCCTGTAGCTAAGCCGCAACAAATATTTCTTCTGTAGACGACCCTTACCAATGGGAATTATCCGATGCATCGGTGTTTTTGGTGCTACCGATGCACTGGTGTTTGTGGTGCTACCGGTGCACCGAACCTCCTAGCACATTTTAAAATGTTTCAAAACATGAAAAAAAATTGATCACACGCACACAACATTAATGTTTGTTGTCGCAAAATTTTAAATCAAAATTCAAAACATTGCTTGATATAGAAAAATGATAAATTTGGGTAATGGACCAAATCTAAAGCCACCTATTTAGTATTAATGTCACACCCTAGCTAGTCATGCATTAGAGTGTTGCATCATGTTTACTCTTTCATCAGAAACTTGAAATGGGGATGACAGAACCCCCAGTCCCCTCTGAAACCAACTAGGGTTACTAAAATAATTTTTCAATGAACCTGAAATGCCCTTCTAAAATGCCCATCATTTTTGCCTTGGTTCAGAACCTCTGCCAAAAGTGGTGCACATTTTCCTAGGCCATCCTAGGGTTTTTGATTTAAATCATAAATATTTGAATTTGGGCATTTAAAATAATATAAAATATTTAAATGCTCAAATATCTCCAAACTAAAGTGTTTCATGTTGGAAATAATCCAACTATGGGCCAGGAATAGTTTGGTGAATTTTTGAAGTTGCCTAGGTATTTTATTAAATTCAACAAAGTTGCAGATATATTAAATAAAAACAGAAACAGAAAAAAAGGGGAAAAACTTCCCTGTGCGGCCCAGCCAGCTGGCCGGCCCAGCAAGCCAGCCCAGCCCACCACCGCCGTCGTCCTCCTGGCGCCAGTCGGCCAGGCGTGTGGCCGGCGCGCGCGCACGGCCGGAGCGCCACGCCACCAGCCCGTCTGCCTGCCTCCCCCGCCAGCGCGACGCCGCGGCGCTTCTTCTCGGTGCCGCCCCGATCCCCTGGCCTTATCCCCCTCTCTCTCCCGTGCTGCTCTCTCCCTCTCTCTCTCACGGCCGAACACCACCGTCGCCGCCGTTCGCCATAGCCGCCGTCTCCGACCACCCCTCGCTCCCCCGACTAGCTCAGGAGCTCCGCCTCGACTCCCTCTTCCTCCCCACCGCTCCACAGCTCCCCGGAAGCCCTGCATCGCCGCCACGTCGCCGTTCCCCTCTTCGGGCTCCGACCACCGTCGCCGTCGATTCGCCGTCTCCAGCGCGTCCCCGAGCCCACTTCGACGCCCACTGCAACCGCGGTGAGCTACGCCACCGTTTCCCCCTCTCCTCCCCCTCGTTTCCCCACCGTAGCCTCCTCCCCACCACGGCTGAACCTCCGCCGTCGCCGAGCTCGTCGTCGACGCAGCTCCGGTGACCATTTGGTCACCCCGGCGAGTCCAACGAGTTCGCAAGACCCCGTAGAGCATCCCTAGCGCCTCGCTTCGCTCGACTTCGAGCTCCAACCCCGTTCCCGTGCACGACCGAACCCCGGCGGCCGCAGCCGAGCTCGCCGCCGTCGACTCCGGCCACCCCGACCCCAACGGACTCCGCCAAGAGCTGCGGTTTGTCCTCAGCTCCACTCTGGTGGTCTCCGCGGCCCCTCTGGTGGCCGAAATGGCCAAAACCACTCCCGCCGCCGCGTCGGGCTCGCCGGCGGCTAAACGCCGGCAGCCGACTTTGACTTTGACCACGGGTGGGCCCTGGTTGACTCCCCTGAGTCAATGACAGGTGGGGCCCAGCCCTGTTAATTAAACAGGATTAGTTTTAATTAAATTTTAATTAAAATAATCACCCTGACATGCGGGACCCACTGTCAGGTTTGACCCAGACCTGTTCCGTTGACCTGCTGACGTCACACTGACGTCAGGCTGACGCAGTAATTGATTTTCTGAATTTAAATTAAATCAGGAAATTCCAGAATATTATTTAAACTTCAAAAATTCATAACTTTTATTCTGTAACTCCAAATTGGACAAATTATATATGAAAAATGATCAGAAAAATCCAATCTATCCATCTGTACTATTTGCATGCATGATCAAACAAGTTAAATTGATGTTTTAAGCAGAACAAGGAAAAGCACTTTAAAAGACCATATTTGAACTTAAAATTTGAATCCTTGATTCAAATTTGTTCAAACCCCTCTGTTCTTAGTTGCATTAGCCCAACACACTCATATTGCCATGTTTCATGCATGCATCATATTGTTGCACATTGTTTGGTGATGGTTGTGTATCGATGTCCTTTGCGACAGGTTCTGCCCCCGAGGAGTACCGTGATTACCCTAACGAAGAACCATATCAGTGCATCGAACCATCAGGCAAGCAACCAACCATTTGATCATATCGATACAATCCCATGTTCTCGCTCCTGCTCTCTTTTACTGCATTAAGACAACGCGATTCAAACTGCTGTGTGCTACGGTAGTTGAACCCATTTCCTCTGCATGACCTGTCATTGCCACAGTAACTAGATGAAACCCACTAGCATGTGTAGGAGTTGCTTGAGCCATATGTATGTGTTGTTCCTACCTTGCTATGCCTGCTATGCTTAGAGTCGTGTCAGGTCTGGTTCATCGGGGTGATGGGCTGGAGTGAAATGATTATGTCGGTAATGAGAGTGGTGTGGTGAACACGATTTGGTAAAGGTATCGATGAGAGGCCATGTAGGAGTACATGGTGGGTTGTTTCATTGAAGCCGACCTTAAGTACTGAGATCTGTATGTGTGATTTAAGAATCAGCTACTACCATGCATTGGGCCCGAAACCAATGGACCCTCTCGGCTTCTTATTCACCCTAGTTCTCCGTCCAGGAGTTGCAAGTAGTTTCTGGTGTTTGTAGCCTACTGGAGGCCGTGGACAGCGCTGACCGTAGGGGTGGGCTGTGATGCGGTAGGTACGTGGCCGGGTGTACCGAATACCCGTTAGGTATCTCGGGAACCCTGTTCACATCGTTCGGGGCCGTATGGGAAACCTCGGCCGGACTCCCTGCGGATGGAACCTGAATAGGCGATAAACCTGGACTGGAGACTTAGGTGATTAGGTAGGTCGTGGCCGACACCCACGTTGGGCTTCCGCTTGAAGGTTGCCGAGTACATGTCGTGTAAACGACGGTAAGTGGTGAGAGCGTGTATGAAGAGGTACACCCCTGCAGGGTTAACATGATCTATTCGAATAGCCGCATCCGCGGTAAAGGACTACTTGGTTGCCTATACAGTTCATAGACAAGTAAATGGAAACTACTAAAAGCCTCAAGATAAGTGTGAGTGCCGAGGATGGCTCTTCCGTAGGAAGACGGAGGTGGATCCTCGGTAGTGTATTGAAGTGGTGAGTAGTGGACTCGTGTGCGCAAAACCATTTCAGTTGGAGTATCGTAGGATAGCCTAGCCAAGAGTCAAAGCTGGCTTGCTGCAATAACTCCACCAACCCTTCTTGATAATATGCATGTATGTAGGATCTGATGTAAGTCTTGCTGAGTACCTTTGTACTCATGTTGCTATAATCTACATTTTTACAGAAGACGCTGCAACCCCTTCTGATGGGTTCTATGTAGACGTTGACATCAACGAGTAGGCTAAAGACCCAGGTGGTGACCCTGAGCTTGCGAAGGACCACGTAGTATAGCTAGGCTTTCCAAGCCTCTTTTATTTTACTAGTTGTCTGTACTCAGACAAGTTACTTCCGCTGCTGGTTTGTATGACTGTATGACTTGTATGTGGGGTCGTGAGACCCGTACCTTTGTGTATGTTATGTATGGCTCACTGAGCCTTAAATAAAGTACTTGTGTCATATAGTCATGTTGTGATGCTTCGTTGTATTTGCACATATCGAGCATATTGTGTGTATGATTGAAATGCTTGGTATGTGTGGGATCTGACTATCTAGTTGTTTATCTTTAGTAGCCTCTCTTACCGGGAAATGTCTCCTAGTGTTACCGCTGAGCCATGGTAGCTTGCTACTGCTCTGGAACACTTAGGCTGGCCGGCATGTGTCCTTCTTCGTTCCTGTGTCTGTCCCTTCGGGGAAATGTCACGCTTTGAGTACCGGAGTCCTGTTAGCCCGCTACAGCCCGGTTTACCGGAGTCCTGCTAGCCCAGTGCTACAGCCCGGACCCACTTGCTGATGACCGACACGTTCGAAGCTGGGTCATGGATGCCTGTCCCTGTAAGTCTGTGCCACTTTGGGTTTACGACTAGTCATGTCAGCCCGGGCTCTTTATCATATGGATGCTAGCGACACTATCATATACGTGAGCCAAAAGGCGCAAACGGTCCCGGGCAAAGGTAAGGCGACAACCGTGGGGATACCGTGCGTGAGGCCGCAAAGTGATATGAGGTGTTACCGGCTAGATCGATGTGACATCGAGTCGGGTTCCTGACAGCGTTGGCATCAGAGCCGGACTGCCTGTAGGTTCTCCAAGCCAAACTGGTCGATGTTGAGTCTAGAAATTCTTTAGTTATATGTAGGGGAATTGTTTGTGGGTTGGAACGTAAGGCTCTTTTTACTCCTTTATCTTATGACATTCTGATCTGAGTCAGTCCATTCTTCCACCGGGGGTTAAGGAATTAGGATCTATTCTCTCTATCAGGATCACGTGTTACCAATCAGTAGTACCTTATAAGTTTGATGGATACAAGCCTAGTTCAGTTCTACTACCACATTATGTTGTTAGAATGGATTCAGAACTTTGATATGATGATGTTGAGTGGGTATGTAATCCTTTGTCAAATGTCTCAAAATCCTTCTTGAGCATTTACAGCTGTTATGCTGCCGAAATTTTGCTAGAAATTCTAATGCCCTTGCATTATGATTGTGCTTTCAGATGGCCACTCGCGACCTCAATCAAGTGGTTCGCCTGACTCGATGCCTAGATGTACCCGGCCATACTGCCAAGTTGGTCAGGGTAATGACTGAGGCTGGATACCGCTGGTATCCTGAGTACATGGTTGAAGAGCAATTCCGAGACTTTAATCAAAGCCAGTATCTCTGCACTGTCAGGATATTTCCATCTTATCCTGGATCCACCGAGCCTCTTCACTGCTCCTATGGACTCGGGGTTACTATTGAGATGGCTGTGCAGGACGCCGCCTACTCTATGATGACCATTATGCGAGTCAGATCTGGTATATTTCGGGACTCTGATTTCCGGTATATGCCAGGATCACTTCCGGGAGCACAAGGGTATCTCCAGGCTATCTATGCTGACCCCACTCAGGAGGATTCACGGACTCGCACCACTGCTGAGATGCTCGAGGATAAGGACCGTGAAAATCGGGCCTTAAGGTTAGAGCTCTTCAATACCCGTGCTGACCACTGGGCCACTTTGACTCGGTTCGCACCGGCGGTGCAAGCTGGATATTCAGATATGCGCGATCTCTATCCTGTGAGATCTGCTCTGCCAGACGTGATGGTTTGGCGTGATGTAGGAGGCATCACCCCACCTCGCGGTCCCCGCGGGCCACCGTTTGTTGGTCCAAGACCCCATCCTAGCCCCTATGGTCCACAAGCTCCGCGAGATCGTCTGTTTCCGGATGATCATGTTGAGCTTCCAGGCTATGGAGGTGACTTCTACGAGGACTACTACGGATCGGTCTGAGTTAGTGGTAGTATCACTAGTTCGCACTAGCTGTGTCGTCTATCGTCCCGCGTGACTCGTGGGATATGACCTAGTTTGTACTCCTTCCGGAGGTGTAGAAAAATAATGTATAGGAGCTTGGAATGCCTCCGATGAGATGTAATCCTCTTTTCACCGTAATAGTACTTTGTTTGGTCTTGTACTAAACCCTGTATGGTGTGTATGACGATGGAATAAAAGAAGCAGTTTCTGTATCTACCATGTCATACGGATGATCATCTTGCATTCCGAGTTATTCCTTACATTATGAATCCTATGTCGGAATTTTACCATCCTGACTAAATCATTGTCTTGTTTACCTAGGATGGTCAACACGCGCGCTAACCCTGCTTCCCAAGAGCAGGCCGAAGGCAGTGAAGCCAGGAATGAAAATCTGCCTCATCCTCCTTCACTAGCCGAGGTGATGATGGAAGCTGAGAGAAACAAGCGGGAGACAAACCGTTTGTTGGAGCGTATTGAACAGAATACCGCACACCATCAGAGGGCTAACGTGGTGTCACTCAGTGATTTCATCAAATTGCATCCACCCACGTTCCACCACTCCGTCGAGCCTCTCGACGCTGATGACTGGCTTCGCAGTATCTCTCACAAACTGCGTTCCGCGCTGGTAGCGGAGGCTGACAAGGTCACCTTTGCTGCATATCATCTTGAAGGCCCCGCTAGTCTATGGTGGGAGAATTATGGAGCTATGCGCCCAGCGGGCCATGTCACTACTTGGGCTGAGTTCAGCGAGGCTTTCCGTGAACATCACATTCCGGAGGGTCTCATGGACCGTAAACGTGAAGAATTTTGCAGTTTCACCCAAGGCCGACTTTCTGTGGATGCCTATAGCAGGGAGTTTGGTAATCTCGCTCGATATGCAACTGAGGAAGTGTCTACTGACGCCAAGAAGCAAGCAAGGTTCCGTAAGGGCCTTAGTCCTGAGCTTCGCCGCGACCTCCGTCTGCATGAGTGCACATCTTTTTCGAAACTTGTCAACAAAGCCATCAGTGCTGAAACTGGTCAGACTGACTATGACGCAACACGCAAGCATGGACGTGACACGGGTTCCTCATCCGGTGCTGGTCCTCAGAAGCACCGCGTGTGGGTGCCCAACACCGCCCTGCCACCCAGGTTCACACCGAGGCCATCTTTCCAGGCGCCTCGCCCTGTACAACAGTCTGCTCCAGCCAAGCCCTATGGGGGTCCAACCAATAATGTTCCTCCACGTACCAGTTCCGTGACTTGTTTCAAGTGTGGGGAATCTGGTCACTATATGCGTGAATGCCCCCAGACCAACCCCAATCAATCTGCTAAAGCTGTTGGCCGTGGCAAGCCGACAGGAAAAGTATTCCACGCCAAGCCGGTCACCGCTTCACGTGGCCATGTCAACTGTGTCTCTGCCGAAGAAGCTCAAGAGGATCCCAACGTCGTTCTCGGTACGCTTCTTGTTAATTGCCACCCGGCATCTGTCCTTTTCGATACAGGAGCCTCTCATTCCTTTATATCTGAAAATTATGCTCGTTTGCATAACATTGCATTCTGTGACATGCCATCCACTATGGAAATCTCTACCCCTGGGTCTAGATGGCAGACCTCTAGGGTAAGTTATGGAAATGAGATCCAAGTCGACAGACTTGTTTTCCTTGCGTCTTTGATAGCCCTTAAATCTTCAGATATTAATATCATTCTGGGTATGGACTGGATGTCAGCTCATCATGCCCAAATTGATTGCTTCTCTAGGACTGTTCAACTCACCCATCCTTCGGGGAAGATAGTCAATGTCTTGACCCGAATAGCCAAGCGACAATTATATTCTCTTAACGCCAGCCCTTTGCCAGACCTTGAGGACGTTCCGGTAGTCCGTGACTTCCCGGATGTCTTTCCAGAGGAATTGCCAGGTGTTCCACCTGACAGGGATGTTGAGTTCGTAATAGATCTCATTCCAGGAACCGTTCCGATTGCTAGAAGACCCTATAAGATGGCACCCTTAGAACTAGCCGAGCTTAAGAAACAACTCGATGAATCCTTGAAAAAGGGTTTCATCCGCCCTAGTTCATCTCCGTGGGCTTGCCCCGTCCTATTCGTTAAGAAAAAGGATGGTACGGACCGGATGGTTGTAGATTACCGACCTGTCAATTTGGTCACAATCAAGAACAAATATCCACTTCCCAGGATCAACGACCTGTATGATCAGCTCGCTGGATCCTCAGTCTTCTCCAAGATGGATTTGAGGTTGGGCTACCATCAAATCAAAATCAGAAACGGGGACATTCCTAAAACGGCCTTTGTTACTCGCTATGGCCAATACGAGTACACCGTTATGTCCTTCGGATTAACCAACGCTCCAGCCACCTTTTCTCGGTTAATGAACTCAATCTTCATGGAGTATTTGGATAAATTCGTCGTGGTTTATCTCGATGATATACTCATCTACTCCAAGAACGAGGAAGAACATGCCGAACATCTAAGGCTAGTATTGAAGAAACTTCGAGAGCATCGCCTTTATGCCAAATTCTCTAAATGTGAATTCTGGTTGTCAGAAGTGACCTATCTGGGTCATGTAATATCTGGTAAAGGTATTGCTGTTAACCCTGAGCGAGTTCAAGCCGTCCTTGATTGGACTCCGCCCGAATCAGTCAAGCAAGTTCGGAGTTTTCTAGGCTTAGCGAGCTATTGCCGTCGCTTTGTCGAGAACTTCTCCAAGGTTGCTAAACCTCTAACTGAACTTCTCAAGAAAGATAAGAAGTTCGAATGGACTCCACAATGTGAGCACAGCTTTCAGGAACTGAAAAGACGCCTGACCTCTGCTCCCGTACTGGTACCGCCAGACTTCTCCAAGGACTTTGTTATCTACTGCGACGCCTCGCGACAAGGACTAGGTTGCATTCTCATGCAAGATCGACACGTAATTGCTTACGCTTCACGGCAATTGCACCCACATGAGGAGAATTATCCCACTCATGACCTAGAGCTTGCAGCCGTAGTCTATGCACTTAAGACCTGGCGACATTATCTCCTCGGTAATCGTTGCGAAATATTCACTGATCACCAAAGTCTGAAGTATATTTTCACCCAACCGGATCTGAATCTCAGGCAGAGACGTTGGGTTGAATTGATCACAGACTTCGACTTAGGGATAACCTATACCCCAGGGAAAGCCAACGTCATGGCTGATGCGCTAAGTCGTAAATCTTATTGTAACAACCTGATGTTACAACAAAGTCAACCGCTTCTCCATGAGGAATTTCGGAAGCTTAACCTTCACATTGTACCTCAAGGTTTTCTCTCCACCTTGGTGGCAAAACCTACCCTTACGGATCAAATTATCAACGCACAGAAGGTGATTAGGTAGGTCGTGGACTGGAGGCTTAGGTGATTAGGTAGGTCGTGGCCGACACCCACGTTGGGCTTCCGCTTGAAGGTTGCCGAGTACATGTCGTGTAAACGACGGTAAGTGGTGAGAGCGTGTATGAAGAAGTACCCCCTGCAGGGTTAACATGATCTATTCGAATAGCCGCGTCCGCGGTAAAGGACTACTTGGTTGCCTATACAGTTCATAGACAAGTAAATGGAAACTACTAAAAGCCTCAAGATAAGTGTGAGTGCCGAGGATGGCTCCTCCGTAGGAGGACGGAGGTGGATCCTCGGTAGTGTATTGAATTGGTGAGTAGTGGACTCGTGTGCGCAAAACCATTTCAGTTGGAGTATCGTAGGATAGCCTAGCCAAGAGTCAAAGCTGGCTTGCTGCAATAACTCCACCAACCCTTCTTGATACTATGCATGTATGTAGGATCTGATGTAAGTCTTGCTGAGTACCTTTGTACTCATGTTGCTATAATCTACATTTTTACAGAAGACGCTGCAACCCCTTCTGATGGGTTCTATGTAGACGTTGACATCAACGAGTAGGCTAAAGACCCAGGTGGTGACCCTGAGCTTGTGAAGGACCACATAGTATAGCCAGAGGCTTTCCAAGCCTCTTTTATTTTACTAGTTGTCTGTACTCAGACAAGTTACTTCCGCTGCTGGCTTGTATGATTGTATGACTTGTATGTTGGGTCGTGAGACCCGTACCTTTGTGTGTATGTTATGTATGGCTCACTGAGCCTTAAATAAAGTACTTGTGTCATAGAGTCATGTTGTGATGCTTCGTTGTATCTGCACATATCGAGCATATTGTGTGTATGATTGAAATGCTTGGTATGTGTGGGATCTGACTATCTAGTTGTTTATCTTTAGTAGCCTCTCTTACCGGGAAATGTCTCCTAGTGTTACCGCTAAGCCATGGTAGCTTGCTACTGCTCTGGAACACTTAGGCTGGCCGGCATGTGTCCTTCTTCGTTCCTGTGTCTGTCCCTTCGGGGAAATGTCACGCTTTGAGTACCGGAGTCCTGTTAGCCCGCTACAGCCCGGTTTACCGGAGTCCTGCTAGCCCAGTGCTACAGCCCGGACCCACTTGCTGATGACCGACACGTTCGAAGCTGGGTCATGGATGCCTGTCCCTGTAAGTCTGTGCCACTTTGGGTTTACGACTAGTCATGTCAGCCCGGGCTCTTTATCATATGGATGCTAGCGACACTATCATATACGTGAGCCAAAAGGCGCAAACGGTCCCGGGAAAAGGTAAGACGACACCCGTGGGGATACCGTGCGTGAGGCCGCAAAGTGATATGAGGCGTTACCAGCTAGATCGATGTGACATCGAGTCGGGGTCCTGACAGCGTTGGCATCAGAGCCGGGCTGCCTGTAGGTTCTCCAAGCCAAACTGGTCGATGTTGAGTCTAGAAATTCTTTAGTTATATGTAGGGGAATTGTTTGTGGGTTGGAACGTAAGGCTCTTTTTACTCCTTATACCTTATGACTTTCTGATCTGAGTCAGTCCATTCTTCCACCGGGGGTTAAGGAATTAGGATCTGTTCTCTCTATCAGGATCACGAGTTACTAATCAGTAGTACCTTATAAGTTTGATGGTTACCAGCCTAGTTCAGTTCTACTACCACATTATGTTGCCAGAATGGTTTCAGAACTTTGATATGGTGATGTTGAGTGTGTACGAAATCCTTTGTCAAATGTCTCAAATCCTTTTTGAGCATTTACAGCTGTTATGCTGCCGAAATTTTGCTAGAAATTCTAATGCCTTTGCATTATGATTGTGCTTTCAGATGTCCACTCGCGACCTCAATCAAGTGGTTCGCCTGACTCGATGCCTAGATGTACCCGGCCATACTGCTAAGTTGGTCAGGGTAATGACTGAGGCTGGATATCGCTGGTATCTCGAGTACACGGTCGAAGAGCAATTCCGAGACTTTAATCAAAGCCAGTATCTCTGCACTGTCAGGATATTTCCATCTTATCCTGGATCCACCGAGCCTCTTCACTGCTCTTATGGACTCGGGGTTACCATTGAGATGGCTGTGCAGGACGCCGCCTACTCTATGATGACCATTATGCGGGTCAGATCTGGCCTATTTCGGGACTCTGATTTCCGGTATATGCCAGGATCACTTCCGGGAGCACAAGGGTATCTCCAGGCTATCTATGCTGACCCCACCCAGGAGGATTCACGGACTCGCACCACTGCTGAGATGCTCGAGGATAAGGACCGTGAAAATCGGGCCTTGAGGTTAGAGCTCTTCAATACCCGTGCTGACCACTGGGCCACTTTGACTCGGTTCGCACCGGCGGTGCAAGCTGGATATTCAGATATGCGCGATCTCTATCCTGTGAGATCCGCTCTGCTAGACGTGATGGTTTGGCGTGATGTAGGAGGCATCACCCCACCTCGCGGTCCCCGCAGGCCACCGTTTGTTGGTCCAAGGCCTCATCCTAGCCCCTATGGTCCACAAGCTTCGCGAGATCGTCTGTTTCCGGATGATCATGTTGAACTTCCAGGCTATGGAGGTGACTTCTACGAGGACTACTACGGATCGGTCTGAATTAGTGGTAGTATCACTAGTTCGCACTAGCTGTGTCGTCTATCGTCCCGCGTGACTTGTGGGATATGACCTAGTTTGTACTCTTCCGGAGGTGTAGAAAAATAATGTATAGGAGCTTGGAATGCCTCCGATGAGATGTAATCCTCTTTTCACCGTAATAGTACTTTGTTTGGTCTTGTACTAAACCCTGTATGGTGTGTATGACGATGGAATAAAAGAAGCAGTTTCTGTATCTACCATGTCATACGGATGATCATCTTGCATTCCGAGTTATTCCTTACATTATGAATCCTATGTCGGAATTTTACCATCCTGACTAAATCATTGTCTTGTTTACCTAGGATGGTCAACACGCGCGCTAACCCTGCTTCCCAAGAGCAGGCCGAAGGCAGTGAAGCCAGGAATGAAAATCTGCCTCATCCTCCTTCACTAGCCGAGGTGATGATGGAAGCTGAGAGAAACAAGCGGGAGACAAACCGTTTGTTGGAGCGTATTGAACAGAATACAACACACCATCAGAGGGCTAACGTGGTGTCACTCAGTGATTTTATCAAATTGCATCCACCCACGTTCCACCACTCCGTCGAGCCTCTCGACGCTGATGACTGGCTTCGCAGTATCTCTCACAAACTGCGTTCCGCGCTGGTAGCGGAGGCTGACAAGGTCACCTTTGCTGCATATCATCTTGAAGGCCCCGCCAGTCTATGGTGGGAGAATTATGGAGCTATGCGCCCGGCGGGCCATGTCACTACTTGGGCTGAGTTCAGTGAGGCTTTCCGTGAACATCACATTCCGGAGGGTCTCATGGACCGTAAACGTGAAGAATTTTGCAGTTTCACCCAAGGCCGACTGTCTGTGGATGCTTACAGCAGGGAGTTTGGTAACCTCGCACGATATGCAACCGAGGAAGTTTCTACTGACGCCAAGAAGCAAGCAAGGTTCCGTAAGGGCCTTAGTCCTGAGCTTCGCCGCGACCTCCGTCTGCATGAGTGCACATCTTTTCGAAACTTGTCAACAAAGCCATCAGTGCTGAAACTGGTCAGACTGACTATGACGCAACACGCAAGCATGGACGTGACACGGGTTCCTCATCCGGTGCTGGTCCTCAGAAGCGCCGCGTGTGGGTGCCCAACACCGCCCTGCCACCCAGGTTCACACCGAGGCCATCTTTCCAGGCGCCTCGCCCTGTACAACAGTCTGCTCCAGCCAAGCCCTATGGGGGTCCAACCAATAATGTTCCTCCACGTACCAGTTCCGTGACTTGTTTCAAGTGTGGGGAATCTGGTCACTATATGCGTGAATGCCCCCAGACCAACCCCAATCAATCTGCTAAAGCTGTTGGCCGTGGCAAGCCGACAGGAAAAGTATTCCACGCCAAGCCGGTCACCGCTTCACGTGGCCATGTCAACTGTGTCTCTGCCGAAGAAGCTCAAGAGGATCCCAACGTCGTTCTCGGTACGCTTCTTGTTAATTGCCACCCGGCATCTGTCCTTTTCGATACAGGAGCCTCTCATTCCTTTATATCTGAAAATTATGCTCGTTTGCATAACATTGCATTCTGTGACATGCCATCCACTATGGAAATCTCTACCCCTGGGTCTAGATGGCAGACCTCTAGGGTAAGTTATGGAAATGAGATCCAAGTCGACAGACTTGTTTTCCTTGCGTCTTTGATAGCCCTTAAATCTTCAGATATTAATATCATTCTGGGTATGGACTGGATGTCAGCTCATCATGCCCAAATTGATTGCTTCTCTAGGACTGTTCAACTCACCCATCCTTCGGGGAAGATAGTCAATGTCTTGACCCGAATAGCCAAGCGACAATTATATTCTCTTAACGCCAGCCCTTTGCCAGACCTTGAGGACGTTCCGGTAGTCCGTGACTTCCCGGATGTCTTTCCAGAGGAATTGCCAGGTGTTCCACCTGACAGAGATGTTGAGTTCGTAATAGACCTCATTCCAGGAACCGTTCCGATTGCTAGAAGACCTTATAAGATGGCACCACTAGAACTAGCCGAGCTTAAGAAACAACTCAATGAGTCCTTGAAAAAGGGTTTCATCCGCCCTAGTTCATCTCCGTGGGCTTGCCCCGTCCTATTCGTCAAGAAGAAGGATGGTACGGACCGGATGGTTGTAGATTACCGACCTGTCAACTTGGTCACAATCAAGAACAAATACCCGCTTCCCAGGATCAACGACCTGTATGATCAGCTCGCTGGATCCTCAGTCTTCTCCAAGATGGATTTGAGGTTGGGCTACCATCAAATCAAAATCAGAAACGGGGACATTCCTAAAACGGCCTTTGTTACTCGTTATGGCCAATACGAGTACACCGTCATGTCCTTCGGTTTAACCAACGCTCCAGCCACCTTTTCTCGGTTAATGAACTCAATCTTCATGGAGTATTTGGATAAGTTCGTCGTAGTTTATCTCGATGATATACTCATCTACTCCAAGAACGAGGAAGAACATGCCGAACATCTAAGGCTAGTGTTGAAGAAACTTCGAGAGCATCGCCTTTATGCCATATTTTCTAAATGTGAATTCTGGTTGTCAGAAGTGACCTATCTGGGTCATGTAATATCTGGTAAAGGTATTGCTGTTAACCCTGAGCGAGTTCAAGCCGTTCTTAATTGGACTCCACCTGAATCAGTCAAGCAAGTTCGGAGTTTTCTAGGCTTAGCGAGCTATTGTCGTCGCTTTGTCGAGAACTTCTCCAAGGTTGCCAAACCTCTAACCGAACTCCTCAAGAAAGATAAGAAGTTCGAATGGACTCCACAATGTGAGCACAGCTTTCAGGAACTGAAAATACGCCTGACTTCTGCTCCCGTGCTGGTACCGCCAGACTTCTCCAAGGACTTTGTTATCTACTGCGACGCCTCGCGACAAGGACTAGGTTGCATTCTCATGCAAGATCGACACATAATTGCCTACGCTTCACGGCAATTGCACCCACATGAGGAGAATTATCCTACTCATGATCTAGAGCTTGCAGCCGTAGTCTATGCACTTAAGACCTGGCGACATTACCTCCTCGGTAATCGTTGCGAAATATTCACTGATCACCAAAGTCTGAAGTATATTTTCACCCAACCGGATTTGAATCTCAGGCAGAGACGTTGGGTTGAATTGATCACCGACTTTGACTTAGGAATAACCTACACCCCAGGGAAAGCCAACGTCATGGCTGACGCGCTAAGTCGTAAATCTTATTGTAACAACCTGATGTTACAACAAAGTCAACCGCTTCTCCATGAGGAATTTCGGAAGCTTAACCTTCATATTGTTCCTCAAGGTTTTCTCTCCACCTTGGTGGCAAAACCTACCCTTACGGATCAAATTATCAAAGCACAGAAGGTAGATCCGGGAATCTCCCGCATCAAGAGGAACATTCAGAAAGGAATTGCGAATTGTTTCTCCATTAATGATCAAGGAGTCGTATACTTCGGGAATCGACTAGTAGTTCCCAAAGTGCGCAACCTAAGGCGATTAATCCTTAAGGAAGCTCATGAATCTCCTCTCACCATTCATCCCGGTAGCACTAAAATGTATCAGGACCTACGCCAGAGGTTCTGGTGGACTAGGATGAAGAGAGAAATTGCTCAGTATATTGCTAACTGCGACGTCTGTCGTCGTGTAAAAGCAGAGCACCAATGGCCTGCTGGCACCCTTCAACCCTTAGCTATTCCTGAATGGAAATGGGATAAAATTGGTATGGATTTCATTACCGGTTTTCCCAGGACCAAGAGAGGGAATAATGCTATTTTCGTCGTGGTCGATCGTCTTTCCAAAGTAGCCCACTTCTTACCTGTTCGTGAGAGTATAACCGCTAGTCAGCTGGCAGATTTGTACATCTCCCGAATAGTGTCTCTTCATGGTGTTCCTTTGGAAATAAACTCGGATCGAGGAAGTCTTTTCACCTCTCGATTTTGGGAAAGTTTCCAAAATGCTATGGGAACCCGTCTCTCCTTTAGCACCGCCTTCCACCCTCAGTCGAGTGGTCAAGTGGAACGCGTCAACCAAATTCTAGAAGACATGCTTCGAGCCTCTGTTATCTCATTCGGAATGGACTGGGAGAAGTGCCTTCCATTTGCCGAATTCGCTTACAACAACAGCTATCAATCTAGCTTGGGTAAAGCCCCTTTTGAAGTTCTCTATGAACGACGGTGTCGAACACCCCTTAACTGGTCAGAGACCGGGGAAAGACAATTCTTTGGCCCGGACATGATTCAGGAAGCAGAAGAACAAGTTCGCATCGTTCGTGAAAAGTTGAAAACAGCCCAATCTCGTCAAAAGAGTCAATATGACCGAAAACATAAGGCTATGACTTTCGAGGTTGACGAGAAGGCTTATCTTCGGGTCACCCCTCTGAAGGGAACCCATCGTTTCGGTATCAAAGGCAAATTGGCTCCTCGTTACATTGGACCTTTTCGCATTCTTGCCAAACGAGGAGAAGTTGCCTACCAGTTGGAACTACCTCCGCAACTCTCCAGAGTTCACGATGTCTTCCACGTTTCTCAACTCAGGCGTTGCTTCTCGGATCCTATCCGTGAAGTGGACCACGAAACGCTTGATCTCCAGGATAATCTTACATATCGAGAGTACCCCATTCGTATCCTCGATCAGGCCGAGCGTACCACTCGACGCCAGAACATCAAGTTCCTCAAAGTTCAATGGTCGCACCATTCTGAGGATGAAGCAACTTGGGAAAGGGAGGATCGTCTTCGACTCGAGTATCCCGCCTTCTTCCTGAAGGAACCCAAATCTCGGGACGAGATTCTTTTGAGTGGGGGTGAGTTGTCACACCCTAGCTAGTCATGCATTAGAGTGTTGCATCATGTTTACTCTTTCATCAGAAACTTGAAATGGGGATGACAGAACCCCCAGTCCCCTCTGAAACCAACTAGGGTTACTAAAATAATTTTTCAATGTACCTGAAATGCCCTTCTAAAATGCCCATCATTTTTGCCTTGGTTCAGAACCTCTGCCAAAAGTGGTGCACATTTTCCTAGGCCATCCTAGGGTTTTTGATTTAAATCATAAATATTTGAATTTGGGCATTTAAAATAATATAAAATATTTAAATGCTCAAATATCTCCAAACTAAAGTGTTTCATGTTGGAAATAATCCAACTATGGGCCAGGAATAGTTTGGTGAATTTTTGAAGTTGCCTAGGTATTTTATTAAATTCAACAAAGTTGCAGATATATTAAATAAAAACAGAAACAGAAAAAAAGGGGAAAAACTTCCCTGTGCGGCCCAGCCAGCTGGCCGGCCCAGCAAGCCAGGTCCCCTCTTCGGGCTCCGACCACCGTCGCCGTCGATTCGCCGTCTCCAGCGCATCCCCGAGCCCACTTCGACGCCCACTGCAACCGCGGTGAGCTATGCCACCGTTTCCCCCTCTCCTCCCCCTCGTTTCCCCACCGTAGCCTCCTCCCCACCACGGCCGAACCTCCGCCGTCGCCAAGCTCGCCGTCGACGCAGCTCCGGTGACCATTTGGTCACCCCGGCGAGTCCAACGAGTTCGCAAGACCCCGTAGAGCATCCCTAGCGCCTCGCTTCGCTCGACTTCGAGCTCCAACCCCGTTCCCGTGCACGACCGAACCCCGGCGGCCGCAACCGAGCTCGCCGCCGTCGACTCCGGCCACCCCGACCCCAACGGACCCCGTCAAGAGCTGCGGTTTGTCCTCAGCTCCACTCCGGTGGTCTCCGCGGCCCCTCTGGTGGCCGAAATGGCCAAAACCACTCCCGCCGCCGCGTCGGGCTCGCCGGCGGCTAAACGCCGGCAGCCGACTTTGACTTTGACCACGGGTGGGCCCTGGTTGACTCCCCTGAGTCAATGACAGGTGGGGCCCAGCCCTGTTAATTAAACAGGATTAGTTTTAATTAAATTTTAATTAAAATAATCACCCTGACATGCGGGACCCACTGTCAGGTTTGACCCAGACCTATTCCGTTGACCTGCTGACATCACACTGACGTCAGGCTGACGCAGTAATTGATTTTCTGAATTTAAATTAAATCAGGAAATTCCAGAATATTATTTAAACTTCAAAAATTCATAACTTTTATTCTGTAACTCCAAATTGGACAAATTATATATGAAAAATGATCAGAAAAATCCAATCTATCCATCTGTACTATTTTCATGCATGATTAAAAGAAGTTAAATTGATGTTTTAAGCAGAACAAGGAAAAGCACTTTAAAAGACCATATTTGAACTTAAAATTTGAATCCTTGATTCAAATTTGTTCAAACCCCTCTGTTCTTAGTTGCATTAGCCCAACACACTCATATTGCCATGTTTCATGCATGCATCATATTGTTGCACATTGTTTGGTGATGGTTGTGTATCGATGTCCTTTGCGACAGGTTCTGCCCCCGAGGAGTACCGTGATTACCCTAACGAAGAACCATATCAGTGCATCGAACCATCAGGCAAGCAACCAACCATTTGATCATATCGATACAATCCCATGTTCTCGCTCCTGCTCTCTTTTACTGCATTAAGACAACGCGATTCAAACTGCTGTGTGCTACGGTAGTTGAACCCATTTCCTCTGCATGACCTGTCATTGCCACAGTAACTAGATGAAACCCACTAGCATGTGTAGGAGTTGATTGAGCCATATGTATGTGTTGTTCCTACCTTGCTATGCCTGCTATGCTTAGAGTCGTGTCAGGTCTGGTTCATCTGGGTGATGGGCTAGAGTGAAATGATTATGTCGGTAATAAGAGTGGTATGGTGAACACGATTTGGTAAAGGTATCGATGAGAGGCCATGTAGGAGTACATGGTGGGTTGTTTCATTGAAGCCGACCTTAAGCACTGAGATCTGTATGCGTGATTTAAGATACAGCTACTACCATGCATTGGGCCCTGAAATATGACCCCGCTCGACTTCTTATTCACCCTAGCTCTCTGTCCAGGAGTTGCAAGTAGTTTCTGGTGTTTGTAGCCTACTGGAGGCCGTGGACAGCGCTGACCGTAGGGGTGGGCTGTGATGCGGTAGGTACGTGGCCGGGTGTACCGAATACCCGTTAGGTATCTCGGGAACCCTGTTCACATCGTTCGGGGCCGTATGGGAAACCCCGGCCGGACTCCCTGCGGATGGAACCTGAATAAGCGATATACCTGGACTAGAGGCTTAAGTGTTTAGGTAGGTCATGGTCTACACCCACGTCGGCTTTCGCTTGAAGTCTGCCGAGCACATGTCGTGTGCAGACGCTAAGTGGTGGAAACATGTATGAAGAAGTACACCCCTGCAGGGTTATCATAATCTATTCGAATAGCCGCGTCCGCGGTAAAGGACTACTTGGTTGCCTATACAGTTCATAGACAAGTAAATGGAAACTGTTAAAAGCCTCAAGATAAGTGTGAGTGCCGAGGATGGCTCTTCCGTAGGAAGACGGAGGTGGATCCTCGGTAGTGTATTGAAGTGGTGAGTAGTGGACTCGTGTGCGCAAAACCATTTCAAGTTGGAGTATCGTAGGATAGCCTAGCCAAGAGTCAAAGCTGGCTTGCTGCAATAACTCCACCAACCCTTCTTGATACTATGCATGTATGTAGGATCTGATGTAAGTCTTGCTGAGTACCTTTGTACTCATGTTGCTATAATCTACATTTTTACAGAAGACGCTGCAAGCCCTTCTGATGGGTTCTATGTAGACGTTGACATCAACGAGTAGGCTAAAGACCCAGGTGGTGACCCTGAGCTTGTGAAGGACCACGTAGTATAGCTAGGCTTTCCAAGCCTCTTTTATTTTACTAGTTGTCTGTACTCAGACAAGTTACTTCCGCTGCTGGTTTGTATGACTGTATGACTTGTATGTGGGGTCGTGAGACCCGTACCTTTGTGTATGTTATGTATGGCTCCCTGAGCCTTAAATAAAGTACTTGTGTCATAGAGTCATGTTGTGATGCTTCGTTGTATTTGCACATATCGAGCATATTGTGTGTATGATTGAAATGCTTGGTATGTGTGGGATCTGACTATCTAGTTGTTTATCTTTAGTAGCCTCTCTTACCGGGAAATGTCTCCTAGTGTTACCGCTGAGCCATGGTAGCTTGCTACTGCTCTGGAGCACTTAGGCTGGCCGGCATGTGTCCTTCTTCGTTCCTGTGTCTGTCCCTTCGGGGAAATGTCACGCTTTGAGTACCGGAGTCCTGTTAGCCCGCTACAGCCCGGTTTACCGGAGTCCTGCTAGCCCAGTGCTACAGCCCGGACCCACTTGCTGATGACCGACACGTTCGAAGCTGGGTCATGGATGCCTGTCCCTGTAAGTCTATGCCACTTTGGGTTTACGACTAGTCATGTCAGCCCGGGCTCTTTATCATATGGATGCTAGCGACACTTTCATATACGCGAGCCAAAAGGCGCAAACGGTCCCGGGAAAAGGTAAGACGACACCCGTGGGGATACCGTGCGTGAGGCCGCAAAGTGATATGAGGTGTTACCAGCTAGATCGATGTGACATCGAGTCGGGGTCCTGACAGCGTTGGTAGCTTTAGTTGCATTAGCCCAACACACTCATATTGCCATGTTTCATGCATGCATCATATTGTTGCACATTGTTTGGTGATGCCTGTGTATCGTTATCCTTTACGACAGGATCTGTCCCCGAGGAGTACCGTGACTACCCTAACGAAGAACCGTATCCGTGCATCGAACCATCAGGCAAGCAACCAACCATTTGATCATATCGATACAATCCCATGTTCTCGCTCCTGCTCTCTTTTACTGCATTAAGACAACGCGATTCAAACTGCTGTGTGCTACGGTAGTTGAACCCATTTCCTCTGCATGACCTGTCATTGCCACAGTAACTAGATGAAACCCACTAGCATGTGTAGGAGTTGATTGAGCCATATGTATGTGTTGTTCCTACCTTGCTATGCCTGCTATGCTTAGAGTCGTGTCAGGTCTGGTTCATCTAGGTGATGGGCTAGAGTGAAACGATTATGTCGGTAATGAGAGTGGTGTGGTGAACACGATTTGGTAAAGGTATCGATGAGAGGCCATGTAGGAGTACATGGTGGGTTGTTTCATTGAAGCCGACCTTAAGCACTGAGATCTGTATGTGTGATTTAAGAATCAGCTACTACCATGCATTGGGCCCGAAACCAATGGACCCTCTCGACTTCTTATTCACCCTAGTTCTCCGTCCAGGAGTTGCAAGTAGTTTCTGGTGTTTGTAGCCTACTGGAGGCCGTGGACAGCGCTGACCGTAGGGGTGGGCTGTGATGCGGTAGGTACGTGGCCGGGTGTACCGAATACCCGTTAGGTATCTCGGGAACCCTGTTCACATCGTTCGGGGCCGTATGGGAAACCTCGGCCGGACTCCCTGCGGATGGAACCTGAATAGGCAATAAACCTGGACTGGAGGCTTAGGTGATTAGGTAGGTCGTGGCCGACACCCACGTTGGGCTTCCGCTTGAAGGTTGCCGAGTACATGTCGTGTAAACGACGGTAAGTGGTGAGAGCGTGTATGAAGAAGTACCCCCTGCAGGGTTAACATGATCTATTCGAATAGCCGCGTCCGCGGTAAAGGACTACTTGGTTGCCTATACAGTTCATAGACAAGTAAATGGAAACTACTAAAAGCCTCAAGATAAGTGTGAGTGCCGAGGATGGCTCTTCCGTAGGAAGACGGAGGTGGATCCTCGGTAGTGTATTGAATTGGTGAGTAGTGGACTCGTGTGCGCAAAACCATTTCAGTTGGAGTATCATAGGATAGCCTAGCCAAGAGTCAAAGCTGGCTTGCTGCAATAACTCCACCAACCCTTCTTGATACTATGCATGTATGTAGGATCTGATGTAAGTCTTGCTGAGTACCTTTGTACTCATGTTGCTATAATCTACATTTTTTACAGAAGACGCTGCAACCCCTTCTGATGGGTTCTATGTAGACGTTGACATCAACGAGTAGGCTAAAGACCCAGGTGGTGACCCTGAGCTTGTGAAGGACCACGTAGTATAGCTAGGCTTTCCAAGCCTCTTTTATTTTACTAGTTGTCTGTACTCAGACAAGTTACTTCCGCTGCTGGTTTGTATGACTGTATGACTTGTATGTGGGGTCGTGAGACCCATACCTTTGTGTATGTTATGTATGGCTCACTGAGCCTTAAATAAAGTACTTGTGTCATAGAGTCATGTTGTGATGCTTCGTTGTATTTGCACATATCGAGCATATTGTGTGTATGATTGAAATGCTTGGTATGTGTGGGATCTGACTATCTAGTTGTTTATCTTTAGTAGCCTCTCTTACCGGGAAATGTCTCCGAGTGTTACCGCTGAGCCATGGTAGCTTGCTACTGCTCTGGAACACTTAGGCTGGCCGGCATGTGTCCTTCTTCGTTCCTGTGTCTGTCCCTTCGGGGAAATGTCACGCTTTGAGTACCGGAGTCCTGTTAGCCCGCTACAGCCCGGTTTACCGGAGTCCTGCTAGCCCAGTGCTACAGCCCGGACCCACTTGCTGATGACCGACACGTTCGAAGTTGGGTCATGGATGCCTGTCCCTGTAAGTCTGTGCCACTTTGGGTTTACGACTAGTCATGTCAGCCCGGGCTTTTTATCATATGGATGCTAGCGACACTATCATATACGTGAGCCAAAAGGCGCAAACGGTCCCGGGAAAAGGTAAGACGACACCCGTGGGGATACCGTGCGTGAGGCCGCAAAGTGATATGAGGTGTTACCAGCTAGATCAATATGATATCGAGTCGGGGTCCTGACAATTAATTTTGGAACAACGCTAACGCCCACACGTGTGGTGGGAGCCAAACCCGCCCACATGCCATATAACACACATACTGCGCCACCGTCACCACATGCATGCATGCGGGAATCTTTTTGGATTTTCAATTTTTAAAATGTTTTAAAAAATCTGATTGAAGATCCGTTTTCACCATTAAATCCCTCGCGACGAGATCTTCGAAACTAGATCTCATATCAATATATCTCGACGAACTTGTTTGGGTTAAAAGTTGTCATGTCTATTGCATATGAATTGCCATGATGTTTACACTGAAGTTGTCGTGATATGTTTCAGCTATTTTCTTCTACATTTAAAAGTAAATTTTAACATATTATAAAACGGGGAATTAAGAAACTAGACTTGTCATGAACCATAAACTAACATTGCCATGATACATGCACTTAAAATTGACATGGTTCATACAGAAAATAATTTTCATGGTCAAAATACTAGAATTGTCATCATAAAAAAACTAAAATTGCCATGCTCTACAAACTACAATTGCCACATGGCAACTTTAGTTTAAGTACTATGGCAACTATAGTGTAAACATCATGGCAACTTTTGGGAAAAAAAATCGTCCAAACATATCAATATGGGGGTTTAGTTTTGAAGCACTCGTCGAGACGAATTTAATGGTGAAAACGAATTTTTAATTCGATGTTTTAATTAGGAGATAAAACATTTTTAAGCCGAAAACCAAAAAAAATCCTGCTGATGTCATCTGTTCATACGTGGCAAAATGAGTGATGATGAAGGCGTGTGGGCGATGTGCAAGATGCCACATGTGTGGACGTTTGTTTTTTCGTTAATTTTGCACTTTTTTGTATCTCAAGAAAATACCGGCCACGCCCGGATCTACAGGGAAGAGGGGACGGCCAGGATACAAATCAAACCGACCCAAAGTCCACCGAGGGGCTCCGTTCCGGGAGAAATTCCCAAGGGCAGCGCGCGCGGGAAACCCCAAACCCACCGCACCAGCGTGCGCTCGACAAAATGCCGCCGCCGCCACGACAGGACTTCCCGGCGTTCCCTTTCACGCCGTACCCGATCCAGACGGAGTTCATGTCCTTCCTTTACAATGCCCTCTTCTCCGGGCCCCGCGCCCTCGCCCTCCTCGAAAACCCCAATCTCTGCCGCCTTCCCCTCACCCCCTCACAAGCCACCGGTAAGACCCTAATCATTCAGCTCCCCCCGCGTTGTCGCAGGCACCGGAAAGACCCCCAGCATCATCTGCAGTGCACTCCAGTGGCTCCTTAACCACCGCGACGCCGCCTCGCGGGGCCACTCTGAACGGGCCAATGGCTCCGCCCCTGCCGCCGTCAGCGGCGAAGAAGAAGAGCCCGACTGGATGCGGGATTTCACGCCTGCAGCCGCTGCCCCCTAAGGGCATCTTCAATGGTTGTAAGATAGTTGTTGGTAGACTTTGCCACATAGAATTTTTGATGATGTGTCATGCAATAAATGAGAAAAGAGAGGAAGGTTGTATGTACATGAACCAACACCCCTTACACAAGCTCCAATGTAGAATGAGAGAGCACTTTATTTATTATCTCACATTCTATTGGGCAAACTAGATACAGCCCATTGGAGATGTTGTATGTTATAAGGTGTTGGTTGATGACATGGCATATTTTACCAACGAGATAACATATAAACTGTTGGAGATGCCCTAACAAGGACGTCAGGAAGAAGTCGGAGACTCACCCGTACAGGAGTCATGGAACGAAGAAAGTGGGTGGTTCGGAGAAATCTGAGGGAATTCGGGAGAATGACGGCGAGGAGAAATTTTTGCTTGACGAGTACGAGAGCGATGACGGGGAGGGCACAGGATGGCAGGCCGGGAAGCGGGCACATTGTGGTGGTGCTAGTAGTAGTAGTGAGAGCTAGGATGATGAGGACAAAGAGGAAGAAGAGGAGGCGACTCCCAAGGTGTATTTCACTAGCCGCACGCATTCGCAGCTCTCGCGGTTTGTCCGGGAGCTCAAAAGGACGAATTTCTCAGGGAAGCTCAGGACAGTGTGCTTGGGGTCCAGAAAGAGCTTGTGTATTAACATGGGTGAGTGGATTATGTGGTTATCTTTGTTCATCTATTTTTGGGGCTGGGATTGTGCTTAGTTCATCTGTGGTGTGTTTGCTTGCAGATGTTCAGAAGCTCGGGAGTGCAAACCGGATCAACAAGAGGTGCTTGGAACTGCTAAAGAACAAGAAGAGCAACAAAATTAAGGCATGTGTCAATTACGTCAAATTAATTTGCAATGCTCAGCTGCTCTGTTAGATACATTATCTTTGATTGACTTCTGCACCCAAATTTGGCTGTTTCTTGCACGTTTAGGGCCTATCATACTCATGAGGTACTAATATTGTTTCCTGACAATAATTTCTTCCAAGATTTCGAGATGAACATTAGTTTTGTCAGTTCTCAGTGGAAGTAGAACTAGATATATATTTTTTTGAAAAGGGGATTACCCCGGACTAAATTGGTAGTAGAACTAGATATGCATTGAGTTATTTTTACCCATACTTGCATTCAGTGTGATTGCACAGGAAAGCGTATGGTTATCACTTGTCATATTTGTATGTGCTGGGTTGTTAAATACCATTAGTATGCTGCCAATTTATAACTTTATTATTAACTGCTAGTAAGTTTTTACGGCTGCAAATATTCAGGTCGAGCATGATAACAAGAAGGGGCGCCAAACAAAGGCCTCTTGTCAGTACCCAAGGTTAGGAAACAGAAGTCTGCAGAAATAGTTCAGGAGTGAAGTGTCCGACCATGGTGCATTGGACATTGAGGATTTGGCACAACTTGGAAGGAAGATTGGAACATGTCCCTACGGTGCACGTGACATGGTCCGCTCAGCTGACCTTGTAGTACTTTTTTATCAGTCTTTGTTGCTGAAGTCTGCTAGAGAGTTACTTGGCCTTAATATGAAGAACAGTGTTGTCATCATAGATGAGGCTCACAACTTAGCAGACTCCCTTACTAGCATGTACAACTCAAAGGTCGAATCTTCTCAGGTGAGTATGTTTTTGTTCTGAGTTCTAGATTCCTAACCTCTGTTGGAAACTGCACTGTGACACATCTCATTCCACACACTATACATAATTAGTCTGACTGTATAATGGTACTCTAGCTTCATAATCTCGTTTGCTTTGCACATTCAATAGTGTTATCCAAGATCCGAACATGTGTTGTATGTATGTTTACTGTATATAAGGAGACCTAAGCAAAGAGAGTTTTCTGGTAGAGAGCTTGACTTGACTCAGTTGTGTTGTTGTGGCAGACAACAGGATACTAAAAATGATATTTATTGGTCCATTTTTAAAATTTCCTTTACCAAGCAAAACATAATTAGCAAATGAACTGAGACTGTTTTCTTCCAATTGTGGAAACTAACATAATTTTCTGATTCTCCATTTTGTTAGTTGAGGGCAGTCCTTTCCCACATGGAGTCATGTCTCTATAGATTTTAGAATGTTCTGGGAGCTGGAAATCGACGTTACATCCAGACCTTGACAGTTCTAACACGGTCATTCCTACGATGTTGGATAAGTAATGAAGATTGTTCCTCCGCTGTGACCTCTATGACTATAAGTAAGTTCTTATTCTCCCTTGATATTGATAACATAAACATAGTAAAACTTTGTCAGTATCTGAAGGAAAGCAATATAGTCCACAAGGTGAAATATTTCTTCCACTACATTTCCACTCAGCCTTGTTGTGCGTAGAATCTATATCCATTGACTAATTATATGCAGGTTAGTGGATACGCCAACAAATTATTTATCACCGAAAAATAGTGTGGGCAATTTGAATCATGGACAGCAACATGGTGAAGGAAGCAGTATAACAAGCTTTCAGGCTTTGACTGACCTTTTACGCTCTCTACTGTACTGCAATGACGATGGAAGAATCATAGTTGCACGGCACAAGCTTGGTGGGCAACCTGAAGATGCATATATTAAATTCGTGATGCTTTGTGCAGAGAAAACATTATCTGAGGTGATGTTCCTTGCTCCATATGTTGCTTGGAGATAAGAGTTGTCCTATTTCACGTAAGTATTTATAGATATTTCCTCTTGTCGGTTACAGATGACGCACATGGTGTTATTCTGGATGGTGGAACCCTCCAGCCTATTGAAGAAACAAGGTTGCGCCTGTTTCGAGGCTTATTGCCTAGTGATATAAAATTCTTCTCATGCAACCATATTGTTCCCCCTGAGAGTATTCTTCCTATAGCTGTTACACGTGGGCCTTCAGGCAAGAAATTTGATTTCAGCCACAGTTCAAGGAGCTCTCTCTTTTCTTTTTAGAACGAAGACGCTAGAGGCGTCCGGCTTTAAATTAATAAAGCCCACAACTTAGGCAGCGTTTACAGAAGAGTCTAAGGACAAACGGAACGAGCGCGGAGGCTCAGGTCACACGGGCGCGAAGGCACATGAGTTTTGCGGCAGGCCAGAGGCCACAGGCAGTCCATGGCGAGTCTATTACAGGCCAAAGGCCAAGAGCATAGAGCACGCAGGCTCGCTCGCGAGGCAAAATAACCACTTCACGACGTAGAAGTGGCGGTTGGCTCCCTAGCCAAAATGTAGACTTGGCGAAGACGGTCTTGAGCTTGCTTCATTCTCTCAGCATCCTTGTGCCTCGCCAACGGACTCCACTGCTTCAGAAGAATGTTGCATTTGTAAAGAATATTAGCAGGGTGTGATGGGAAGATTCCCTCTATTGCTAGTTTGTTCCTGGTGAGCCACAAAGCTCAAGCCAAGGCGCCTAGGCAGCTCCAAAGCACGCGCTTGCTGCCGCCAGTCATCGATGCAACTATGGCCGCAAGGTCTCCAGCCGAGTGCGGGTCCCAAGTGGTGTTGGTGGCCTCACGGACTGCACTCCAGGCAAAACGCGCTAGAGAGAAGTGGAAGAACACGTGATTCGCATCCTCCATGGTGTTGCAAATTGCGCATAAGCCGGAAGACGGGCCGTTGCGTTTGGCAACATTAGCCGAAGTGGGGAGTCTATTGCGGAAGAGTTGCCAAAAGAACACCTTGATCTTAAGCGGAATACGCGCATTCCACAGGCCCGTCGGCATCGGGAAGGCCGGGCCCTGGCCCTAGCACAACCTGCGCTACAGAGACTTGACCGTGAACTTGCCGGACGGGTTGAGAGGCCAGGTGGCCATGTCGGCGGAAGTGGACAGCGTCACCGATTGAATAAGAGCAAGCAAATCCTCTAAGTGAGCTTGTTCTGGACCCATTAGCTCTCGACGGAAATGGATCGCCGGAGGGCTAGAGGCAAGTGCCGTCGCTACCGTCTGCTCCGGCTTGACAGCCAGGACGTACAGGTCCTGAAATTGGGCCCAGAGGGGCTGCCCTCCTACCCACAGATCGAGCCAGAAGCGGGCCGAGCGGCCGTTGCCACTGGCGAATTTGGCACCAAGTGCAAAAGCTGGGAGAACCGCTTGTAAATCATTCCAGAAGGGTGAGCCCCGCGCCCTACCTTCGAAGAAGTTCCCGTTCGGGAAATATTTAGCGCGTAACAGATTAGCCCACAGGCCCGTCGCCCCTGCGACAGCTTCCAAATCCACTTGCACATAAGTGCAATGTTTAGCATCCGGGTGTTTGTGATCCCTAGCCCCCCTAGGTCCTTGGGACGACACATCGCATCCCATCTGACCATGTGGTACTTGCGTTTTGGTCCCGCCCCTTCCCAAAAGAATCGGGACCTAGGTGTGTCCATCTTGGCATGAACGCCTTCTGCCAGGAGGAACAACCCCATCATGAACTGCGGCAGCGAGGATATGCTCGCACTCGTTAGTATTAGTCTAGCTGCGAAGGACAGGAACTTCCCCCTCCACGGACACACCCGCCCTCCCACCTTGGTCCAAAGCGGAGCCCATCCGTCTATCGAGATATGTTTGGCATCCAACGGGAGGCCCAGGTAGGAAAACGGGAGTTTGCCTAGTTTGCAGTTGAGCTGGCTCGCGATACGACTGCTCTCGGACGGATCGAGCCCCATGGGCATCACTTCACATTTGTGAAAGTTGATCTTGAGCCCCGACATGAGTTCAAAGCTAATCAACAACGCTTTGATCGTGGCCACGCTGTGTAGGTCCGGTTGGAACAACAAAAGCATATCGTCCGCATATTGTAAGTGCAAAATCCCCCCTGGGATGAGGTGCCCCAACACCCCTTTGATATGACATGCCTCCGTTGCTTTACGTAGCAAGGCCGCAATTGCATCTGCCACGAAGTTGAACAAGAGCGGTGACATGGGATCACCCTGGCGTAAGCCACGCTTGTTCCTGAAGAAGTGCCCTACTTCTCCGTTCACCGAGACCGCAGTTTGGCCCCCCGAGACTAACTGCATGACTCTGTGAACCCACATCAACGAGAAGCCTCGGCTAGTGAGAATTTGTCTAAGGAAATCCCAGTTGACGCGGTCGTAAGCCTTTTCGAAGTCGAGTTTGAGTAAAATCGCCGGTTCGTGCGTGCGTCTAAGTTCGTAAAGTGTCTCTTGCAATGCTAACGGTCCCTCCAAAATGTTTCTACCGCGGATGAAAGCAGATTGGGATCGGCTGATGGTGCGATGGGCGAACGGAGTAAGCCTAGTGGCACACCCTTTGGCGCAGATTTTGAAAGGCACATTAATGAGTGCAATTGGCCTGTATTGGTGGATGTTATCCGCACCAGGCACTTTCGGGATTAACGAGAGCACTCTGTAGTTTAACCTAGCTATATCCACAAAACCACGCATGAAGCCATTGCACACCTCGAAGATGGGGTCGCGCAACAGTGACCAAAAGTGTTTGAACATTGCCACCGGCCACCCGTCGGGCCCCGGGGCCGTGTCTGTTTTCATGCTCTGCATTGCATCGAATTTCCTTGGGGAGAAACGCAAGCCCCAGCTCTTCGTTCTCTGACTCTAAGACTTTTTGTGCTGGAAGCCAAACGTCCTCGCGCAGCCGCGCGCGTTGTGGCTTGTCAGTCCCCATCAAGCTGATGTAAAAGTCGTAGATGTGTTTGCTAATCTCCGATTGCTGGAGAAGGAGCCCCTACTCTGTCTGCAGTCTAAGGATTAGGCATTTCCTGCGGCGACCATTCGCATACGTGTGGAAATAGCCAGTGTTCGCATCGCCCTTGAGCGTCCACTTGAGGCCTCCCCTACGCCTCCAATATTCCTCCTCCGATCGAAGCAACGCTCCGACTTGCCCTTCTAAGGCATATCGGTGCGCCCATTCTTGCTCCGAGAAAGGGCGCGAGTCTGCTTGGGTATCGAGGAGTGCAATCTCATCGAGAAGTCGCGCCCTCAATACTTTGTCGTCACGCCCCTGGTTCGCACCCCATCCCTTGAGGCTTGCGCGAAGGCGCCCCCCGACCGCGGTCCAAAACTCCATAGGGCCGCGCTGCTGGCCCGTGGCTTGAACACACCTCAGCCATCTTTCCCTAAAGATAGTGTCAAAGTCAGGGACCTCGAACCACGTCTTTTCGAAGAAGAAACGTGGGCTGCGACGGATCCTATCTTCCCCTGAAGATAAGATAAGTGGAGCATGATCCGAGCCGATCCTTGTTTCTGCAAGGAGCGAACTTAGTGGAAACACCACTTCCCATTCCGGAGACATGAAAACGCGATCCAAAATGGATCGCATCGGGGCTAGTTGCTTGTTGGTCCAAGTGTACCTTGCCCCAGTCCTTGTCACTTCCCTAAGTGACATCGACGCAATTGCGTTATTAAACATGGCCACCCTTGGCCAGTTGATATTATCATTGTTTTTGTCCTTACCCGAACGGATGAGGTTGAAGTCGCCACCCACCAGTAGAGGGATTTGGGTTGCGGCTACTGCCAACACCTTGGCTTCGAGTTCTCCCAGAAACTCAGCCGAGCGTGAGTGATCTGCTGGTCCGTAGACTTGCATGATCACGAGATCGCGAAGCGAGGCTCTCACGCGTATATTGGCAGCGATAAAAAAGGTGCCGACCTCCCAGAACAACACCTCATAAATGGCACTACAGAAGCCAAGCAACATGCCACCCGAATGGCTGTTTGCCGGACTGTGTTGCCACATAAAACGCTCAAGGGGATCTATGGCTAAGATATCTTGGTGGCGAAATTCAGATTTAATGGTTTCCTGGAGCCCTACGATATCTATCCCTTCTTTTCTGATGTAATCTCTAAGTTGGGTGCGCCGCCCCGAGTGGCCGAAGCCACGGATGTTCCAAATAAGCACCCGCATCTAGATGACGCGGTTTCGCAGGCGCACACCCCTGGAGGTGATCGCCTTGGCCACGCGCCTCACCTTCCCGCAGCGAGGCGAGGGAGGAGCGGCCACCCCTGTTGCTGTCTCCCCTTCGGGCCGGAGCATTAGCGACGTCGAGGGCTCATCCTCGTCAGCCAAACGCTCCGCGTGTTGAGCAGCCGCCGCTACGAGTGCCGCCTGTGCCATCTCCTTTGCGCGCACCAGCGAGATGAGCTCGCGAACCCCGCCATCCCCCATCGGTTCAACCCCACTCTCTACCAACACCTCGCCCAGATGATCGTCCGAAAAAGAGTCCAGGATCGAAAAACGGGGCAGTGGATTACCTGAGGTTTCCAGATTCTTCTGTGCTTGGAGGAGTTGGGCGCGTTGGAGCGAAGGCATGTTCCCTTTGGTGCCCTTGGCCCGCGCACTGACTCGCACAGGAGCCACCTGCCCATCCGCGACGGCCTTGGAACGCTTGGCCTTCGGGAATGTCGCCGTTGGGGCCGAGCTGGGCACAGCCAACGCCATCACCGCCTGACGAGGCATCGCCGGCGTGCCCTGGAGCTCCGCTACACGCCCGGCCTCCGTGCTGACCTTGCGCACAACCACCTTCTTGAGCTGCTTCACCGCGCCGAGCTTGTTGGAGCTGCGGCCTCCTTGAGACGGAGAGCGTGAGGCGAGAGGCAGCGAGTCCACGGACACCGCGATAGGAGTGCTTGCCTCTCCCAGCGGCTCCTCCAACTGGCCCGCACCGGCCTCCGCCACCGACCGCACCGGGGGGGACGTGACCGAGCCCAAGTTTGAGCCATACTGGTTCGGGATGGAAAGCTCCAGCTCCATGGACCTCCCCGCCAGAGGCAGCTCCAACGAAGGAAGCGACGCCCGATTCGCCGCCCCACCCTTGTCATTGATGCCCAACTTCTCCCACGCCGCCGTGTCAATGGAATCATCCCCCATGCTAGCATCAGCCTCCTTGTCGTCATCCATGGTGCCATCACGCCCCGCCCCGTCCGGACCCTTGCCGTGGTTAGGAGAAGGAGGATTTGGGACAGGCAAGGCGGGCGCCGTGATTTGCTCCGGGGGGAGCTCGGGCTCGATGCTGATGTTGAAGCCCTCGCCGTTGAACCAGATCTGGACCAGTCCGCGCAGCTTGCGTGGGTTGCGGTAGGCGAAACGCATACGAACTGGCCCCGGGCGGATGAGAGACTCCTCGTCTATCAGCAAGGGACGGCCGAGCATGGTGGTGGCCGCCATGAGCAGGTCGGAGCGCCTCTGCTTGGGGGGACTCCTCCCAGTTTGACCCACACCTCTGGCATCGCCATTCCTTTGGGAGCATCGAGGACTGCATCACGAATATCCACCATGAGGTTGTTGAGGGAGAGGAAAAGTTTGCCGCTTCGTGTTGCCATCCTGAGCATCGCCGGGAAGACCACCGAGAACGCCCCGCCCTCCATGGGTGAGATCTGCCAGTCCCACTCGCCCTCAAAGAGGTGTGGCAGCTCCACTTGGAGGATCTTGTGCGTGAGCGCGCTGGAAGGCATGGAGAGCACCACCGCATTGGCCCCTAGCTGGATCTGTGGCTCCTCCCTCAAATCTTCCGGGTACTGGAGGCAGAAGAAACCCTCGCCGGAGATGGCGTGCCCCATGGTTTGGAGGAGCAGAGGCTTGCCGCGGGTTGGGCACTGCGCCGACGTGTGCCCCTCCTTGGTGCACACCACGCACAAGGGCTTGAAGGTGCACAGGTTCTGGAAGTGGCCTGTGCGACCGCATCTGAAGCACTCCGGGCCGTCGGCTTCTTCGATTGGGATTGGCTCCTCCTCCGTGCCCTTGGACGAGCCCGGCGCCTCAGATCTGGGCGGGAGGGGCAGCTTGGAGGCCGCCGCCCCCGCGGGCTTGGATTTCTTCTTCGCATGGGGTTCGCCACCCCGGTTGCTGCCCGTCGCAGGTTGCAGCCCCTTGTGCTTGAGCTCGAGGCCACGTTGCTTGTACTCCTTCTTCTTCTTCTTCTTCTTCTTCTTTCTTTCCTGCTCCTTGAGCCACCACGTGGGCGGCTGGCCCCAACCACCCTCGTCGTCGGCCCGGCCGCGGTTGCTGTCCCGCGGCGGCTCCATGGGAGGCTTTTCCCCTCTACGGTCCTGCTTAGAGCCCATCGCCACTACTTCCGCAAAGGAGCGCCGCAGTGGAGGAGGGAGTGGAGTGGGTGAGAGGAACCGGGCGAAATGACCGAAGCGCCGCACCTCCGCAGCGGTGGCTGGGAAACCTAGCGAGGGATTTAGGGTTCCGCGGGGAATCCAGAGCCATTTATGTAACCGCTCAGGGCTGGGCGACATGGGCTGGGATGCCCCCTGTGGGCGGGCTGGGCCCTGGAAACGGGCACACTTCCCTGCTCCCAGGCACGTCATGAGACTGGGCTCCAGCCCGCTGCAGCCCCGCAGAAGGGCCGGTCGCCTCCCTTGTGGGCTGGCCTGTCCGAGCCACTGGCGGATCCACCCCAACCCTAGGGCGCACCACTCCCAGCTCCGTCTGCGCCGCCGCCGCCGCCACGGGGAACGCCGGCGCCGGACGCGGCAGGTCCAGCGCGTGCTGCAGGAGCAGCCCCGCATCAGCAGCGGCTAGGTTGCCACGTCCCTCGCGTCCCCACGAAGAGCACGGCGCCCTACGCACGGCCGTTGCGACCCGCCTCGAGCCACGGCCACCGGGCGCAAAAGCACGCCGGCGCCGGCCTTGAAAGAGCCCCCAAGCTCCTCGGCCCGCGACACGAAGTCGCCAATGGAGCAGGCTGCACGGCCGCCCGCCCCAGACTCCCCCTCGTTGCCTATCTCCGCCTCCTCATCGCCGCCAGACTCGTCCTCCGCCAGAGCCCAAAAGCGGCTCCCTGACCACTTTGCCACGCCCAGGGGAGGCGCGGCCGTCCGCCTGGGAGCTGGGGAGCGAGCCGCCGACCATCCCCCCACCAAGCCTACCGCCGAGACCGGAGCGCCGTCGCCGTGGTCGTCGGGGGTGAGGCCCTGCGCAGAAACGCCGCCACCATCGCGAGAGACGACTGCGTCGCCTGTCCGTACAGGAGCCGTTGGGAGCGCCATCTTCCACCAAATATTATTCCCTTCTGCATGCCTTTAGCTCCAAGGAGCTCTCTTAACATGGTCTGTATACCTCGAGTCATTTCTCCTTTACTCTTGCTACTCTAATATTTGCTGAGAATTCAATTTCATTAGTTTATCTTGCAAGGGGCACTGCTTTGTGCTTTCTGATTAATATATACTCCCGATGTTCCTAAATATAAGTCTTTTTAGGGATTTGAATAGGGACTACATACGGTGAATATAGACGTATTTCAGAGGGTAGATTCATTCATTTTGCTCTGTATGTAGTCCATATTAGAATCTCTAAAAAGACTTATATTTAGGAACGGAGGGAGTAAATACCAATGTATACACATTTTTAACAAAATAATTAGGACCTAATGTTTATTGCAGTACTCATTGTGTGATTTGTCTATAGAAGTAATCCAGGATTGTACCACTCTGTGTTAAAGTATATTTGCAACTTTTAATCCATGCGACCCTCTTTGTTTCTTAATATTCTTTGCTGTTAGAACTTGCTAAACTACACATGCTTAATTGCCCTGGTTTATTTGGTTGTATTTCATTATGAAATGTAAATGCCGGCCTTCTAAATGAGTGGATGAATTGCTGTGTCCAAACTCTTTACCAACAGCCAAGTTTTGTTCTATAAAACATACCATGCTAACTTATAGGTTATATTTGCTCGTGTTAATAATTTTTTTGGTAATATGCTCTACTCAAATGCACGTTATTTTTGTGCCTATACTTATCTGCTTATCTTTGCAGATCGAAGATCTTGGACCTTTTCTTTGCAATATAGTGACAATAGTACCAAAAGGAATAGTAATATTTTCTCTTCCTATGAATATGAAAAGCAAGTTTATGATGCATTGATGGCTTCAGGCACAATTTCTAAGATTTCTAAGAAGAAACACGTGTTCAGAGAGCCAAGAAGCAGTGTTGATGTTGAGGTGATACTCAACAAATACAAGGAGGCAATTCAATCCTGCAGCAAAGGTTAAGGAGACACTAGTGTTAACGGGGCACTTTTATTGGCTGTTGTCGGTGGGAAGATATCTGAAGGTATAAACTTCAGTGATGGTATGGGTCGTTGTGTTCTGATGGTTGGATTGCCGTATCCAAGTCCAGATGATATGGAACTGATGGAGACAATAAAACACATCGGAAACTATTCTACCTCATCTGTGATTCGAGATGATAGCCCTTCAACGGAAACGATGAATGCAGGCTTGAGCCTAGCTTTGATGTACTAAGGAAGAGCGGTAAAAGTGGCCGAGAGTACTATGAGAACTTATGCATGAAAGCTGTGAATCAGTCTATCGGTAAGCTGATGTGTCATCTTAATTCTTAAAACTATTTTGCTTTAGTTCTATTCTTAAATGATGAACTAATTTGCTTGCAGGTAGAGAAATCAGGCATGTAAATGACTATGTTGCAATGCTGTTGGTTGACTCATGTTATGCAAACACCTCATCAAGCAGGGGTTTCTCTTGCCCCGTTGAAAAGCTACCCCAGTGGATAAGGACACGACTAACTTGCGGTCAAAACTATGGGGAAGTTCATAGATTGTTGCTTCAGTTTTTCAAAATCAACAAACAAATACATTGAAATATTACAGATGTTGCTACATTTAATGAAGCCAAGCCCGTACAGGCTTGCGCAAACGTAATGCATTTTTGTTTGGCTGATATCAGTGCAATGTGCATATGTGTAGCTGCCTACTGATGACCAACTGTTCGAAGGTACTGTTAGCACTTGAAATCCTATGTTATCGGTGGCTGATATCAGTTATTGAAGATATGTGCACACTTGTTTTCCCACACTCATATCCGTGAAGCACCACACCATAGTTAAATTCCCTAAGGCTTTATTCGGTTCCACGGGAACCAAACCTCCTAATCCATATGTACAGCTAGTCTGTCCGGTTAGAGTGTTAGACCCAGCAAACCTCTCACTACTGGCCTTTGTACATTGGAGCACCAAATCTACTAAATGTCACACGTAATTAACTTGCTACAAAAATCATCCATGCACCAAATTAACCAAACCTCACACGATAAGCTTTCTAGAAGTTGATAATTTACAAGGAAAAAAGATCCAACACAAACAACACAACATGCACTTTGAATATTTAGAAGTCGACCCGAATCAACAATTGTTGTTGTATAATTATTACTTTCCCGAGCTTGCTCAAGTTTCCGCCGTACCAAACTAACGACACTCATCCTGCACATTGGCAATGAAGGACAATTAGTCCACATCAAAGGACTAATATGAGTATTATACATGAACAAAGAAATAATGTAAATATGAGCAGTCTTTTTTTTGGCAATCAATTCAAGTGGGCGAAGAAATACCGACAAGATATATATTAACCAGCTAGCAAAGAAAGGTCACAAAATACTCATGCATTGAGTTCAAAATTTCATGAATCAAATGCCCCAACAACATATCATCCATATCCGCCAAACATATCACAGCTATATGGTAAAAACTAAAAACATAGCTACATTTTGAGCCTATGAGAAGATTGCACAAAACAATCACATGAGTAAGGTCATCATGCTTCTGTAAGTTCTTCATCTGGAAAATATTAAAACATAAATATATTTTGTTATTGTTGTATGATAGTTCTAACAGACTGACCATTCATTCATTTTTTTAAGATCATTGTTTTTTAAGTTGGGAGGTTCATGTGAGCCGTCAAGATGATGATTTCTTGCATGCCCTTTCTTGGTGTTTAGATAGATAAGCACTCAATAAACCTCACAGGAAATAAACAATCTTGCTACACAGGAAACATGATATGCAAATGACAAATTCAGTGTTAACTATTTAGATACGCAATGGTGTTTCACACTACTACTATCCATACATTTAAGTATGAGCGGTTGCACAATTGAAAAGCAAAAAGGGACAAGCTTGAATAAGCAGTAACACAACTGAACTTGAATGAGTGTTGAGTTATTTATTCCATTTCTGCTCTTAGCCACATTATGTGGGAAATTACATCCACGTACTCTAAGAAATCAGAGGAGTCAAAGAAATATGCAAAATACGGTGAGGTTGATATGGCTAGTCCTCACATCTAGCAAGTGACAAGTGGTGAAAAACCTCACGGTGTGTCAGTGTCAAGCTGACTAAGTATGCATGTGACTGCAAGAGGTGGGACATGTCAACAGTACCATTCCACCATGCAATAGTTGTAACACAGAAGATAAAGCTACACCATGAAGATTTTGTGCATCCTTTCTTCAAGAAGGGACTTTACATTGCAGCCTACAAGCACATCATATACCATGTGCCAAGTCCTGAATTTTGGCCAAACACACAAACATGGGACATATCACCACTTGTATTCAGAGATCAGAAAAGGAAAATAACTACTAGGAAGAAGGGATGGTTTGAGGTGCCAGCTCCAAGAGACACATCCAGGATGGGCACTATGACATGCAGCAAACACAAGAAACAAGGCACATGTTTGAAGCCACAACTATAGATGAGAAAGAACAATGTCGGCATTCTGGAAACGGGGGTACCTAGACTTGCCTGCCTGCGGCCCACAACGTGGTTCCATCGACGGCCTGGTACGGCCTGGCTTCTACATCGACAACGCAAGACCCTCGCGAGGGGCCAAGCCTCGCAAGGCGGACGACACCAAGACCTCCAAAGGGAGCAGCCTCCTCAGGCTGGCTCCCGAGGAGCGGAGATTTCTATGCAAGGCTCACCTCGTGAGGTTCGGGTGACGTGATACATGACGACCAAGGCCGGGCGCCAGCGGGTGCAGTGTACCAGTTTCCTCTTTGGTGCAAAGGAGGCAAGCAACAGGTGCAGAGTCCCGAGGAAGCAGCCAAAGGTTTCCATTCCCGTAAGACAAGACCAAGACCGCCAGGACGGTAGGACGGAGGTCATCACCGAGCCCATCACGGCGTCATGACCAGAGGCTTTTGCAAGCGAAGACCACTTTAGTCAGGATAATATGTACTAGTTGTCTCCTTTTAAATTTGGCCGTTGTGGGATCCCTTCCCGCCTTCATTTGGGAAGAGGACCAAGGCCACTATAAATAGGACCTAGCCACCATCATGGACGGGGGGACAATGGATCAAGTCGAACAAATCCATTCCACCCTCACCAGCTCACTTGAGCTCAAGAACACACCTCCTGAGGTTGTTTACCACTGTACTAGTTCATCCTCAGCCCCAGGAGGCAAATCCACCACAAAGGAGTAGGGTTTTACACCGCAAGGTGGCCCAAACCTGGTTAAACTGTTGTGTCCCCTTCCCTTCGACTTCGTCATGCTAGGCTGTGAGATTTGCGAGCAGGCAGACTGGGAAGGTTGAGATCTCTGCATGCACTCCAGAGTTCGAACCTCTCAAGGGAACCCGAAATCCAACATTTGGCGCGCTGGTAGGGGTGCGTCGGAGCCTCTCTTCCATCGGTCGATTCGCCGCTGCTCCACCACTTCCATTGCTGACACGCGTCGAGCTCGTGCTGAGCATCGGGCCGCCCTCGCCGCCCGCGTCGTTTAGACAGCACTGGCGGGCGACGGCTACCCTCGCTGACCCCCGTCACCATTGGCAAACTCCGCCATGGGCCTTGTGGGACACGAGCAACATGCCTCTTCGCTGCACCCTTCCGTGTGCCGCGACGGGCGCACCGCTACTCCGTTGCTGACTCCGGCTGCTTCGTCCTCCCACGCTCGTCGTGGCCCGGCGAACGCGCAGGCCGCGTTGCTCATGGCACGCGAGCTCCTATGCTACCGCCCGGTCGACGACCTCTACGAGGACTGGCTCGACCGCATCGCCGAGCTCGTCAGCGCCGCTGGAGATTCTGCCACGCCGTCTCGCTTGCTGACTCAACCACCGCTTGTCGCGGGAGATGTAGCTCACGGGGCGCCTCCGCCACCTCCCAGGTAGGACGCCATCATCGAGCCAAGGCGGGAGGCCCCCCGGCGTGATCCACAATGCCAGGCGCCCGCGTGCGATGAGGCAAGCTGCCAGGCGGTCCAGCGGCCAAAAGAAGATGCGCGTGCGCTCCCGGTGCCGCCACGTGAAGACCGCGCGCCGCCTATGGTGGCGGTGTGCGAGCGTCAAGACCAGGCTCCACCTCCATGGCGAGCTCCTGTGACCACAACAGGGTGTTGTGCGTTCACTCTGGAGCTGCGCATCGTCGTCTGGCCGGGGAAGTTCAAGCCCGACCAGCCCCCACGCTACAACGGGACCCTCGACCCTACTGAGTTCCTGCAGCTCTACGAGCTGAGCATCGAGGCGGCTAGCAGCGACGAGAAGGTCATGGCGAACTGGTTCCCCATGGCCCTCAAGGACGGCGCGCGCTCGTGGCTCCTGAACCTCCCCGCGGGATCAATCTCCTCTTGGGACGAAATGTGGGAGCGCTTCATCGCCAACTCCCAGGGAACTCGCGACCACCCGCCGGCCGACCTGCAACGCATCAAGCAGCAGCCAGGGGAGACCCTACAGAAGTACATCCAGTGCTTCAACAACGTTCGCCTCAAGATTCCCAAGGTGTCGGAAAAAGCCATCATCTCGGTGTTCACTGATGGTGTCCGCGACATCAAGATGAAGGAGGAGCTTGCCATACACAAAGACCTGTGCATGGCCTTGGAGATGCTCAACATGGCAACCAAGTGTGCGAGAGCTGAGGAGGGACGCCTCTCCCTCCTCGAGCTCCTTGACGCAGACCCAGAAGACAAGAAGGCCAAGGTCAAGGACGTGAAGCGCAAGGGACCGGCCGTACTCGCAGTTGAGCCAGAGATGAAGCGTGGGTGCAATCACCCAGAGTCATCCAAGGGCAGCCGCCCCTACTGCGTCTTCCACAACATGCACAACCACAACACCAACGACTGCCAGGAGCTTAGGGCCATCAACAACAGGTGCCTCGGTCGTTGCCCAGAGCACAATGATCGAGGCTATGATCGCGGAGGAGGCCGAGGTGGAGGAGGTTGAGACGGCCGCGACCATCGTCAGGAGTGGCACGACCAGCCTCGAGAGGACTGCTGGCAGGGCTAGCCTCGTGAGGGCGCCTGGAGGGATCATCCTCACGAGGACCATCCTCAGGGAAACACTGGTCTCCCCCCGCTGCCGCTGCCACCAAGAAGGAACGAGAACCACCACCAGGACGAGGGGGCTGGGAGCTTCCAGGAGCCTCGTGCCATCTCCTGCATCTTGGGCCGCTCCCAAGCTCCATCCTTCCATCGCATCTTCAAGCAGTTCAGGCGTGAGGTGAATGCAATCCTCCCCAAGCTCGAGGCAACGCGCCCGCTCAGGTGGTCAAAGTATGCCATCACCTTCGACTCCTCCGACCAGCTCAAGTGCGCGGCCACAGCCGGCGCCTCCCAATGCTCTGCTCGCCCATCATCAGCAGCGTACTCGTCACCAAGACACTCATCGATGGCGGCACAGGGCTCAATGTTCTCACTGTCCAGACGTTCAACAGGCTCCAAGTGCCATACGACCAGCATCAGCCTATCAAGAATTTCTCAGGAGTGACCAACGGTTCCACCACCCCGTTGGAGCAAGTCCGCCTCCCTGTCACCTTCGAAAAGCGCGACAACTACCGCACCGAGCTCATCGACTTCGACATCGCCAACATCCGTCTCCCATACAACGCCATCCTCGGGTACCCAGCCCTGGCCAAGTTCATGGCGGTCACCCACCATGGCTACAATGTCCTCAAGATGCCAGGAAACTGCGGCATCATCACGGTCGCTTGCGAAGAAAAGGACGCGGTGTGCTCTCTCGAGAGCGCCTACTAGGCTACAGCGGTCGAGAACCCAGACGGCGAGGGTGCTCCCTACCCTCCAAAGGCTGTTCCCAAGAAGAAGTAGCAGCTGCTCAACTAAGGATCTCAGGAGGGTGGGGCGTCCGGCGATGCCGCCTCAAGCCTTGCGTCAGCGGACAGGGCACCTTCCCCTCTCACATAGGAAAGCGCCCATGACACCCCTCTCAGGTTGGGCTCGGGGGCTCTTGTCTAGAGGGCCTCTGACCTAGCCAACGTCACAAGGGAGGCGCTTGGGCACCATGCGCGAGGCATCAGGCGCTCAGGAGTTCATCACCAAGGTAGTCAAGGAGATCCAAGAGGCAAGAGCTACGCGGGCCAGTCGCCGCCCACCACCCGGCGCGGCTCCCTGCCCACGTGAGGACGGAGAGCTGCGCGTCTGTGTTGACATCCCTGGGCTCAACAGGGCCGCGTCTCAGGAGCTCTTCTGGCAGTCCCGTGTTAGCCGATGCGAGGGTTCCCCTCACAGCTATGTTCGCATGCCCTTTGGTTTGCTGAACGCGGCTGCCGCATCCCAGCACCACATGCGGGGCGTCCTGGTAGCTCAAGAGGCCAGGCGCGGAGTGGTCCAGGAGGAGATGGCGATGGATCCTCACGAGCCCCTAGACCTCCAGAGCCTCCCGAGGCTCAGGGCCAAGGCGTCTCATGAGGATCCATCGCATAAGAAGACTGGCCACGGTGCTTGTGCTCTGGTCCGTCCCTGCAGCATCGATACCAATGACTAAGCTTTGTCTGGCGGGCCGGTCCCGTTCATGTCACCTCCTGGGGTCGTTGGTGTTCTGCCTTCTCATGCGATAACCTCAGGAGATTCACTCGGTGCAGGGTGGCTAACCATCTCGCAGGATGTTCCCAATCAAGTTCAAGCGCAAGCCACCTTGAGGAAGGGCCTCATGAGTCCCACGCTGGCTCACGGGTGCCCAGACACACCTCCTCTAGCCCTGCTGTGCAAGCCACGTGTCAGGGCGGGGTTGTACATGCCCTGGGAGCTCTCCTTAGAGGGAGACCCCACCCATGTACCAGTGGAAGCACCATGCTCCATGCTGGCAGTCGACATTGTCGAGGAACGGCTATGCCCATGCAAGAGCGGAAGCGCCATGCTCCGCGCTGGTGATAAACAACTGAGGGTAGCCTCACGGCTGCTGCAACCTCAGGTGAGCTCCAGGCTCAATGCTTAGCCTCACCTCCCTCAGGAGAGTAGCGCGAGGGGGTTGGGCATGGGGGCTATGCTCAGCTCACGCCTTGCGTACGCCACCCACCAGGTCCCACGGACCTGATCTTCGTGCACCACTCCCGAGCGAAACCCCGACGAGGACAGGTATGATGGTCTGTTCATACGTCAAGGGGGACTCCTGAGCATCACGACTCAGGAGCCTAACTGGTCATGTAGCCTCTCACCCCTTGGCCTCGTCGTGGTTATTCGGACGACCCAACAGCAGCTGAGGTATGCCCGGGGCCGGGCCCTGCCGACGCAAAACGCCAAGACTTGCTCCCACACCTCCTTTCCGAGGGCTGTTCGTACGTCAAGGGGGACTCTTGAGCATCACGACTCAGGAGCCTAACTGGTCATGCAACCCCTCTCCCCTTGTCCTCGTTCTGGTTATCCGAATGACCCAACGGCGGCTGAGGTATGCGCAGGGCTGGGCCCTGCTGACGCAGAACACCAAGACTTGCTCCCACACCTCCTTTCTGAGGGTTGTTCGTATGTCAAGGGGGACTCCTGAGCATCAGGACTTAGGAGCCTAACTGGTCACATAGCCCCTCACCCCTTCGCCTAGTCCTGGTTACCCAAACGACCCAACGACGGCTGAGGTATGTGCGGGGTTGGGCCCTGCCGACGCAGAACACTAAAGCAAACGGAAAGGAGGTCGCGGAGACAAAGCAAATTATTACAAGCATAATGTCTCTTAAAAGTACCAAGCATAAAGTTCTTACGCCTCCATGAGGCCCGTACATGATGCATAAACAGGGGAAGCAACATCATCAAGCCTCTTCTTCAGCCTTGGGCGCCATCATCGCTCGCGAGAGGAGCCCCGTCGTCGATGACGTCGCTGCTGTCCTTGTCATCAGCCCTAGCCACAGGCTCGACGGCGAGGAACTTCTTCAGCAGGGCCTCCACCTAATCCTTAACGGCCTCACCAGCGGCAGTGGAGGACCCGGGTCCACAGGCTCGAGCAAGGCACCGAAGTTGAAGCTGCGATCTAGGAGATAGAGGTGGATGAAGACGCGCGTCATGGCCGAGGAAGAAAGCGTGCGGGCTCTCCCTTCACCATGGGGCCTACTCCGGCGGTGACACCCTCGAGTGCCATGACGAGCTGAGGGAGCAGCACGGCAGGACCCTACTCTGGGTCGCCATCGGCACCTTGTGCTCACCCTATAGAGGTCCCGCAATGCCTCGCGGGACCTCACCTTGAGGGAGACGAAGGTGTCGCGCCACGCGGCAGCCACCTCCTCGGCATGAGCAAGAAGCCTCTCCCAAGCCTCCAGCCGAGCCTTCTCGTCGGAAACAAGCTTGGTATGGGATGCCTGGGCGACCTCCACCTCCTTCAACTTCTCCAGGCGGTCGTGCTCAGTGACCTGCTCTCCGGTTGCCTGTGCCAGCTCGGCATCACGATCAGCAACCGCAACTTCCCGAGCCTTTAGCTTCTCATCCTGCACCTCGAGCTGACGGGCCTGGGTGGCCTGCTGATCGCGGAGGGTCTTCAGCTCGGCCTCCACCGCACAGCAGCGCTCCTCGGCACCCTTGGCCTCCTTCAGCGCCACGTCGCGGGTGGCTGCGGCTAAGCTAGCCACCCTCTGGCCCTCCTCTGCGGATGCCGCGGCTTGGCCCTAGGCCGCCCTAATAGACGCATCAGCCCGGAGCCATCCCGAGACCAACTCCAGGCGCCCTGACGCCCTGCGTCGGTTTGGGTCCTGAAGATCATCTCGGAGCTAGTTCAGCGCGTAGAGGGCCTCGTCCAGAGCACCGGGCGCGATAGAAGAACCACGCCCCGGCGGCGTGGTAGACGAGAGAGGAGATGGCGCCGGCGTCAAGACTGGCAGAGTGGTAGCATCTTAGAGGGTCGGGGGCTCCGGAGCCCTCGGGCCCTCAGTAGGCGAGCTGAGGGCGAGTGCTTCTGAGGCTGGGCCCCATAGCCTTGGAAGGGCACATCGCTGCAGGAGCGTGAGGGGCAGTCCTGTCCTTCTGGGCCAGAGCCGCAGCGACCACAGCAGGGCGCTTGGTCTCGGCAGCTCCAGCGTCCTCCTTCTTCCTCTTCGCCGCCGGCTGCATCCTGGCATCAGGATGAAGATATTGCGTACTGCATCAAAATTGAGGAGCAAAGGCAAGAAGATGCACTTACTGGTCCTCGACGATGTATTTCCTCCTACCCAGGAGCGCCAACTTCCCGAACGCAAGCGACGCTGTGCTTTCAGGGGTGGGTGAGTGTGCGGCCGGTGTTGCGCTGGTTGCCGGCAGTGAAGCAGGGGTGCCACCCAGGGGAATCAGCGCCGACCTGTCCCTCTTTGGGACCCCACGCTTCTACCTCTTCGGAGTGGTCCACCCGGACCTCGTGGTCACCACGGAGGAGCACGTCGACTCCCTGACTGGGTGTGCGCCGGCGTCATCGTCATCAGAGAAGGCACAAAGGAGCTCGCTCTGCCGCAGGGGAGAGGACTCCCCCTTCCCGTCCAAGGTGGCCTCTGAGGAATGGTCGCCGGAGGACACATTCACCAGGGAGCCTACTAGTAGGGAAGGCTCTGGTGGCACGAGCCCATGCTCGTTGAAGACAGGCATGGTTGCGGCTATCTTCTCCCCGTCCTCATGACAGTACAGCGGGAGATGGGTGTCCGGGGGGCCACCCTGGTCCTTCCCGAGCAAGGTGCGCATAATCTTGCCCAGCTCCTCGCCGGACAAGTTGTCAGGGCGCAACCAGAGATATTCGTCCGCGTCCGCAAATTTCCACAGGGGGTGTGAGTGCGCCAGGAGCGGCGCGAGGCGTTGCGTCATGAACTCTCGGACGATCATGGCCCCCATCAGCGTGTCCGCCTTCAGCTCGGCCGTCATCTTCTCCAGCAGCGGCTCCACGCAGGAATTGGTGAGCTTCTCGTGAGCCCATCCTTCCCGGGGGGTCGGTAACTTGGTCGGCAGCTCCAGCCAAGCGTGGGAGCGCTTGGCGTCCAGGAAGATCCACTTGTTCCGAAAGTCCTCCACCTTCTTCCTGGCATGAGAGATCATGTTGCTGCCGTTGGCCGTGATGAAGCCAGTGTTGGGGAACGTTGCAGAAAATTAAAATTTTTCCTACGGTTTCACCAAGATCCATCTATGAGTTCATCTAAGCAACGAGTCAAGGGAGAGAGTTTGCATCTACATACCACTTGTAGATCACGAGCGGAAGCTTGTCAAGGGGATGGTGATGATGGAGTCGTACTCGAACGTGATTCGGATCACCGATGTCCAAGTGCTGAACGGACAACACCTCCGCGTTCAACACACGTACGGGACGGGAGACGTCTCCTCCGTCTTGATCCAGCAAGGAGGAAGGAGAGGTTGAGGAAGGCAGCTCCAAGGGCAGCACGACGGCGTGGTGCAGTTGGTGCAGCAGTATTCCGACAGAGCTTCGCCGAGCACGTACGGAGGAGGAGAGGTGTTGGGGAGGGGAGGGGCTGCGCCTTGACTTGTGTTGTGTTGCAGCCCTCCCCTCACCCCTCTATATATAGGGGAAGGGGCAAGGGGGGCCGGCCCTCTAGGGAAAACCCTAGGGGGGGCGGCGGCCAAGGGGTGGGGGGCTTGCCCCCCAAGCAAGGGGGGTGCGCCCCCTTTAGGGTTTCCCCCCCAACCCTAGGCGCATGGGCCCAAGGGGGGGGGGCGCCAAGCCCACTAGGGGCTGGCTGCTATCTCTACGCAGCCCAAGTGCCCCCCCGGGAGGGGTGGTCCCTCCCGGTGGACCCCCGGAACCTTTCCGGTGGTCCCGGTACAATACCGGTATGACCCCGAAACTTTCCGGTGCCCGTTTAACAACTTCCCATATATAAAACTTTACCTCCAGACCTTTCCGGAACTCCTCGTGACGTCCGGGATCTCATCCGGGACTCCGAACAACATTCGGTAATCACATACTTGTCTTCCTGATAACCCTAGCGTCACCGAACCTTAAGTGTGTAGACCCTACGGGTTCGGGAGACATGCAGACATGACCGAGACTCTCCGGTCAATAACCAACAGTGGGATCTGGATACCCATGTTGGCTCCTACAAGCTCCTCGATGAAGTCATCGGATGAACCACGATGTCGAGGATTCGATCAAACCCCATATACAATTCCCTTTGTCAATCGGTACGTTACTTGCCCGAGACTCGATCGTCGGTATCCCAATACCTTGTTCAGTCTCGTTACCGGCAAGTCACTTTACTCGTACCGCAATGCATGATCCCGTGGCCAACACCTTGGTCACCTTGAGCTCATTATGATGATGCATTACCGAGTGGGCCCAGAGATACCTCTCCATCATACGGAGTGACAAATCCCAGTCTCGATCCGTGTCAACCCAATAGACACTTTAGGAGATACCTGTAGTGCACCTTTATAGTCACCCAGTTACGTTGTGACGTTTGATACACCCAAAGCATTCCTACGGTATCCAGGAGTTACACAATCTCATGGTCGAAGGAAGAGATACTTGACATTGGAAAAGCTCTAGGAAACGAACTAACCGACCTTTGTGCTATGCTTAGGATTGGGTCTTGTCCATCACATCATTCTCCTAATGATATGATCCCGTTATCAACGACATCCAATGTCCATAGCCAGGAAACCATGACTATCTGTTGATCACAACGAGCTAGTCAACTAGAGGCTTACTAGGGACATATTGTGGTCTATGTATTCACATGTGTATTACGATTTCCGGATAATACAGTTATAGCATGAATAAAAGACTATTATCATGAACAAAGAAATATAATAATAACACTTGTATTATTGCCTCTAGGGCATATTTCCAACAGCCAGCACACCCGGAGTACTGGACGATGTTTGTCCGGAGGTAGAAGAAGTGGCGGAACAGCACGACGGAGGGCATCACCCCCACGAATGCCTCGCTATAGAGGGCAAAGATTGATAGGAGAAGGATGGAGTTGGGATGAAGATGGAGGGCATGGAGCCCATAATGGCGGAGGATGGCATAGAAGAAGCTAGAGAAATGAGGAACCAGCCGGGCAAGGACGCTGTACAGAAAGAAGGGGTAGAAGGTGCGGCCCAGGGATTCCGGCTTGGCGGAGCCAACCTGGAGCATCGTCTCTCCCCCTCGTTACTGCTGTCCGTCGTTAATTGGAGAGCAGTGGCGAGGTGCTTCTCTTCTGTGATGGTGGACGCGCTTAGGGCTGGCTCGAACCAAGGAGCCGAGCGCGCGGTCGGGGCTGGAGATTTCACCTCGTCGGTGGCCATCGGGCGCGAGCTTGGCAGAGAGGGTCGACAGATCAGGAGGTTTTTTCGGTGCAGAGGGAGAAGGGGATCTGGAACAAGACGAAAGAAAGGCAATGAAGGCTTAGCGGCAGATGCCAACCTTTTTGTCAGCCAGGAACGGTTGCCGAGGCAGCATGGGGAAGCGAAAACGCCCACGTCCTATCAATCGCCACGCATCACCCAAGGCCGCAGGAGGTTAGGGCCCGCGGCACTCCGCTGTTGCCCTTTGGCTTCACCTCGAAGCCATGTCCGAGCGCGCCTTAGGCCCGGGTGCTACTGTCGGCGTTCTGGGAATGGGGGTACCCAGACTTGCCTGCCTGTGGCCCACTGCGTGGCTCCATCGATGGCCTGGTACGGCCCGACTTTGACATCAACAACTCAAGACCCTCGTGAGGGGCCAAGCCTCACAAGGCGGACGACACCAAGACCTACAAAGGTTGCAGCCTCCTCAGGCTGGCTCCCAAGGAGCAAAGATTTCTATGCAAGGCTCACCTCATGAGGTTTGGGTGATGTGAGCCATGACGACCAAGGCCAGGTGGGCGCCAGCAGGCGCAGTGTACCAGTTTCCTCTTTGGTGCAAAGGAGGCAAGCAGCAGGCGCGGAGTCCCGAGGAAGCAGACAAAGGTTTCCATTCACGTGCAACAAGACCAAGACCGCTAGGACGGCAGGATGAAGGTCATCACCGAGCCCACCACGGCGTCACGACCAGAGGCTTTTAGAGGCGAAGTCCACTTTAACAAGGATAAGATGTACTTGTTGTCTCCCTTCAAATTTGGCCGCTGTGGGATCCCTTCCCGCCTTCATTTGGGAAGAAGACCAAGGCCACTATAAATAGGACCTATCCACCATCAAGGACGGGGGGACGATGGATCAAGTCGACCGAATCCATTCCACCCTCATCAGCTCACTTTAGCTTAAGAACACACCTCCTGAGGTTGTTCACCACTATACTAGTTTATCCTTAGCCCCACGAGGCAAATCCACCACAAAGCAGGAGTAGGGTTTTACACTGCAAGGTGGCCCAAACCTGGGTAACTGATGTGTCCCCTTCCACTACTAGGGAAATGCCTATACACATGAGCTTAGTAGTAGCGCTGGTTATGGGTCCAGTGCTACTGCCACTTAATAGTGGCGCTGGTTGACAACACACGCTACATGTACCAAAGTAGCAGTAGCGATGGGCCCCCTGGCAGCGCTACTACTAAGTGGTCCCATGGCCACCGGCAGAGGCTACACGTAGTAGTAGCGGCTGGTTGGAACCAGCACTACTGCTAGAGATGTAGCAGTAGCGCTGGGCCACCAGCCAGCGCTATGGCTAATGATATCTTATCCTCTCCCCCGCCGGCCCGATTGATCACTCTCCCTCCCATACTCCCTTCTCGTCCAACCCCCGCGCGCTGCCACTGCCTGCCGTCGCCCGGTAGCTCTCCCTCCCTCCCTTCTCCTTTCATCCCTCCGTTCCTCTGACCCTGCCTCTCCCTCCATCCCCTGCCCTTCTCCCTCCCTGCTCCCTCCCTTCATCCCTCGCCCTTCTCCCTCCCAGGCCTCTCCCTCTGACCCTCTCCCTCCCTCTGATCCCTCCTGCATTGCATAGATAGATGGATAGATAGATGAATGGATAGATAGATAGTTAGATGGTTAGAACAATGGTTTTTTTGGATATATTGCGTAGATAGACAAACGGATGGATAGATGGATGGATGGATAGATGTTAGGTTTAGAACTAGGGATTTTTAGGAAATGTATAGGTCTTTTCATTTTTAGGGTTAGAACAAGGTTTTACCAATTTTTAGAGTTGGAACTAGGTTTTGACAAATGGATGGATATATGGGCAGTACAAATTATTATGGTTAGAACTAGGTTTTATAAGTTTAGGAGAAAGTTTTAGACATAGGGTTTCACTAAGTCCTAGGATGATGATAATAATGTTTTTGTTTATATTTTGTTTTTGCAGAAATAAAGGAGCCCCTGCATCATCCCCGCCGTCATCCCCGTTACCGGGCCCCTCCGACCTTGAGGTGAGACCAGCCACCCCATGCTCAAATTGGAGAACTACTCCTATTTTGAATGCTCAAATTGGAGAGCACTATTTTGAATACTATTTTGTTTTTGCAGCCAAATCTCCATGTCGTCGCCACCGTTGTCCCCGTGACAGGCCCCCTCCGACCTCGAGGTGAGAGTAGTCCAATATCCATGTCAATATGAGTCCTATAAGATATTTTGAAATGTTTTGTTCATATTTTCAACCATTGAAATGCAATGACCATCAAGTTTGAATGCAAATATGATATGTCCTCCAAGCGGCCTATGTTTTGCCGGAGTGTTGATTAATTTCTGTTCCGGCAAATTTCAAGCGCTCGATATGTCCTTTTTTAGCAAAGGTCATGCCGGATTTTTTCGTGAATTTTGGCATGACTTGTGCTAGAATATGTAGGAAATATCGAGTGGCCTTGATTTTCTAGAAAGATAATTAAAGGACATTTCAGGTTGACTTTAAGTCTATTGAGGCTCCATATATACATGAAAATCAAAAAATGGGTGAGGGAGAAAGTCTACACCATATATGAGAGAGGAAGAAACCCGACTATTGTCGTGGGGGTCGTTTATCCTTCCTCTCCTTGTGCTAGACCTTTGTTAGGCACTAGGGGAAGGAGGAGTAATGACCGTCACTAACGGTCAAAAAATCAGTGAGGGAGTGTGTCCACCATATATGAGAGAACGAAGAAGAATGCCGACTGTTGTCGTGGGGGCCGCTTCTCCTTCGTTCCCGTGTGCTAGACATTTTTGTTTAATGCACTCAGGGACGAAGCTAGGAGCGGCCATCACCAACGGTCGAATATATATACCATGTGAGCTGAGAGTTTTCAAAAAAAAGACTCGACGGACCGATAGTCAACCCATGCTGAAGAATAATGATCTAATTTAGTTTTTGTAGTACATATATTGAATTTAGAAGTTTAATCTTTGAATTATGAACATAGGAAATGTCGTCGGACGAAAGTCCCGCGGAGTGCTCTTGGTGCGGTGACAACTGGGGTTTCTACGATAGGCCTCACTTGGTAGAAGGTCGGCGCTTCAGCATTAAGCTTGAGGAGGCCTTCGATTGTGAAACGGTACGCTACGACACAAAGTTTTTTTTTGTAATTAAGCACGACTTCTACTACTTCAACGTGTAATTTTCGTATTTTACAATTCGACTAGCTTATCCCATGCCATGCAACACGCTATGTCTTGGAGAGGATGGGTTTTGAAGATCATGAAAGGAATGAAACAAAGAAAATTCACCTAAGGACCCATCATGGTATGGATTTTGAGGTAAATCTATACAATTCTGAGAGTTTATCCAATTTTGGTGGCCCGGATTGGGAAGCACTTTGCAAGATGTATGATTTTCAAGAGGGTATTCTTGTCACCATGGATCTTGGTGATCCTGACATCTAGGTAGACAATTTGGACATTTGGGTCCTTGTTGAAACGTTTCCAATTCTACCACTATGTGAGTTTCTCTAACTTAGTTATTAAGTAATTTATATTGTTTATTTCAAAATAGTTGACAGCTTATTTCCATTGTTAGCTTATTTTCATTCTTCAAAGAATGTGCGGAAGATGGTAGACAGAACCTACTACACCGATGGCTCTGAGTTAACTTATTAGGAGAAAAATCATCTGCTCGCATTTTGTACTGATCTTGAGAATTACAATATCTATTATCAAACTCCTCCACATTATGGTCAATATGTGCCACTAGTGCACATGTTGAACTATGCTAACATCCATGGAGATCTCATGGTAAGATTTTTTTAGTATTACGACATCTGTGCATCTTTAGCATAAATTCTTCTAAAACTGAACTACATTGCTAACTACAAAGTTATTATTATGTTTTTCAACAGATAATCCCGTAGGAGTGTGTGCCTCATCTGTTTTTCAGAAAGGTCGCCTTGATGTTTTGAATATACAACCAGGTCATCCTATGAATCACTCTTGTTCATATCGGATTTCTAAAAGCAATGAAGACATGACAATCAAAGATTGGAAAAAATGTATGGTCACTCGTAAGGAGGTACTTGGAAGCAACATTAGGCAAAGTGCAAGAATTGAAGACAGGATAATCTCCATTCTCCATAATGGAGAGTCAGGGCCTATCTTGTTTTATGCTATTTTACCTAAGAGAAGGTAGTAGGTTCTAGCGAATACTCATGATCATGTGCGATCATGTGCTAAGAACAACTAAGTAGGATTGGTTAGATGACTGTGATCATGATGTGGTATCGAGTAGAAGTTGTATGATTGATGATGATTAGTAGGACTTGTTATTATAATACCAATGATGAGTTATTTATTATTATGATCGATGATGCATGATGCTAAGTTGTTATATGAGCATGATGAGTTATTATATATATCAGTAGGTGAAATGAACATGGAATAGATTCAAGTGGAGGCAGCATGTGGTGCACATCGAAGTACTACTAATCCAAACTAGATCAAGTTTCGATTAGTAGTACTTTCGACATGCACCACATGTTGCCTCCACTTGAATCTAGTCCACATTCATTTCACCCACTGTTATATATAATAACTAATCATGGTCATAAAATCATATGATGAAAGTAATGTATATAAAACCACAACGTAAATAAGCTGTATTTTCAAAAAATACAGGAAAAGTTGGTATAGCAGTAGTGCTGGCATTCCAGCGCTACTGCTAACAGTTAGCTGTAGCACCTTAGTGGTAGCGCTTGTACAAGCCCTACAGCTAGCTAAAAAATAAGCGCTACTACTAGGGTTTTCCCTAGTAGTGTTCCCTTCGAGTTTGTCGTGCTAAGCCGTGATATTTGCGAGTAGGCAGACTGGGAGGTTGAGATTTCCGCGCACACCCCAGAGTTCGGACCTCTCAAGGGTTTGCAGAACCCGAAATCCGACAAACAAGCACAAGGTTACCTAGTCAATTTGTGAGGTGCCTAAAAGTGCTAGTTATCGACTAGGGGGGTGAATAGGAAATTTTTACGGAAGTCTTCAAAACACAATGGCTTGGAAGACAAACAGGTAAACTGAGCCCATATAGTAAGCAGCGGAATGAAGACTACGCTAGGCAAGCATTAGTCAAGCATACAATACAGGGAAAGCACGAAGACTAACAGCAACTAGGTAGACAAGATCAGTATGGAAGATAGTACAAAGCTAAATAGATATAAGCCTTCACACAATGAAGTCAAACGAATTAGGTAGGCAAGCAATGAGTTCATGCAGGCAAACTGTAAAGTAAGGAGAGAAAGGGATAGAACCAGTTGCTTGGTGAAGACAAGGATTTGGTAGACCAGTTCCAGTTGTTGTGACAACTGTACGTCTGGTTAGGGAGGCTGAGATTGAACTCAGAAGACTATGTCTTCACCTTATTCCCCTTGAGCTTAGGACACCCAGTCCTCACCCAATCACTCTGGTAAGTCTTCGAGGTAGACTTCCAAACCTTCACAGAGTTCGTTCACCGGCAATCCACCATGACTCTTGGATGCTCAGAATGCGATGCCTAACCGGCTGGAGGATTCACATTCCTCAAGTGCAATAAGTCTTCGGATCATGCAGACAGAAAGACTTCAGTGATGCCTAACACTCTTTGGCTCTGGGTGTTTTGGGCTTTGTCCTCACAAGGATCTCTCTCTCAAATGCTTCAGAGGTGGGTTGCTCTCAAACGACAAAAGTCGTGCACTAACTCTGAGCATCCACCAATTTATGGTGTAGGGGTCGGCTATTTATAGCCAGGAGGCAACCCGACCTGATATGTCTGGAATGACACTGGGTCACTAAGGAACTGACACGTGTCCATTTGTCAGAGTTCAAACACACGCGGTAGCTTAGCTTGGGCTACACGCAAAGGTGACTCGTCCAGCTCTGGATAAGGTTTTCTCTCATTGTCTTCGCTCGAAGACATAGGATTTGGTTGAGCATCACTTCAGTCACTCTGACTTTGTTCACATGGACCCCACTTAAAAGTACGGTGGTTCCTATGACTCAATTAGGAAGAAAGGAAACTACGAAACAACTATGTCTTCGCACTCCATAGTCTTCAAGTGAATATCTTCATGTTTCATAATCTTCGTCGTGGATGTCTTCACGAACCACCATTGTCTTCAATGTCTTCACACATTTTTACAGGTCATCTCTTGTAGGTAAACCGAATTAGTCCCTCAACCATGTTTGTCGTCAATACTCCAAAACCAACTAGGGGTGGTACTAGATGCACTTACAATCTCCCCCTTTTTGGTGATTGATGACAAACTGGTTGAAGTTTTCAACGGGGATAAAAGTATGTGAAATTTCACTTTTGTGAGCATTGTTTTCATATATAAAAAGAGGCTCCCCCTGAAGATGTGCATATAAGTAGTTTGCTTTTGAATACAAATGCACATGGTAGGTTTTGCTTTGTGGAGGCCATCTTCAAAGTGTGAAGTCAATTCATCATGCATATAAAAAGGCAATGAAGATAATGATATGCATAATGGAAAATGGACGTCTGCAGAATGACTTCATGCGGATTTTATCATCGCATCACAAAGTGGTAGCAAGAGTAGCATACGACCATCAAGTTTAAGTGTTACAACTCAAAAGCCAAAAGTTTCAGAACGAGAGTTGTAAGAACTTCGCGAAAATTAAGCAACCACCCATATGGACCCGCTTGCAGACTATCAACTCATATGCTTCTACCCCTTTTGTCAGTAATGGCCAAAAAGGTTTGAAGACATAGAGAATCTATTCGTTCCTAGTTGGAGATGAAGTTGGAGCAGCAGGGTCGATGTTGGAGTTTGGTGGTGCGGAAGGGCCTGCGCAGCATTGTCATGTAGTGTAGTTAAAGCCGGAGAAGTGGCATCGTCTTCTTCATCGAGAACTCTCGTAACAACAGTTGCAGCCAAAGATGAGCACTCGGAATCTTCAATGGAGGGAGTGCGACACCAACTTGCATTTTGAGGAGGCCTGGAGTCAAACTTGAAATTCTCAATGAATCCATCCACGCGAAGATTATCTTCAGCGCAGAGCAAGGTGAGACTCTTCCAGGACCGCTGACAAGCTTCACGGGGTACAAATGAGTTCTTGGTGGCCAAGTTGCGAATGTGATTGACATCCACCAAGATACTTTGCATCTAACACTTCAGCCAGTTATGATGTCTGTCCTACTTTTGATGTAAAGCCACCAGAAGCTCACGGTCATTAAGAACATGAGGACGCTTCTGAGGCCTTTGAGCTATGGTGCTTGTAGTGGCTTCAGTATTGGCATGATGTGGTATGTGCAGGTTGCCAGCCAGAGGATAAGCAGGAGTTGTAGCATTGGGCACATGAACACCTTTAATGGGCTATGTGAAGCTCTGGAATTCAGCATTCTGAAGGTGGAGGGGCTTCTTCGCAGGCTCGGGGTAGATGGCTTCAATAGACATATCAACTTCAGGCAGAAAGACAATATGGTTGCGCGCTAAAGGCTGATAGTCAATAGTTGAATGAAGCTTAATCAGGCACATCACCCATGGAGCATAGAATTTGAGACCAAACAGATCTATCCCAGAAGCAGCAAGTTGTCTGATGAAGAAATCTTGAGTGTTGAATCTGATGCCATTGATGATATAGAATACCAAAGTCTTCATGGAGCCTTCAAGTTTGGCTTCCGAAGAATTGCCTTTGATGGGCCAGAGAGTATGCCTCAGAATATGATACACTGTGCGTGGCAGGTACTCAAGGTCCTTAACAAAGAACTCCTTTGGGTATTCAGCATCTTGGGGCAATGCCTTCATCATGCTAAGCATTTGGCTCATATTTGGCTCTGGCTTCTGAAATATGCTCTACAGTTCATTCTGATGAAGCGAACAACCAGGTTCGTATAACTCACGGAGTGGGAAGGGAAGTAAGCTCGATGATATCCTGAGCTTTGGCTTCGTGATGAACATCACCTGTCATCCACTCAAGGATCCAAGTCTTCGGATCCCTATTGTAGCCTCAAATGTGTAGGGTGGCATTGAACTGCAAGAGAAGCTCTTCATTCCAATGTTCCTTGTCAGTCACAAAAGCCAAAAGAACAACATTTCAAAAGTAGTCAAGGGCTTCTTCAAGACATGGCAACCCAGCCATAACATCACAATTCAAACGTTTGTGCGGAAAAATATGGTCTTGATTGTATAGAATGCAGGAGTAATAGCTTCGCTGTTGATGGCTCCAAAATTTGTCAAAGGAGATCTTTGGCTTCGTGTAAGGGTTCTTGGCGTTGTCAAGGAAAGTATTGTGCTCTCTGAAGCTGAGCACACTGAATGAGCCTTGTGTAGTGACAACACTTGGAAGCCTTGGTAGACGTGGCTTAGGCTTCTGAACTTGAGGCCTCTGCTCCTCATGATAATCATACTGGGGCCCTGGAGCAGCAGGAGGAACCATAATTGGCCATCTGACTGTGACAAGCTAGCCTTCACGATTGGAAGCCCTTTCCATGGTATGAGGCCAAGGTGGAGAAACAACTCCATTAGTGGGGATTGGGGACACGGTGGCTTCAGCATTCACATTTGCTTCAGGCTCCACATTGTCTTCAGCCATGACTGGGTCATTAGCTTCAGTGGCGCTGTTTGTGGCAGCCTCAATGTTTTCAACCTCCATCTATTCAACGACAGGAGGGTCTGGCATGATCACATTCTCTTCAAGAATGACTTGATCAGTAGCAGGGGGTGTGGCTTATCTTTCTTCTTCGGCTAACGCAGCCGGAATGTCTTCTGTAGCTTTAGCTTCAGACTCTTGAGTAGTCGCAGAAGGATTTGCGTCAGGGAACACTTGACGTGCCACTGAGCTAGATTGTTGTGAATCTTCTTTTGGGATGTTCGACATGGAGACTGGTGGCCTGAGGCCTTTGCGAAGCCTGCGAAACACTGGCGACGCCTTTGGATATGGAGTGGTATCCATGTAGTTGTCATCATCAAGCACCGAAGAGGTGACTTCAGAAGGTAGAGTGCAGGGTGTTTCATCTTGTACTGGGGTGTCTTCTTGTTGGCGCTCATCCCATGAGTCATCTTGAGCAATTCGCGTCAATGGATGACCAATGCTAATATATTCACTGCTCGCTGGAGCAGGCGATGATACCAACTGGGCTCGAGCTGAGGAAGGACTTCATCATCATGTACATTGTCTTCATGACCAATGTCTTCAGCTGAGTTGGGGTCAACAGCTGGAACTTCTGTAGACTGTGGAGCCTCTGTAGGGGCAAGCTCATGGACGACGAAACGACGCTCGTGATTAGCAGAGGCAGGGTAGGCAACAGAAATGGGTTCAACTATGAGGGGCTCTGGGGCAGCAACACGCTCTTTCCTTGAAGACTTAGAGCCCTTTGTGTTCAACTTCTTCTTTGAGGGAGCATCATCAGATGTATCCTTGTGCTTCCTCTTCCTGGCTTCGGCTTCAACTTTCCTTGTCTTCTTGAGTTCTGAAGCAGCAGAGGGGACCATTGGCTTCGAGCTAGTCATGCTGGCAGGAAAGACAATGCTGGGTTTTCCCTGCCTTGGAGCATCAGGATTGGCTTCGACATGCTTCTTGCTTTTCTTGGCAGCCATTCTGGGGTCAATGCCAGGACGCCCAAGAGCTTTCCTCTTTTCAGCTTCATTGTGTGCTTGCACATATTTCTATGCATAAGCCTTCATGCATTCTTGAGAGCCTTTGGCTTCTTCACACTTCTTGTGAAATTCAGCCTTGAGGTCACGCAACATCTTCTTGAAAATCTGCACATCAGCCACACTAAGCTTGTGCATGTGCTTCTTGAAATGCGCCTTCTCATAATCAATCTTTTTTTTGAGCTTGACGATTTTCCGAGCCAAGGCCAATTTATCAGGAATGGCTCCGTGAAACGTGACGGGTTGTCAATGCTGATGCTCTGGTCGTCAAACCATTCATCGATGAAGTTATTCAATATGTCAACATCAAAGAGGGGCAGATCACTGAAGATCTCCACCTCATGCATGCTCTTGATCAGCATCTCTAGAGCTTCATCACCAAGATCTTCATCACTTGACAGATCAATGGTGTCTTCCTCGTTGCGCAGAATGGCAGCAGGTGTGAGGGGTTGCCTAGAAACCTTCTTGGGCAATGGCTTCTTGGTCCTCTTGGACACACGAGACAATTCTTCAGATTGCACACTAGATTCAGGAGGTGCAATTTTTAGAGGCTTCTTCGTCGAAGATTTTGGAGCAGCAGGAGCACAGGGCTTTGAAGCTTTAGCCTTTTTCTTCTGTTTCGATGGTGATGGAGCATCTTCAGAGTCTGCTTCTTCAGTAGATTGCTCTAGTGCGGCCCTCTGAGCAGCAATGTGGGACAGAATCCCATCAAAGGTCGCGAAGGGACCAATTCTGTTCTCATTGGCTTCACGTGTACCATCTGACCTTGGTGTAGATGGGCCAGGGTTGAAGTCGAGGCCAAACTCCTTCTTGTCCTTGGCAGCTAAATCCTTTGCAAACTGAAGGTTGCGCTTGAAGAGATTGTCGTCACGACACCATAAGAGAGATGATGGGTCGGCATTTTCAGGCTGAGGTCCTCGGACCATGCAAGGATAGAACTCCTGAGCAATGGCTTCAGCCTTTGTCTTCGGTACCAAGTTTTTGTATAGACAATCACCCCATGGGCGCTTGATGGCATTCTTCTCAGCGTATTCAGGTGTCACAAATATGTACTTGAACCACTGCTATGCCCAATATCTTCGGATCCATTGTATCCGGTTCTTGCGCCGTGTGTAGCTTTCTTCAAGGTCAGACTTGTAGAGTTCATATAGATCCGGGGGCAGGCCCAATGCTGTATTGCCTCGGCGTTGCCTGCCACCTTTCCGTGCAGATTTCTGAGAAGCCATAATATTCAGACAGACAGGCTTCAGAATAGTGAAAGTCTTCCGTGTACTTTTCAGACAAGAACTGGCTTCAGGAGATTCAATGTGGAACTGTAAGAATTCTGCAAATGAATGCAGACTATGAGAACCAAGGGATTCTCCCACGGACATGTACCTATGACAGCATTAGAGATGCGAGGGAAGGGGAAGAGGTCATATGCATTCTCAGAAGATTTTGAAGATAAATCTGTTTAGAAGACGTTGACCTCACAGTGCGAAGACATTCACTTATTGAAGGAACTTGGTTCCAGATTTGTACGAATCCACCAATAGGTACAAGTGAGGAATCTAACTAGTTTTGACGCATAAGTGAACATACTTTGCAATACATGAGATTCAGAAAGAGACAGATCCAGATTTGGAAGTGTATAAACCACATTTGGTTGAAGTGGATGGAGTTGACAGATCAAAAAGACTATAAAAAGTGAGATTTAATTACCATAGACGAACTGCTAGACGAGGCAGAAGGGAGGCCGAGCAGTCCAATCTATCGCACCCTAACTTGGCGGCGGAAGATACCTACGGCGGTGGGGGAGAAGACGAGGTTCGGGTTGGCGTAAGGACGACGTCGAAGAAGTTGCGGCAACTAAGTGCTTCATCTCCGGCATCGATGCGAGCTAGCGGTGGTGTTAGGGTTTGAGCGAGTTGGCGAGGTGGGAGAAGAGATATTGACCTTGAGGGGGCTAGTATTTATAAGAAGGAGGAGGGTGGTGCAGCGCAATTATGCAGGTGCCCTTGGTGGTTCACATCTGAAGGACACGTGGCATGCATGCAACTTATCAGGAGTTGATCTATGTTCCCGCGCACGCCTGGATTGTCGGGTGGTCGTTCCGGCTTCTCCGGTTTTCATTCAAAGGATAAGACAATAAAAGAAGTTTTAAAAGTGTGTCTCTATATCTTCTATTGACAAGGACACAGAGAAGATATTCGTCAAGTGTCAACAGAATGCATATGACTTAGACAGAAAGAATTTTAGGGAGTAGCACATAAGGGATTAGGGTCTAATCACATTCACTTAGTTCAGAAACATAGCAATGATACAATATAGCTATAAGTGAATGCTGTAGAGGACAGAACACACACACACACACACACACACACACACACACACACACATATATATATATATATATATATATATATATATATAAATTGAACATAAATCAATATTGCGAAGTCAAATAAAACGATGTTGAAGACAATCCAAATGCGAAGATAATACAGTCATGACACCAAATGAAAATCTTCAAGAAGGTGTGGTGGTGGCGTCACCCACTGTATAGGAAGTATTAGACCCAGACACGACGCACAATTATCGTGCCGCTCTAAAGTCAAATTCCACATTAATGTATTCACACTTAGAGAGCAAGTCTTCATTGATTGAAGAAATACGTTATTTCTTGTGTTGCACATCTAAGTCATCAACATGCATAAGCGTTAGGATGTGTGTCCATTCACTAGACAGTTGAGGATTCTAAGATAGTTAGCTCACATCGCAGCTTGCAAAACCTCTTCTCATCCAAGGTCTTAGTGAAGATATCTACCAGATGCTCTTCAGTGTTGACATGAATGATATCAATGTCTTCCTTGTTGACATGATCTCTGAGAAAGTGATGACGAATCTCAATGTGCTTTGTCTTTGAGTGCTGAACTGGATTCTTGGAAAGCTTGATGGCACTTTCATTATCACCAAAGAGTGGCACATTCTTCGTGTTGATGACATAGTCCTTGAGAGTTTGCTTCATGCATATAAGCTAAGCATAGCAAGATCCAGCAACAATGTATTCAGATTCAACAGTGGAGAGTGATACACAGTTCTGCTTCTTTGAAGACCAACAGAAAAGAGATCGTTCAAGAAAGTGACATGTGCCTAATGCGGACTTGCGATCAACCTTGTCACCAGCATAATCAGCATCAGAATATCCAACCAGATCAAATGATGAGCCCTTTGGATACCATAATCCTAGTGTTGGGGTGTGAGCAAGTATCGAAGAATTGCCGTGACGCGATTCCTTTGGTGCCTCTTGGAATCGGGAACACATGCAAACGTTAAGCATAATATCAGGCCTAGATGCACATAAATATAGCAAAGAACCAATCATGGAGCGGTATACCTTTTGATCGAACTCTTTAGCATTGTCGTCATGGCCGAGATGACTTTTGGTTGGCATTGGCGTCATGTACCCTTTGCAGTTTTGCATTCCAAACTTTTTCAGGCAATCTTTGAGGTATATTTCTTGCGATATGTAGATGCCATTGTGCTGTTGATGGATTTGAATACCAAGGAAGAATTTCAGCTCCCCTGTCATGGACATCTGATATTGCTCTTGCATCATGTATCCAAACTCGTCACTGTATCTTTTATCCGTGCAGCCGAAGATAATGTCATCCACATATATTTGACACACAAACAATTCACCATCATATGTCTTTGTGAAGAGAGTGGGATCTAGTGAACCAGGTTTGAAGCCTTTGCTCTTCAGGAATTCCTTGAGTGTGTCATACCAAGCTCGAGGTGCTTGTTTGAGGCCATACAGTGCCTTGTTGAGCTTGTACACCATATCAGGATGCTTAGGATCTTCAAAACCAGGAGGTTGAGCGACATACACTTCTTCTTTGATTTTGCCGTTGAGAAAGGCACTCTTCACATCCATTTGGTACAGAAGAATGTTGTGATGGTTAGCATAGGCCAGCAATATGTGAATGGCTTCAAGCCTAGTCACAGGAGCAAAGGTTTCATCAAAGTCAATTCCTCCCACTTGTGTGTAACCTTGAGCAACGAGGAGAGTCTTGTTTATCACAACTTGTCCAAGTTCATCTTGCTTGTTGCCATAGATCCATTTCATGCCAATGACATTATGCTGGTAAGGATCACGATGTTTGATAAGCTGCCAGACATTATTCAGCTCAAACTGTTGAAGCTCTTCTTGCATAGCTTGAATCCATTCAGGTTCCATGAAGGCTTCTTCAACTTTCTTGGGTTCAGATATAGATATGAAAGCAAAGTGACAACAAAAGTTTGCTAGTTGTGTAGCTCTGGATCGAGTGAGAGGACCAAGGGCATTGATGCTATCAATGATCTTCTCAATCTGGACTTCATTTGCAACTCGAGGATGAGCTGGACCAAGATTTTGATCAGACTGGCTATTGTCTTCATCTTCAGCATTGGCTTCAGACTGAGCATTGTCTTCAGGTTGATTAGGTGCAGAAATGATGACCTCATCCTCATCCTGTTCCTCGGTGGGTATGATTTCTCCAGTACCCATCAGCTTAATAGCTTCACCTGGTGTAACTTCATCTAGCACATTAGACAGGTGCTCTCTTCACGAGCCATTAGTCTCATCGAACCGCACATCTACAGTTTCAACCACTTTATAGTGAAAGAGGTTGAAGACTCTGTAGGTGTGTGAGTCCTTTTCGTAACCAAGCATAAAACCTTCATGTGCTTTCGGTGTGAATTTAGACGTGTGATGTGGATCCTTGATCCAGCACCTAGCACCAAAGACTTTGAAGTAACAGACGTTTGGCTTCTTACCATTCAGAAGTTCATAAGATGTATTTTTGAAGAACTTGTGAAGATATACTCTGTTGATGATGTGCCATGCAGTATCAATGGCTTCAGGCCAGAATTTTCTTGGAGTCTTGTACTCATCGAGCATCATCTGTGCCCTCTCAATGAGTGTTCTGTTCTTGCGCTCCACGACGCCATTCTGCTAAGGTGTGTAGGGAGCAGAGAACTCCTGAGTGATGCCCAAGGTATCAAGATAAATGTCGCGACCTACGTTCTTGAACTCAGTGCCATTATTAGTCCGGATGTGCTTGATCTTGATGCCATAATTCGCCATGGCCCGATATGCGAAGCGTCTGAAGACATCCTGCACTTCAGTCTTATAGAGAATTATGTGCACCCATGTTTATCTTGAGTATTCATCAACAATAACGAAGCCATAGAGATGTGAAGTAGTAGTAAGGGTAGAGTAGTGAGTAGGGCCAAATAGGTCCATGTGAAGTAGCTCGAAGGGACGTGAGGTAGTCATGATTGTCTTCGAGGGATGGTTGGCTCTAGTCATCTTTCCAGCTTCACAGGCACCACATAGATGATCCTTCTTGAACTTGATGACCTTGATGCCAATGATGTGCTTCTTCTTCGCCAGAGTGTACAGGTTCCTCATGCCCGCATGTCCTAGCCATCGATGCCATAGCCAGCATTCTGAAGCCTTTGCTAGAAGACATACGGCAAGCTGTGGTCCTACTAAGAAATCGACCATATACAGGTCACCTCTTTGATAGCCTTCGAAGACTAGAGATTTGTCAGATTCCATTAGCACAAGAGAACGATATTTTCCAAATATCACAATCATGTTCAGATCACAGAGCATTGACACAGACATTAAGTTGTATCCAAGGGATTCAACAAGAATCACTTTATCCATGTGCTGCTCCTTTGAGATAGCAACTCTACCAAGACCCAACACCTTTCTTTTACCAGTGTAACGAATGTGATATGGCTCTTGGTAGATGGAGTTAGGGTTGGATCCATAAGAAGACTTCGATCACCAGTCATGTGGTTGGTGCAGCCGCTATCCATGATCCATTCAGTGGCTTTCGGAGTTGTATCCTACAGTGGAGTTAGCGGGATAGGCTTCACTAAGAGTATTGTGAAGCAGAAACATGTAGCAAACAATCATATTATCAAAGTTAAAATTCTGGTTAGGCATGATAGGATGCTCCTCAAGGAACCCTGGGACCAAATACATGATAAGACCGTTGGAGCATTTTATCTTGCGTCCCACAAGATGTTTTAGGTCCCCACCATTGTCGTCAGAAGATTTTCCTTTCCGGCTGGAGACCTTTCCCTGCAAGAGAACTTAATTCTTCTTAACCACCCACATCTTAAGGGGTGGATTAGAAGCAATGAGTCTAAGTGCAGCATCTGAGAACTTTGGCTTGGGAGCCCTAGCAAATAGCTTCGCAGGAGGAGAATAGTACGCATAAGAATATGCTGAAAACTTCTTAGTTTGGTGAACATAGCGGTTAGAGGAAACATGCTCATATTCATGAGTCTCATAACAGTTCTCCTGCAAAACATTGGTGTTAGGATGACCATGAGTGGTCTTTGTCTGTATGAAGCCTTTGGTCCATATGACGCCTTTGGTATGGGGTTTGTCTTCTTCCCAGGTGGTGTCATGATGACATTCACTAGAACTTCTCAAGATAGCTTTTGGGCACCCAGATCTTCTTCTGGGGTGATCCATTCCTACAGTTAGTAACAATGTACCTGGCAAACACTTCACCATTCTGATTCTTAAACAATTCATAATTTGCATCAAAGGATTCATCAATGACAATTGGGTTAGCACAAGTGAATCCAGATAAAGTGGATGGGTCCACTGAAGGATCCTTAGTAGCAACCCAGGTGGTTTTGGGTTACTGCTCAGGCGTCAAATATGAACCATCAACGTTCATTTTCCTTTCGAACCCAACACCCTCTTTCCTAGTGTTTGGGTTCAGAATCTGTTTCTTGAGGACATCGCACAAGGTTTGATGCCCTTTGAGGCTTTTGTACATGCTAGTCTCAAGCAGTGTCTTCAACCTAGCATTCTCATCAGCAATAGTTGTGGCATCCTCGGTAGAGGGGTTAGTTACCACATCAGCAGTTGAAGACATTGCAACATCAGAAGCAGTAGAACATTCAGCAACAGAGACAATATTATCGCGCTCAAGACACTTTAAGCAAGGTGGAACAAATTCTACCTGAGCGGAACTGATCTGTTGGGTGAGTAGTGAATCATTCTGTTTTTGAAGATCTTCATGAGACGCTCTCAGTTTATGAAGATCCTACTTCCTTTGAAGATAATTGTAGGAAAGCTTCTCATGAGAGGTTGAGAGAGTTTCATGACAACTTTCAAGTTCTTCATACTTAACATGAAGACTTTTAATATCTTTGATTAAGGACTGAGTTCGATTCATTTCCGCGTTCAACAGATCATCGCTTTTGTCTAGCAGCTTTTGAATATGTTCCATAGCAGTTTGTTGCTCAGTTGCAATTTTAGCAAGTGTCTTATAGCTAGGTTTGGATTCACATTCAGAGTCATCTTCACTAGAGGTTTGGAAACAGGAATTGCGTGAAGTTACCTTGGCACCGCGTGCCATGAAGCAGTAGGTTGGAGCAGAGTCGTCATCATCATCATCATCAGCTTTGGCATCAACATTCTGACCATTGTCTTTAGCGTTGAAGATTGACTTGGCGACGAACGATCACGCCAGAGCCAGACTTGCCACACCTGAATCAGACTCCTCCTGAGACTCCACCTCCACCTCCTCAAAGGCAGACTCGTCCTCTAAATCCATTTCCTTGCCAATAAATGCACGAGCCTTGCTTGATGAGTGTCGGTGTCAAATCTGGCATATCTCGTAGTAGGGGTCCTAAGCTAGGCGTCTTGGAGCGATGGTAACATGGACACAGGATTTTACCCATGTTCGGGCTCTCTTGAAGAGATAATACCCTATGTCCTACTTTTGATTGTATTCATATGGGGATAGTACAGAGTACATATGTCTACCATGAGATGGTAATAGTGAATATCAGATTGTCTATTGACTAGCCTGGCCTCGGTTTATATAAGACACCGGAGGCCTAGGGTTTAGGAGAGTCCTTGTCTTAGGCGCCAAGTCTTGTAGAGTCTTCCTTGTATGCGGCAGGGGTTGTCTGAACTGGCCCATGAGTATACGGCCATGGGGGTCCTCGGCCCAATCCAACTGATCGGGAGACGACGTGGTGAGTACCTCCTAGTTCAGGACACCGTCAGTAGCCCCTGAACCGGTCTTCAAGTTGGGGACGCTCCTTGATTCTTCCGAACTATTCTTCAGCTTCGGTCGTCAGTCTTGAAAATTGGTTGAACAAATCTTTCCATCTTCGACCTTGAGGATCGCCAAAGTGAATCCGAAGAGTTTACACGTCGGGTATCCGAGGAGCCCCTTTAAGTTTCCGACCTTTATCAATGCCTTGTTATTTTTATGCCACACCTCAGGTTTGAAGTTGTTCCCGGGAGGCAGTGTCCTCTCGTGTCCGAGCTCCAACGCCGGACTGCATTCGAGGTATCTTTTGCAACCGAGCACCAACGCCGGACCGCTTCCGAGCTCCAACGTCGGAATGTATCCGAGCTCCACCACCGAAATGTATCCGAGCTCCACCGCTGGACTATGTACGAGATCCAACGCCGGACTGTATCCAAGCTCCAACGCCGAACTATGTCCAAGGTGTCATGGATTACCTTGGTTCAAAAAAGTTGAAGGAGTTTAGCCGAGCTTAATGCCGGAAATTCCCTCTACGGAGCCAGCCACTGGCATCCGAGCTTTATGCCGGCTGCTTCCGGGGTGTCTATTGTAGTCGAGCACCAACGCCGGACTGTATCCGAGGTGGTGCACCACCTCGGCCATGGGCTGATTTTTATGAATTTAATTCTGAATTATGCAATGTAATCTCTGCCGAGATGTACAGCCAGTAGCCCTCAAGGTGCGTGTTGGCCTAATATCCGGGATGCACCTGAAGGAAAAAATCAAACCGCCGACCCTAGTAGCCCCTGAGACTCAGGTCGATTCATAAAATCAACATGAGGATCAATTCCCAGCTCGGCAGCATACTTAGGAATAGAAAGGCGGTGTGCAAAGTCCTCGAGACTCGGGTTGGGTGCCGCCGACCAACCTGAGGATAATAATCTCCTCGAAAACTATATTGCGCTTTAAATTTTCTGCATTGGATTGTCAATGCAGTAGCCCCCGAGACATTGGTCGGGTGGCAACACCATATCAGGGGATCGATGTGCCCTTTTAATATTTGTAAATAATAAGCCCGAAGCCTAGTAGGCCCCGAGCCTTAATGCGGGCACAGGAGGCCGAAATAAGGATCGATATCCATAGTAAAATCACAAATTATGTGTAATGACTCTATGTATCCGAGTACTTTACATCATTAATGCTCGCATCCGCATTGTACAAAACTTTGTTGACCGACCATCGGCTTCAACCTCCTCGGCCAGCAGCCGAGGAGTGTTTGTCCTACTTTATAAAGCCTTTATCAGGGCAAAGATATACGACAAACAAGGCAATCTGGCCATACAGTTTTATAAACAAAGGTACGCAGAGAGACATGTTATATTATTGTTTAACATAAGAAACATCATCCAAAGAAAATAATCCCGCTATCGGTTCCTTTCTTTGGGTTGTCATGCTAAGCATGATCATGAAACCTCAGCTCCGATCAATGTGGGAGGAAAATACTGAGGATTTAGTTCGGGGAAAGCTTCCAAACTCTGTGGTCTAAATGAACCCAAATTTTTACTTTCGTTGCGACTGTTTATAATCTGAAAGTGGCCCATCATCGGCTTCTACCCCCTTGTAGATGCTACGCAGGGTGTTTCCAAAATAACAAAACAACCCTTAGCCGACGTCTCGGTGCCCGAAGGCGGTTGTGTTTAGCGGAAACGAGGCAATCAGATATGCGGGCTTTATAACTTTCACTTAGTCATAGGAGCTTAAAGTTGGGAGGCCAGCAAGTAGCCCCCCGGTTAGTGTTCGGCGACAGCCGAGGTCAAGCCGTAAACACTTCGACCAATGTTATGAATGGCCCGTCATTTAATACAGTCATCGGACCGCTGACCAGTTTACGCTTATTGTGACAGTCAGTTTTCGGCTTTCTCCACTGAAGTGCTTAACCATGCGAGCTGGAAGCACAATCACAGTGGTTCTCCCTTTGCACACCTAGCCGAACAAAGCGGAACGTAGGAGGCAAGCACAGGAGCCGGGCAACCCAACTATTGACCGAAGGCACAATTCAAAACTGATGCATATATAGTAATATCCGAGAGTCTTTGCCGAATCTCTAAAGGTGTCCAGCGTTGCACTGCGAGACTTATGCGGAAAACACACAAATAGTTGAAATGTGCCATAGGATTGGAAAACCAAAAAACGTCAATAAAAACTCAACGTCTGAACTAGATCAATTGTTCGGTGCCAATCAGAAAATTGGTCTTAAAAAATTGTGCTTCTATCGTGCTTTAACATGACACACCCTATCTCAAGACTTCAAGCGGGTCATCCTACGGCTTTAACCTCCTATCCCGAAGGCGGAGTACTTCTCGTTAGGCCAGTTTAGCAAACTTTAGTGGCTTTGAGAGAGACATTAGGCTCCCCGGCTATTGACCACACACTCGCATCAAAAAAAGGAGTGATAGAAAAAAGACTTTGCAACGACTAAGAAGAAGAACACTTATTATAAAATAGCTCACATAAATTTAAGAGCCCCCGCGTGACTTGGGTAAAAGAATTTTATGTATAATGATTGTATGTACCGAAGTACTTATATCATATATGTGTTCACCCAAACTTTAAACGCGTCTTAACCGACTGTCGGCTCCTCCCTCTTCGGTCAAGGGCCGAAAAGTGTTATGTACTCCACCTGTCGAGAATATCGATGGTGTTTCCGATAACCAGGCAATCAGGTCATAAGGCTGTAATAGACATAGCGCGCTCAGGGAACTTATGCTATATTACCGACGAAGTGTAAGAAGCATCTTCGAAGAAAATAGTGCCCCCACCGATACCTTTCTTCGGTTGCTCATTATTACTGTGAGACTTGTGTAAGTGCATCTAGTGCCCCTTAGTGATTTTGGTGTATTGAAGACTTATAGGTTAAGGGACTAATGTGTTTATGAGTGTACACAGGTCTATAAGTCTATGAGGAGTTTGATATTTACAGAGAAAGTCGACCCCTAAAAATGAATATCTTGGAATAAAGATTTTGGTATTCCTAAAGACTTTCATGAAGACTTTGAAAGTGAAGAAATTCGTGTGTCCGTGAAGACTTGATATTCATGCAAGGACTATGAAGCTTGAAGACTTTCATCTTCATAGTTTTGTTTTTCTCTTTCTTGAGTCATAGGAAACACCGTACTGTTAAAGGGGGTCGAGGAAATACTAAGGAAAAATTTCCATGTGATGCTCAACTCAAAATCCTACACCTACCAATTCCTTTGAGTGAAGCCATTGGAAATCTCGTATAGGTCAGTCAATTTCTTCAGTGACAGAGACGAAGTTCTTTTGGTCGCTAAGGAATTTGTTCTGACTGAGGAGTTAGGAATTCGCCAGTGCGGATTGCCTACACAGTGAGGAACATGATAGCCCTGAGGAATTTGAGAGTCAAATTTCCGACCGTTGCTGTGCTACGTGCCAGCTATCCCAAAATATCTTATCCACATAATGGTCATATCATTGAAGGGCATTTATGTCTTATCATGTCGGGCTGCTCCCAAGGCTATAAATAGCCGCCCCCTACAACCACTAGCTGGTTGGCTGCTCCGAGAGAAACTGACACTTGTCATTTGAGAGCAACTCATCCTCCGAGGACTTTGAGCGAAAATCATTGAGTGAGGAAAAACCCCAAACCCAGAACACCTACAAACCCAAAGTGATTGAGCATCACTGAAGAGATTGATCCTGCGTGGATCCGACACTTTTTACCTTTGAAGACTGTGCTTCTTCCAGACGGTTAGGCGTCATGGTCTAGAGCATCCAAGAGGAATTTTGGATCGCCGAGTGACCGAAGTCTGTGAAGGTTTGGAAGTCACCTAAAGACTTACCACGAGTGATTGTACGAGGTCTGTGTGACCTTAGTTCAAGGAGAATACGGTGAGGACTTGGTGTCCTGAGTTGCGTGCTCAACGACTGGGTGTCCGGGACTGTGTGTCCTCGAGTTTAAATACTCAGCCGCTCCAACCAGACGTACAACTGAGATAGCAGTTGGAACTGGTCTACCAAATCATTGTCTTCACCAACCCTACTGGTTCTATTTCCTCAACTCTATCATTTCTTCATTACTGTGTTGAGTGATTGTTCATATTTGTGTTTGAAGACTTTGACTGAAGACTTTCTCAATTTCCTCAGTTCAATTTCTTCAGTCTGTTTATCTTCATCTTGTGTTATCCCGTGTTTACGCTTTTTGTACTCTGTGTTTGTCTTCATTTCATCATGACAACCATGCGTGTATTCTGTCATGCTTACTTCTGAGTACTTATTCCGCTGCAAGTAGTTCTTCACTAAGGAATTTCCTCACCGGCAAATTCCTCAGTGAAGAATTCATAAAAATCGCCTATTCACCCCCCTCTAGTCGATATAACGCACTTTCAATTGGTATCAGAGCAAGGTACTCCCTTGTTCTGTGTGATTTTGGTTTAACCACCTGGAGTGCTAGTTATGTCGACCGCAGGTATGATCAGGGTCTCTTCTGGGTGTCCTACCTTCGATGGCACGGACTACCCCTACTAGAAGAATAAGATGCGAATGCATCTTGAAGCAATTGAAAACGATCTCTGGTACGTTGTGGAAAATGGTGTTCCCTCAGTCACACCTTCCCTAAATGCTGCTGATGTGAAGAGATTCAAGCAACTCAATTCTCAAGCAAAGAATATCATATGTGGTCATCTGAGTAAAGGGCAGTATGGTAGAGTGAGTGCTTTGGAAACTGCTAAGCTTATCTGGGATAGGCTCTCCAAAGTAAACGAAGGAGTCTCAACTCAACATGACTCTCGTTTTGATGTTCTTCGCAATCTCTTCAACCGCTTCAAAAGACTCGACAATGAAAATGTTCAGCAAACCTTCGATCGCCTCACTGATATCTCAAATGAGCTTCAAGCGCTCAGTGCCACTGACATCACCGACCATGAGGTGGTGAAGAAATTGCTGAGATCACTCGATTCTTCATTTGACACTCTGGCACTGATGATTCAAGAGCGTGCTGATTACAAGTCACTAGATCCCGCTGATATCCTCGAGAGGCTAAATACTCATGAGTTCCAGCTTGCTGAAAAGAGAGATCTCTATGGTTCAAGTTATGGGAAAACACGTTCCCTGAAGGCCAAGGCAGTGTCTGAATCTGAATGTGAAGATTCTGGTAGTAGCCTTGGTGATCCTGAAGAATTGAGCCAGGATCTAGCACTGCACATGAAGAAGTTTCAGAAATTCTCAAGACGTGGTCGCTTTGGAAAATCTTCAAGGAGCAGTGATTCCCCATCAAGTGACTATAAGAGAAGGCTATGCCACAAATGCAAGAAGCCTGGTCACTACATTCAAGATTGTCCTCAGTGGGACAAGGAATTAAAGAAGAAGAAATACAAGGATTACAGTTCTGATGATGCCAAGAAAAAGAAGAAATCTTCAAAGTCTTCATCATCAAAATCCTCAAAGTCTTCATCCCACAAGAAGAGCATCTCCAAGAAGGCTCGGGCATTCATTGGCAAGGAAATGTATTCTGAGGCTGAATCTGAGGATAATGAGGACGAGGAGGCATCTGAGGAGTCTGAGTCAGGTGTGGCAAGTCTAGCTCTTGCTACCACATTTGTCAGCAAGTCTATCTTCAACTCTGAAGAAAATGGCAACAACAACAACGCTGATGAAGGCAATGACGACTACGCTCCCACCTATTGCTTCATGGCAAAGGCTGCTAAGGTAACTAAATACCCCTCCTCTGAATCAAGTGAGGATGAATCTGATGAAAATCTTAAGCCTAGCTACTCTAAACTTGCTAAGATTGCTGTGAAACAACAAAAGGCTATTGAAAAACTTCAAAACATGCTAGACAAAAGTGATGATATGTTGGGTGATGAAATGGACCGCACTAAAGACTTAGCTGAAAATCTTCAGAGACTTCAGTCTAAGTTTGACAACCTTCAAAGTCATCATAAAACTCTCTTATCTGATCATGAGAAGCTTTCTTATGAATTTCTTCAAAGAAAGCAAGATCTTGAGAAGCTAAGAGTGAGTTATGAAGATCTTCAGAAGGAGCGCGATTCATTACTTGCTCAACAAATCAACGCTACTCTGGAAGAATTTGATCCTCCATGCTTAAAGTGCATTGAACGTGAATCTGCTAATTCTTCACCTGATTGTTCAAATGCTTCAAATGTTACAAATTCTTCACCTGCCTCTGCTATCACTAATTCCTCATTTAAGGACATTGCTAGTATCACTGACAATGCAGGGCTGAAGGAATTGTATATGACAGGCATGTACAAAAGCCTCAAAGGGCATCAAACTCTTTGTGATGTGCTTAAAAAGTAGATCCTCAACAGAAACCCTAGGAAAGAGGGTATTGCCTTTGAGAGGAAACTCAATGCTGATGGAACATATTGGAAGCCTGAGCAGTACCCTAAATCCTCATGGGTTGCTGCAAAGGGACCTGCAGTTGATCCATCTAACTTATCTGGCTTTACATGTGAATCTCCTCATTCTTCTGATGAATCATTTGACTCCAACTATAAACTGTTCAAAAATCAGAATGGTGAAGTATTTGCTAGATATGTTGGCACTAACTGCAGGAACGGTTCCCCTATGAAGAAAATCTGGGTTCCCAAAAGTTGCCTTGAAAGTCTTCAGGTGAATGTCCTCATGACACCACCAGTGAAGAACAGGAACCCCAGATCAAACTCTTCATATGGACCAAATTCTTCATATGGATCCAAATCCTCATACGGAAAAAATTCCTCACGTGGATCAAATTCCTCAAAAGGATCAAAGTCCTCATATGATCATCGTGCTAACCCTTCTGTTTCGCAGGGTAGATCTAAGGGCTATGAATATGTGCATTATTCTTCAAATCATTATGTTCATAAGTCCTCGAAGAATTACTCTGCTTATTCATATGCTTACCCTAACCCCTCTTATGTGAAACGAAGTGGACTGGCGTCCATGCCACCTTTCTCATATGCTGCTTGCAGAGTGATGAATTCTTTGCCACCCCTCCAGATGTGGGTGGTGAATAAAAAGAACTAATCTCTTATGCAGGGTCAGGTCTCCAGTCGTGCTCAAAACGACTGAAGAATTTGCTGGAGACCTGAACAGTGCCTGAAAGGACGCGGGCTAATCATTATGAAATGAACCTTCATTTCACACGTCCTCATACTAATTATCTGATCAAACTACTTGATGAAATGGAACTGATGAACTTGATATCATATTCTTCACTGATGAAGTATATGAGACCGTAAGTTGCACTAATTCATCTAAAGGATGATCAACCCAAAGCAAACGAGTGGGTACTTGATAGTGGATGTACAAATCACATGACTGGTGACAAGAACCTATTGATGGATGCTCCCTTAACACCGTCACATATGAAGCATATCATCTTCACTAACAAAGGCAAAAGTCAGGTATTGGGTCTAGGTAAGGTTGCAATCTCAAAGGATCAACACATGGACAAAGTCATGCTTGTCGAGTCCTTAGGATACAACCTCATGTCTGTCTCAATGCTTTGTGATCTTGATATGGTTGTTGTCTTTGGCAAGTATCGTTGTGTTGTGATCATGGAAGCTGACAATTCCAAAGTCTTCGAAGGCTTTAGGAGAGGAGACGTGTACATTGTTGATTTCTCTACAGGACCACAACCTACCGTGTGCTTACTTGCAAAAGCTTCAGAAGGCTGGTTATGGCATCGACGACTTGGTCATGCTGGCATGAGGAATTTGCACACGCTTGCGAAGAAGAAGCATGCCATTGGCATTGAGAATGTCAAATTCCTCAAGGATCACTTATGCGGAGCCTGTGAAGCTGGGAAGATGACTAAGGCCAAGCATCCAGCGAAGACTATCATGACCATAACTCGTCCATTCGAATTGCTTCACATGGATCTCTTTGGTCCTAATCATTATTCTGCTGTGACTAATGATGCATCCCTATATGGCTTTGTTACTGTTGATGATTATTCTCGTTACACATGGGTACACATTATTACTTACAAACATGAAGTACAGGAAGTCTTCAAACGATTTTCCTCGAGGGCTTCAACCAACTTTGGTGTGAAGATCAAGCACATCAGAAGTGACAATGGAACTGAGTTCAAGAATTCCGGTCTTAATGACTATCTTGATGAACTTGGTATTACTCATGAGTTATCTGCTCCTTATACTCCTCAGCAAAATGGCGTCGTGGAGAGCAAGAACAGAACTCTTGTTGAGATGGCTTGCACTATGCTTGATGAATACAAAACGCCTCATCGTTTTTGGATTGATGCAATTGATACCGCGTGCCACATCATCAACAGAGTATATCTTCATAAATTCTTCAAGAAGACTACCTATGAACTCCTCACTGACAAGAAACCCAATGTGAGTTATTTCAAAGTCTTCGGTGCTAAATGTTGGATTAGGGATCCTCATCACAATGCTAAATTCGCACCAAAAGCACATGAAGGTTTTATGCTTGGTTACGGAAAGGACTCGCACACCTACAGAGTTTTCAACATCGCTCTTCACAAGATTGTTGAAACTGTAGATGTGCGATTCGATGAAACTAATGGCTCGCAAAGAGAGCACCTACCTTCTGTGATAGATGAACCAGCACCTGAGGATTCTATCAAGTTCAAGGCTAATGAGGATGTCATTCCTACTGAAGAATCTACTGAAGAATTCATTCCAGAACGTGAAGATCATCGAGCTAATGCACCTGAGGAAAATGCTGAAGAAAATGGTGCTGAAGAAAATGCTGATCAAATTCCTCGACGACAACCAGCTCATCCTCGCGTTGCAAAATAAGTGCAAGTTGAAAAGATCATCGATGACATTGAAGCACCAGGTCCTCTCACCCGCTCAAAAGCTTCACATTTATCTAACTTTTGTGGGCACTATGCTTTTGTCTCTATCACAGAGCCCACTAAGGTAGATGAAGCATTTCTGGAGCCTGAGTGGATTCAGGCCATGCAAGAAGAATTACATCAGTTCGAGCTCAACAATGTCTGGGAACTGGTCAAACGTCCAGCTCCTCTCAAGCATAATATCATTGGTACAAAGTGGATCTACCGCAACAAGCAAGATGAAAATGGCCTTGTGGTGAGGAATAAGGCACGACTTGTAGCTCAAGGCTACACACAGGTTGAAGGAATTGATTTCGATGAAACTTTTGCACCTGTTGCTAGACTTGAGGCTATTCGCATATTACTTGCTTGTGCTAACCATCATAATATCACTTTATATCAAATGGATGTGAAAAGTGCATTCCTCAATGGTAAGCTTGAGGAAGAAGTATATGTTGCTCAACCCCCAGGTTTTGAAGATCCAAAGAATCCTCACAAAGTCTTCAGACTCAACAAGGCCCTCTATGGCCTCAAGCAGGCCCCTCGGGCGTGGTATGATACTTTGAAGGAATTTTTCAAGAAGAATGGCTTCACACCCGGTTCACTCGACCCTACTCTCTTTACCGAATCTTATGATGGTGAACTGTTTGTGTGCCAAATATACGTTGATGATATTATCTTTGGCTGTACTGACCAACGTTATAGTGATGAATTTGCCTATATGATGAGTGAAGAATATCAAATGTCTATGACGGGAGAGTTGAAATTCTTCTTAGGTCTTCAAATTCGTCAACAACACAATGGCATATTCATATCTCAGGAGAAATACCTCAAGGATGTTCTGAGGAAATTCGGCATGCAAGATTGCAAAGGAGTCAAAATTCCTATGCCCACAAATGGCCATCTATGCACTGATGAAAATGGTATTGACTTCAATCACAAGGTATACTGCTCCATGATTGGTTCTTTATTGTAATTATGTGCATCTAGGCCAAATATAATGCTTAGTGTTTTCATGTGTGCCCGATTTCAAGCTACACCAAAGGAATCACACCATAAGGTTGTGAAGCATATTCTTCGATATCTAGCTCACACACCAACACTAGGACTATGGTACCCCAAGGGCTCTACTTTTGATCTCATTGGATATTCTGACTCTGACTATGCTGGTGATCGTGTGGACCGCAAGTCAACATCTGGTACTTGTCATTTCCTCGGACGATCTTTGGTCTGTTGGTCCTCAAAGAAACAGAACTGCGTATCACTGTCTACTGCTGAAGCTGAGTACATTGCTGCTGGTTCTTGCTGTGCTCAATTGCTGTGGATGAAGCAAACTCTCAAGGACTACGACATCAACGTAAAGAATGTGCCTCTCTACTATGACAATGAGAGTGCCATCAAGATTGTTCACAACCCAGTTCACCAATCGAAGACAAAGCACATTCAGATTCGTCATCATTTTCTTCGCGATCATGTGTTGAAGGGCGGCATTTCTATTGAGCATGTGAAGACTGAAGAACAGCTAGCCAATATCTTCAGCAAGCCCTTGGATGAGAAGAAATTTAGCAAGTTGCGGTGTGAGCTAAATATCCTAGAGTCTTCGAATGTTCTTTGAAAAATGACACTCATCCTAATACTTATGCAAAATTGATGAGTTAGATGTGCAACACATGAAGAAAAGTTTTTCTTCAATCAATGAAGAAAAACACTCTAAGTGTGAAGAAATTAACGAAGAATTTGATTCTCAGAACCCTACGACAATTGTACGCGGTGTATGAAATCATCATTTTATACGGTGGGTCACGCCACCACCAAAGTTGAACTTCAATTTGAGTTTTTCCTCAGTTTTTGAAATTCTTCAATTTTTCAAATTCTTCAACTTTGCAATATCTTCACTGTTTCCGTCGTTTTTCTTCATTGGCTATATATATATATATGAGTTTATGTCCTCTACAGCATTCACTTATGGCTATTTCTTCAAGTTGCATTTTCTGCTAAGTGAATGTGATCGGACCATTCCCCCTCTATGCTATAGTCAACCCAATCAATTCACAAATTCTTCATGTGCGTTCTATTTGAAACTCGTTCAAAATCTTCACTGTGTCCTTGTCAGCTGAAGAAATTGCGAATGGAACTTTAAAACTAATCTTATCCAAATTTTTGGTTTTGCCGCTCAAACCGTTCCGCATCCTATGATAGACTTATCTATTCACCCACGATCTAACACGATCTCCACCTTTCAGTACGTGGGTGACATATGTCAAGCAAATGAGAAGGGTCAGGGGCATGTTCGTCCTAAATCTTTGGGCGAACAGTTTTTCACTACGACTATAAATACCCCCTCACCCCTTTCACTTCCTTTACTCCGCTCGACCGCTCTCTCTCTCAAGCTTCTCAAACCCTAGCGCCGCCGCTACTCCATCGTCGCTGGTGAGGAAGAGCTTCACTGCCTCGACCTCGTCGCCGTCGTACTCGTGCCGGCCGTGGAAATCTTCACTCCGCCGCCGCCGTAGCTGTCTTCCTCCGCCAAGTTAGGGCGTGGAAGATCTGGGCTGACGAACTTCAAATCTACACTTCTCAGTTCGTCGTGTTCTTCATCAGGGTAATTAAAAGTTACTTTTACTGCCCACCTTGATTCAAATTTTCTCTACAAAATCTTCAAACGTGTTTTATTCTTCAAAACCTCACACACAAAACACCTCACTAGTCATCTGCTCTTGATTCGTTTCTCTAAGCATCATTTATCTTCAAGATTCCTCAGTTGTGTGGATCCTCAATCTATACAACTCTGGAACCTAAGACAAAGAACTCTTAGTGAAATTCTTTAAGACTCATCTGGTCAAATTCCTCAAACTTGTTCTTTTTGAAAAACCTTCTGAGAACACATATGACCTCTCCAAATTCCTCGCAACTATACTCTGTTCATAGGTACTCATGTCCGCTGCTGAATCACTAGGTTCTCATCAACTTAACTCATTTGCAGCGTGCCTCGAAGAAAAGTTGCATAGTTCTTCAGAGAATTCGATTGTTCAAATTCCTCAACTGAAGAATATGGCAGACGGTAAGAAACCGCAGAAAGGAGGAAAGAGGCCTGAGGTCATGACTGCTTTTGAAATACCTGAGGACATCTATGCTGACTATTGCACACCTGATGAGGCTAAGTTTGGAAAGGAGAACAAAAATCAGCGCAAAGGTGCGTATACATAGGATTGAAAGGAGATGGGCAAGAGAATGGAGTGAGTACAGATTTGTAACTCCAAAGTATATGAAGAAATTTGCTCTAAATCCTCCATGCCCAAGAGCTCCATTGGCACCTGGCCAAGAAGCTGACCCCACCAGCATCAAGCGTGGTGAGGATTTCCCTGAAGAATGGGCCAAACGCCAAGCCAAGTTGGCAAGACAAGCCAAAGAAGCAGTGATGAAATTCTATGAAGACTCTGCTACTGCTGCTGCCACTGAGGCCTCTGTCAGGCCTAGAAAATCAATAGCAAAGAAGCCCGCTCACAAGCCAAGTGCTTCACCAACTGTGCCCTCACGGCCAAGTTCCTCAGCAATGCCCTCACGGCCAATTTCACATGCTGCTCCTGCTCCTCCAAAGTCCTCAGCTCCTCCCCCAAAGTCCTCAGTTGCTCCGGCAAAGTCCTCAACACCTATATATTTGGCCACATGCCAAAGGACTACAGGCATCTCTATTGCCTCTGGTGTCTCAGCGAGTTCCTCAGCTGCACCAAACTCTTCATCAGGCCCCACTCTGCTGAAGACAAAGGCAACTGCTGGACGAGGTCCTCGGCCCAGTTCGAGGAAGAAACAGGTTGCCTTCCAAGTGCCATCTGACGATGAAGCTGATGATGATGAACTTGCAGAAATCATCAGAGACAGGCAAGAAAGGGCCGCTAGAGCCAAAGGCACAAATGTGCCACTTCTTTTGGATCCAAAGGCGATCCCCGACTACATTGATCTCTGGCACAAGGACCCAAACACTCCTATGCCTGATTTTCATTTGAGTCCTGGCAAAAGTCACATGCTGACCCATTTCATCACTAAAGAGAAATGGAAATTTGAGAAGGCTAGACAGATCAAGAAGGCTCAGTTCAGGAAAGAGAAGTTCCTAAGGAAAAACGTTGTCAGAATGACAACTGATGAACTACTCAAGATCCAGTCTGAAATCAAAGCCCTCAGCGATGATTTCAATGCTTATTATGCTGATTGGCAAGGAGCCAAAGTCAGATTCGTTAAACTGACTGAGAAGTTCACCAATGTTGCACCCCCATCGCAATAAGAAATTCCTCAAGCTGAAGCCTCAACTCAGCAAACTGAAGAACATGCCAGCACCGCTGATGACTTTCAGGCTGCTGATGAAAATGCTAGTTCCAGGGCTGATGACTGCATTCCAGCCGTTGAAGACATTGCCAGGGCATCCACTAGTGGTGCGCCTGAAGAAAATGAAGAAGTCAGGGCAACTACATCAGTTGCGCCTGAGGAAATTCAAACAGATTCCTCAGCTCCTCTTGCGCCTACACCAACTCCTACCCTTCCATCTGCATCAGATGTGAGGAAGACCAAGGCTGCAGAGAGAGCTGCAGTGAAGAAAAGGAAAGCATCATCTGCTTCAGATTCTTCAGCTCCGAAGAAAATGAAGCCTATGACCAGCTCACTTGCAAATCCAATTGATGCTGTTCCGATTTCCACCATGCCATCAAAGGACCTTGTTCCTTTTGGTGAAGAATATGTGATCCCTAGCGGATCTGATGAAGGAAATCATTCTGCTGCTTCGTCAGAGCAGATTGATGAAGAAATTGAAGTGGATGTGATCCCTTTAATGCCTGTTGCTTCCTCGCCAATGCCTCAGTTCACAGCTGAAGAGGCTGGCTTTGAAGAAATTGAAGATGAAGACGTGGATATTGGATGCTCTACGCCTGTGATGAATCCTGACTTTTGGGAAAGTCAACATCCCAATTCTCCACTCTTCACCCCAATACAACAAATACCTCAGTCCCCTGCACCAACCGTTCAAATGGGCTCTGAAGAAACTCATCCCACTTCGTCTGTGCATGAAGAAATTCCAGCCACTAGTGCTGAAGAAACTGCTGCTGCTGATCCTTTGAACATGCAGACTGCCACTAAAGAGGAACCAGAAATTCCTCAGCCTGAAGAACCGGAGACTGCGATTCCTGAGGTTGTGATGCAACTCACTGACACTCGTGTGCCTAAGCCAAAGGATCCATTCTCAAAGAAGCAAAAGTTCAAGGCTGTTGATTTCTTCAACGAGCATGTGTTCTTCACTGACTACAATCCCTATGATTCTGCTCGCATAAGGAAGAGGCATTTCAGGACTGCTAGTCAAGCCAATTTCTATTCCTCAGTTCTATTCGACAAAGACAAAGTCTTCAATCATGCACACATTCCTCACCTGGACATGGAATCTCTGCCAGGCTTCGAGCCTGTCCTCAGTGTTCTTCACGATGCTAGATTGCTGAGTTTCTGCACTGACATCTGTGCTTGGAATGAAGAACTCATTCTTCAATTCTCTGCGACGCTGCACATCACAGGACATTCTGAAGATGTGAACTCTTGGGTGCTGGACTGGATGTCAGAAAATACTCACTACAAGGCACCAGCAACTGAATTGCTTCGTGCCCTTCCACTCAGTCCTCCCCTTGATGGTGGTCGTTGCGTCTACAGTGAACCTGAGCTTACAAATCATTACATGCAAGTGCTGATGAAGCCTTTGAAGCCAGGAAGGCCCCTCGAACCAAATTCCTCCTCAAGGAATTACTATATGTGCCTCGGACTGTCTATCGCATTCTGACGAAGACAATGAGTCCTATCAAAGGCCACAACTCAAATGATGAAGAAGTAATTGGCATCATGAAGAATATGCTTTTCAATATCATTCATGGCGTTCCCATAAACTTCCATGATTTCTTCATGAGGACTCTGGCGAATATAGCTATGTCACCATTTGAGCTGAAGCCTTATGCACCATGGATTATGAGGTTCATCAGGACAAGGTCTTCACTCAATTACAAGGCTGATACTCTGAGCCACGGCAGCTACTTGCCTCCAATTGTAGTCCTCAAACGGACATTTTCCTCAGTTGATGACAAAGGCAAGGCTACTGCTATGATAAATGAAGGCATTCGTCCATTGGATGGTCAATTTCGCAAGGCTGCATCCTACTCCACCAATGATGACTCTGCCACACATGACTCTGCCGCCAACACCTCTGCCAAGCAAATTCCTCAAGCCACAACACCCAGGGTGATGACTGATCGTGAGTTACTCCTCAGTCTTCATTAGAAGGTTGATCGCAATCATAAATGGGTCAAGCGTCAGTTTGGTTCAATTCTTAACAACATGACTTCCACACACAATGCAGTGAAGAAAAACCAATACTACCTCCATGAAACCTTCAACCGTACCTGGGCTGTTCTATCTCATGTCTACAGCGCAGAAGATCTGAAGAACATGGGTCTCAAGGAAGAATTTGGCTGGTCTGCACCTCCACCGAAGAGATTCAAGAAGGTCAAGGTTCCTTCCTTGGTGGCCAGCTCCTATTCTTCATCGCGCGACACTGAAGAAAATGAAGACTTGGACGACATGCGGCAGGCCCTACTACGACAAACGACACCGACAACGCTGGCGCTCCTCCATCAACTTGATATTCTTCAGGGGCGTTAGCCCTCAGTTTCGATCCTTTTGGTCATTCGATGACAAAGTGGGAGAAATCTGAGTTAGTCTTCAAGCAGGTCTACTATATGGGCGTTTTTTGCTAAGTTACAACTCTCGCTCTTCTGAAACTTTTATTGGATCGAGTTGTAATCTTAAAACCGATGGTGCTCTGATACTTTTGTTGCACTATGCTCTGATTTTGCATGCTTGTTCCTCGTTAATATTAATTGCACGCATGCTGAATTTCTTCAGGCACCATATTTCATCATGCATTTCAAATTCTTCATATCATATGTCAAATGCATGTATGAATTACAAGATATAGGGGGAGATCTGCATGATTCAACTCTTCAAGTGTGCATTGCTTCAAAAGCAAATTCCTCACTATGCACATCTTCAGGGGGAGTTCTTCTATATCTTGCAATCAAATTCCTCAATATTAGTACTTACACTTCATATGTTTATCCCCGTTGAAAACTTAACCTATATTGTCATCAATCACCAATAAGGGGGAGATTGTAAGTGCATCTAGTGCCCCTTAGTGATTTTGGTGTATTGAAGACTTATAGGTTAAGGGACTAATGTGTTTATGAGTGTACACAGGTCTATAAGTCTATGAGGAGTTTGATATTTACAGAGAAAGTCGACCCCTAAAAATGAATATCTTCGACTGAAGATTTTGGTATTCCTGAAGACTTTCATGAAGACTTTGAAAGTGAAGAAATCGGTGTGTCCGTGAAGACTTGATATTCATGCAAGGAATATGAAGCTTGAAGACTTTCGTTTTCATAGTTTTGTTTTTCTCTTTCTTAAGTCATAGGAAACACCGTACTGTTAAAGGGGGTCGAGGAAATACTAAGGAAAAATTTCCATGTGATGCTCAACTCAAAATCCTACACCTACCAATTCCTTCGAGTGAAGCCATTGGAAATCTCGTACAGTTCAGTCAATTTCTTCAGTGACAGAGACGAAGTTCTTCTGGTCGCTGAGGAATTTGTTCTGACTGAGGAGTTAGGAATTTGCCAGTGCGGATTGCCTACACAGTGCGGAACATGATAGCCTTGAGGAATTTGAGAGTCAAATTTCTGACCGTTGCTGTGCTACGTGCCAGCTGTCCCAAAATATCTTATCCACATAACGATTATATCATTGAAGGGCATTTATGTCTTATCATGTCGGGCTGCTCCCTAGGCTATAAATAGCCGCCCCTACAACCACTAGCTGGTTGGCTGCTCCGAGAGAAACCGACACTTGTCATTTGAGAGCAACCCATCCTCCGAGGACTTTGAGCGAAAATCATCGAGTGAGGAGAAACCCCAAACCCAAAACACCTACAAACCCAAAGTGATTGAGCATCACTGAAGAGATTGATCCTGCGTGGATCCGACGCTTTTTACCTTTGAAGACTGTGCTTCTTCCAGACGGTTAGGAGTCATGGTCTAGAGCATCCAAGAGGAGTTGTCGATCGCCGAGTGACCGAAGTCTGTGAAGGTTTGGAAGTCGCCTGAAGACTTATCACGAGTGATTTTACAAGGTCTGTTTGACCTTAGTTCCAGGAGAATACGGTGAGGACTTGGTGTCCTGAGTTGCGTGCTCAGCGACTGGGTGTCCGGGACTGTGTGTCCTCGAGTTTAAATACTCAGCCGCTCCAACCAGACGTACAACTGAGACAACAGTTGGAACTGGTCTACCAAATCATTGTCTTCACCAACCCTACTGGTTCTATTTCCTCAACTCTTTCATTTCTTCATTACTGTGTTGAGTGATTGTTCATATCTGTGTTTGAAGACTTTGACTGAAGACTTTCTCAATTTCCTCAGTTCAATTTCTTCAGTCTGTTTGTCTTCATCTTGTGTTATCCTGTGTTTACGCTTTCTGTACTCTGTGTTTGTCTTCATTTCATCATGATGACCATGCGTGTATTCTGTCATGCTTACTTCTGAGTACTTATTCCACTGCAAGTAGTTCTTCGCTAAGGAATTTCCTCACCAGCAAATTCCTCAGTGAAGAATTCATAAAAATTGCCTATTCACCCCCCCTCTAGTCGATATAACGCATTTTCAACTTGTGCAATTGATTTTTTATACTCATGAGTTCCGTTGTGTGACAACCATTATTGAAAACAATAAGAGCACTAGCTTTCGGCTTCACCTTATCTGAGGTCAGAGCTCGGACGACCCGGTCATGACAATCGCAGAGGTGCTCCCTTTACTCCCTAGCCGAACAATCGGGAACGTAGGGGGTAAGCACAGGAGCTAGGCAACCCAGCTTGCAAATTGCTTAAGTCAACATGGTGCATATTGTTGCGTAATACACGAACAAGGAACGTAGCCGTACAAGTATAATCATTTGCAAGAGGAAAGGCTTCATAAGGGAATCCCCCAAGTAAACGGGGTATTTGAATTTGTGTGTCACAAACAAAGTTTGGACAAGGAAGTTTTTCACAAACAACTTTTTGCCAAAAAAGTATAATGCTTGGTCGGACCGAACAAAATTTAAATTCTTAAAACTTTGAGCATGAAAGCAACTTAGCTGCTTAATATGTTCGGCATTGATGATGTGGTCCGAGCTTGATGCGGGACAAGTTCCGGCCCCCATGCTGGTCCCGAGGTGGCCGAGCGGAGAGCTCGGCACTCCGAAGTGGCAACATGGCACGGCCAATGTAGCGAGGTGTAACCCCCAGTTCGACCGAGGCGACGGAGCAAGCCGGCATTATGACGCCGAAGTCCCCGGCGTGGGTTAATGAAGTGTTGACAAAGCCCCCGGTCCAGCCGAGGTGACATGGTACGTAGGTACGCCAAGGTGATAGCGCTGCCCAATCCGGATCATTCTCCTGTGCACAGGAAATAGCGCAAACCGGAGATAATAGTAATGATAGTGAATAAAAAAATCGTTGCATAATTAATAATTTATGCAAAGTGAGTAATAAAAGAAATATGGCATGTGTACCGAACACTCGACGAGGTAGAGCTCTCTCCTCAATGCCGAAGTCCCCGAGGCACCCGAACATATCGGTATGACAAATCGACCAACAAGGTGATCACACGAACCGATATGCACCAATTGGGACGACAACGTTGGCTTGTCGGGGCAACGACATAGTATGACCATACTTAACTTTCCTGCATATATAGAGCAGTGTAAGATGGAAAATGAAAAACCCCTTTGTATAATTTATCTATGCAAAATAAATAATTTAAGAAATATAGCCTGTTGGAGGGACGGCGTCGTCAGTTCACCGAGGCGGCAATGCACACGAGTTGACGTCGATTTACCTATGCACACAAATAGTGCAAACCAGTAATAATAATAAAAATGCATGGTTAATTTATGCGAATTAAGTAATTGGAGAAAAATGGCCTGGCTTCAAGATCGTCTTGGCCGAGCGAATATGTCGACGCAGGTCGCTGTTTCGTGGAACGATGATGTCAATGTGATGTGGTGTCCGTCGGATCGTGATTACCACTGGCAGTTCGCACGAGTTGATTGCCAGATATAATGCGGCCACCACAGACGACCATCGTGACAATTCGTCCGTGATCTCAATTATGCCTGTATGTCACCAAGGAGCAGAGTCCATATCGGGCCACCAGCACTGCTCCATATGTGTAGTACTTGCTCGTGCGAACTCCTCGGCTGGATCGCCGCTGGCCGGATGCTTTTTATTTTTACATAGCTTTGATCCGATTGACATAACAGAGGCGTGCTGACAAAACGATGGTTAGTGTAAGGCTAGGTTGCACGGCACACTGACAAAACAATAGAGCAGATCAACTATGCTTTTTGCACAAAGCGTTGGAAACGCTGATAGACGTTGATTAGTAGTAATATAATCACATTGGGTCAGGAAGAAGTAATAATAAAAAAGGAATAGTATACTACTCATAGACTTCCCTTGTTTGGACCGATGTGACGCTCTATCATGGGCCATGATTGCTTGGGGTTATCCCGCGTCAGCCATTCTGAAATAGCCAATGGTCACTAGCCCGGTGCGCCCACGTGCCTTTGGCGGCGGCTGTCTGTTGATCGGATCGGGCCGATTGCATTGCGTACAACTGCGTCCATCAGGCCTCGGATAATTCTGCAGATAAAAGTTGCGAGCCAATAGTAGTAATTTCTAAAGAAATTAAGAGATAACGAATAGATCTAACTCAAAAATATCACCTGATCACCCATCGATCCGCGGCGATCGCCAAGCAGGCTCTCAATGAAAGCACCAATGTCGGTGTCAAATCCGCCATATCTCGTAGTAGGGGTCCTAAGCTAGGTGTCTTGGAGCGATGGTAACATGGACACATGATTTTACCAAGGTTCGGGCTCTCTTGAAGAGATAATACCCTACGTCCTACTTTTGATTGTATTCATATGGGGATAGTACAGAGTACATATGTCTACCACGAGATGATAATAATGAATATGAGATTGTCTATTGACTAGCCTGGCCTCGGTTTATATAAGACACCGGAGGCCTATGGTTTAGGAGAGTCCTTGTTTTGGGCGCCAAGTCTTGTGGAGTCTTCCTTGTATGCGGCAGGGGTTGTTCCGAACTGGCCCATGAGTATACGGTCATGGTGGTCCTCGGCCCAATCCAACTGATCGGGAGACGACGTGGTGAGTACCCCCTAGTCCAGGACACCGTCAATGAGGTCTTCTTGTGAGATGAAGACTTTGAAGAAGATTTTGATGATTTCTTCTTCTTCTTGTCATCAGAATCATATTCTTTGCTCTTCTTCTTCTTATTTGATTCATTATCCCACTGAGGACACTCAGAGATGTAGTGGCATGTCTTCTTGCATTTGTGTCAAGTTCTCTTCTTGTATCACATGATGACGCCTCGTCGTTCTTTGAGCTAGACCTTGAACACTTGCTGAACCGATTCTTCTTGGAGAACTTCTGAAACTTCCTCACAAGCATTGCAAGCTCTTTGCCAAGCTCTTCGGAATCACCAAGGCTACAATAAGATTCTTCTTCAGATGAGGAAACAACTTTTGCCTTCAGGGCACTGGTTCGGCTATAGTTGGACCATAGATATCACGCTTCTCAGATAGCTGGAACTCATGTGTGTTGATCCTCTCAAGTATGTCAGACGGATCGAGATCTCTGAAGCCAGGACGTTCTTGCATCATCAGGGCTAAGGTGTCAAACGAGCTGTCAAGTGATCAAATGCTTCTTCATGATCTCATGCTTGGTGATCTCAGTGGCGCCAAGATCACGAAGCTCATTGGTAATACTAGTCAAGCGATCGAACGTGAGCTGGACATTTTCATTGTCATTTCTCTTGAAGCGGTTGAAGAGATTGCGAAGAACATCGATTCTTGAGTTTCTCTGAGTTGAGACGCCTTCATTGACCTTGGACAGCCAGTCCCAGACCAGCTTTGCAGTTTTCAGTGTACTCACATGGCCATACTGCCCTTTGGTCAGATGACCACAGATGATGTTCTTGGTGGTTGAGTCCAGTTGTGCAAATCTCTTGACATCAGCAGCGGTGACACCTTCACCGACTTTGGGAACACTAGTCTTGACGACATACTAGAGATCAACATCAACGGCTTCAAGATGCATGCGCATCTTGTTCTTCTAGTAGGGGTAGTCAGTGCCATCGAAGACGGGGCACGCAGCGGAGACCTTGATTATCCCTGCAGTCGACATAGATAAAACTCCAGGTGGTTATACCGAATCACACAGAACAAGGGAGTACCTTGCTTTGATACCAATTGAAAGTGCTAGTTATCGACTAGAGGGGGTGAATAGGCAATTTTTATGAAAGTCTTGAAAACACGGTGGCTTTGAAGACAAACAGGTAAACTGAGCATATATAGTAAGCAGCGGAATGAAGACTACACTAGGCAAGCATTAGTCAAGCATACAATAGAGGGAAAGCACGAAGACTAACTTCAACTAGGTAGACATGATCAGTATGGAAGATAGTACGTAGCTAAACAGATATAAGCCTTCACACAGTGAAGTCAAACGAATCGGGCAGGCAAGCAATGAATTCATGAAGACAAACTGTAAAGTAAGGAGAGGAAGGGATAGAACCAGTTGCTTGGTGAAGACAAGGATTTGGTAGACTAGTTCTAGTTGTTGTGACAACTGTAGGTCTGGTTAGGGAGGCTGAGATTGAACTCAGAAGCCTTTGTCTTCACCTTATTCCCCTTGAGCTAAGGACACCCAGTCCTCGCCCAATCACTCTGGTAAGTCTTCGAGGTAGTCTATCAAACCTTCACAGACTTCGTTCACCGGCAATCCACAATGACTCTTGGATTCTCAGAACGCGACGCCTAACCAGCTGGAGGATTTAAATTCCTCAAGTGTAATAAGTCTTCGGGTCACGTGGACAGAAAGACTTCAGTGATGCCTAACACTCTTTGGCTCTGTTGTTTTGGGCTTTGTCCTCGCAAGGATCTCTCTCTCTCAAATGCTTCGGAGGTGGGTTGCTCTCAAACGACAAAAGTCGTGCACTAACTCTAAGCAGCCACCAATTTATGGTGTAGGGGGTCGGCTATTTATAGCCAGGAGGCAACCCAACCTGATATGTCCGGAATGACCCTGGGTCACTAAGGAACTGACACATGTCCAATTGTCAGATTTCAAACACACACGGCAGCTTGGCTTGGGCTAGAGGCAAAGCTGATTCATCCATCTCTGGATAAGGTTTGCTCTCATTGTCTTCGCTCGAAGACATAGGATTTGGTTGAGCATCACTTCAGTCACTCTGACTTTGTTCACTTGGACCCCACTTAACAGTATGGTGGTTCCTATGATCCAATAAATAAGAAAGGAAACTACGAAACAACTATGTCTTCGCACTCCATAGTCGTCAAGTGAATATCTTCACGTGTCATAATATTCGCCGTGAATGTCTTCACGAACCACCATTGTCTTCAATGTCTTCACACTTTTTAGGGGTCATGTCTGGTAGGTAAACCGAATCAATGAGGGACTACTACCTGTGTTATCCTGCAATTCTCACAAACACATTAGTCCCTCAACCACGTTTGTCGTCAATACTCCAAAACCAACTAGGGGTGTCACTAGATGCACTTAAAGTGCCAATTTCATTTATATGTTCATTCACACATAAGCATTTATCATGTTACTTAATATGCATGGGAATAGAACCATGTTCCCTGGATCTCCATCAACAACACCTGGAGCAAATGGGTCTACATCTGCCCCACCTTCAGCTTCTTCCGCACCTACACTTGCAGCAAGAGATAGTACTATAAAGCCCACCAGATCCCTAAGGCCTCCTAGAGCACAACCAACTTCCTCTGCACCTGCTCCACCTTAAGCTGCCTCTACACCGGCTCCACCTCCAGTGAGAGCTTCAACAACAACATATTCAACAACAAGAACTGGTACCTCTACATCAAGAAAGAGAAGAGCTCCATCTGCCCCTACCAAAAATACAAGGTCTTCTACTACCTCTACATCCATAATCACCCGTGTTGCAACAATATCTAGAGGTGCATCTATAGCCTTCAATGCACCTAGAGCTGCTAGTTCATTTGTGTGCAAGTGGGGCTAGAGAGGAAAACAATGCCAAATTACAGGAAGATGGGGTATTTCACTACTAGGTGGGAACTACTAAACTATCTTATGTGTGATGTTGAAGATGAGATTCTTAGTTATGATGCATTGAACTTAGGTGTGTGTGATGTGCAACTTGAGCATGTCTATAATGAACTATGTTTGATCAGTGTTGCTGAACTATGTTGGTATAGTGTTGCTGAACTATGGTGGTATGTTGATATGGACATCGAGAACTTGTTATTTCATAGCTTTCTATTGTTTTCTTTTGTTTAGAACACTTTGCTATGTTTATATGGACAAATTATCATGTTATTTCATAGTTTTCTGGCCAACTGGCCACTATAACAACATGTTTGATCATAAGAAGCTTCAAATTGACAAAAGAAGCTTGACGGGTCACAAAGATTACAAGAAGCTCGACTGATCACAACAAGCTTCATTGATCACTAGCAGCTTCAAATTGACAAAATGACAAAATCAACTTGACTGATCATAAGAAGCTTGACTGCCACAGCAAGCTTGAGTGATCACAACAAACTTCATTGGTCACGAGAACCCTATAGCAACATGTCTAATCACAAGAAGCTTGACTAATCACAAAGATGAATTTGATTAGAAACAAACATTCATACATTGGTTCTTGACAAATATTCATCTGATCGCAAACAAAGATTCATACATTGGTTCATGGCAAAGATTCATTTGATCACAAACAACAATTTGTACATTGGTTCGTGACAAGGATTCATTTATCACAAACAAAGATTCATACTTTGCTTCACCACGAAAATTCCAAATACTCATACGTTGGTTCAACAGAAAGATTCATTCCATCACAAGAATTCAAACATTAGTTCATCGCAAAGATTCATACATAGGTTCATCATGAAGAGACTAACAAGTCCTAAATTGATCAAGGGTACATGAAAGACAACCAACTTGTAGTGATATTCAGGCTCCCTCCTCGCCCATTGGATGATTTGCTCTTATATTCGATTGACCCAATGGGGATCACACACTCAAACTCATCATCGATGCAGTGCACCAAGATCCTGTCTGAAAGCCGGTGGCTGTACTTCAAGGAGTAGTCGCCCTGCGTTGATGCCTTCTACGGCCTCCACGCCCTGGCCGGACACACCTCCTCCTCTTCCTCATAAGCTCACTGAGCCCTAGATCCATCCTCCTAGGGTTTGGGACAGTGGGGATTGGCTGGACACAATGGTTATCTTGGTGGAGCAACTCACCGACGATGAGTAGCGGGGTGGGTCGCCGCCCGAGTCGAGCTCAGAGAGAGAGGGAGAGGAGAGCGAGCGGACTGAGAGACACCATGACGGCTCGGGCTGTTTTGACCAGGTCCAACGGGACCGAGCAGTTGACGGCCGTTAGGGTCCTCTCCTTACATCCATGCCTGACGGGTGGGGCCGTCATGTCATAATATGTGTAAGCTTTGAAACTACCAGAAAGTTGGGTTTTCTGATTTGAAGTCTGTGAAAATTAAAATAGATAGTTCTGCGGACTTGCCTCATAGCATGTAGTACTAGTTTTATGCTCGATACTCTACGTTTGAGATTATTAAGAGGATAAGAAGTGGGATGGCGGGAAGTTGCCGACGGGGGCAATAGCAGCATCATGGTTGATTGCAAAGCGCATGGCACGCAACAACACTGTGCTGTATACGCCACCTGGTGCCTTCCCACCAAGAGGCAGCACCAATACATTCTGACATTGAAAGCAGACACAAATACTATCTCGCCCCTTCCACTTAGACTTGATCATTCGCAAGTCATAATAACACAAGTGTGTGGCGCACATGTGGTACCGCGTGAGTATATATGATATGTATCGTATACTCCTACTTGTCTGTTGGAGCATTCTCATGGCTCAATCAGTGCCAAGTCTTGTTGGTTCAACTGATGGACTATGATTAGCTGGCGCTTTCAGATTGATGGGAGTTGCATCCTGCAACAGAAAGAACTCACGTACTAGTACAATTCATTTTCAATCACAAGAAGTTTGGTGTTTACACTGTCAAATCTGCGTACAATATGGCGAGAACCAGCAGTTTTCTGAATGCGCGAAGCAGGAATGGTTTGGGTCAGCGCTCGGACTAGCCGGGGGAAGAAAAGTTGTGGAAATCCTTATGGCGTGTCAAGGTTCCCAACAAGATGAAGATCGTTCTTTGGCGTTTGGCTCAGGACTGCCTTACGTCCGGGGACCAACTGTGGCGGCGTCAGGTCCCAGCGAGAACGGACTGCTGTTTTTGTGCCCGTCCCGAGAGTGTGGAGCACACCTTGCTATTCTACCCCCATGCTCGCGCTGTGTGGGATGCGCTCAAGGCTTCTTTCAACATCAAGCTTCGTCGGTCGTCCTTCTCATCTCCCAGGCAGTGGCTCTTTGACTTCCTTTCTGGTTCCTTGGATCGGGAAGCGACGATCATCACTGTCGCTATCTGGCACATCTGGGAGGCGAGGAACGAGCCGGTTCCACCGGCGCCAGGGCGTACTGCTGCCAGGGCCAAGGCGTATATTGATTTGATCCTCCAACACCTCTACAAACCTGTTCCTGCTTTCACGCGTGAGAACTTGTCCTTGAATCGTTTATTTTTTTCTTTTTTCTCGAATACGCACGAGTGTGCGTATCATATATTATAGAAGGAAAGGGTAAGAACCCTCCACAAAATGCCAGTACAAGGTTATTTACATGTAGCCCTCGGCCACACCACCCGACTACTCAGAATAAAGACTACTCGCTACTCTCTCACGTTGCAAGGCCCAACATGAACACTTCAACTTCCCCTTGCAGTAAGCCTGCCTGCTTCCATGCCTTGGCCTCCCGCTCAATGCTCTTTAGCACCGTGAGTGTGGATGGCACCACTCCGTCAAAGACCACTGCGTTCCGGTGGATCCATAGCTCCCATAGAACCAAGATAGAAATTGTTCTAGATATCCTTCGTTGCTGCCTGATTTCCCCCTGCCTTATGCACCACTCGGGGAGGGATTCTGTCGCCGTTGGGGCACGGTCTGGTGGTCCCAAGGCGAGGCACACCTTGTTCCAAATTGCTCTGGCGAAGACACAGCCGATCGTGATGTGGGTGATGGTCTCCTCCTGTTGGCCGCAGAATGGGCACGAACTGTGGTGAGGGAGTCCCCTATTGGCGAGGCGGTCAGAGGTCCAGCACCTGTTCTTCATGGCGAGCCAGGCAAAGAACCGACGCTGTAAAGGCGCCCTAGATTTCCACGTGAATTCCGCCGTTGGTGCCACCTCCAGACCCGCGAACTTGGCCGCGTATGCCGAGAGTGCCGAGAACATGCCATCCTTCTCCCATGCCCATAATATCTTGTCCGGCTCGTTCTCACACAGGACCACGCCCTCCACACGATGCCATAGGTCCAAAAACTGCTCTAGCATGCCAGCCGTAAGCTCAGGCCCGACGTCCACCGCCCAGGCATGATTAGTAAGTGCCGCTGCTACCGTTCGCGAAGATCCCGTTTGTGTGGCTACCTTCGAGTAGATCATGGGCGCGAAGTCCTGGACTCGGTAGCCGTCGATCCATTTGTCTTCCCAGAATCGTGTGTCATGTCCATGCCCCACCTTAGCCGTTGCCGCCGCGCGGAAGAGTGCTCTCGACTCCGCAGGGATTGGTATTTGGAATTCCGTCCAAGGCCTCATGTGATCGGTGCGCTGTAGCCACGGCCATCTTGCCATCATGGCGGTGTTCAACCACCTCAAATTTGGTATGCCGAGACCTCCTGCCCACCCAGGACGGCACACCAAGTTCCATGCCACGGCGCAATTGCCACCGCGCGCCTCCATCTTGCCACACCAGAGGAAACCTCGGCAAATCTTTTCCAGGGCTGTGAGCGTCCTCGGGGGTATATTCATGGCGAGCATAGCGTGAATGGGGATCGCACATAGTACCGAGAGAATGAGGATCAGTCTTCCACTTTTCGGTAGGGAGGCGGCCTTCCAATTGGGCAGCCGGTTAGCGAAGCTCTCCACCAAGTACTGGAACTGCGCAGGTGTGGCCTTCCTGATTGAGAGTGGTAGGCCAAGATACTTGCAAGGGAAAGATGAGCTTGTGCAAGCCAAGGATGTGCACACTGCATCTAACTCCTCCTGAGAGCAACGGATGGGCAAAGCAGCGCTCTTGGCCAGATTCACCACAAGGCCCGAGGCAGCCCCAAACATGGTCATAATCTCTCTACAAGCATTGATCTCTTGAGGCAAAGGCTTTAAAAACAGCATGACGTCATCGGCAAACATGGACAGCCGCTGGTGCACTCCATTTGTAGCCATGGGGGCGAAGATGCCCTGATCCGTGGCTTTGCTGAACAAGGCTTGTAGTGGTTCCATACAGAGGATGAATAGCATTGGGGAGATCGCGTCACCTTGCCTTAGCCCACACGCATTATAGATCGTTTCGCCTGGCACCCCATTCACTGCAATTTTCGTCGTCGAAGTGGCAAGCAGTCCACAAATCCAGTCCCTCCATCTCCGCCCAAAGCCAAGCCGTGTCATAACTTCCAGGAGAAACGGCCACTTCACCGTATCAAAGGCCTTTGATATATCGAGCTTGAGCAGGACAGTTGGGTTTCTCAGCGCGTGTAGTCTCCTTGCAGTACACTGCACGAGCATGAAGTTGTCATGCAGAGTACAGCCCCGCACGAAGGCACTTTGATGGTTACCCACCAGGAACGACAGCTCATCCGCAAGCCTCGTCGCCAGTATTTTGTCGAAGATCTTGATGGCCCCATGAACTAGACTGACTGGCCTAAAATCCTTAAGGTCAACTGCACCCTCTTTCTTTGGTAAGAGGGTTACCAATGCTCGGTTGATGGCCGCCAAACCTCGCATATCTCCGCTAAAAAACTGGTCCAGAGCGCGCATGAAATCCACCTTGATGATCTGCCAACAAGTGGCGTAGAACCTGCCTGTAAAACCGTCCGGGCCCGGAGCTTTGTCTAGTGGCATTGACTTGATGATCTTCTCCACTTCTTCTGGCAAGAAAGGTGCCTCAAAGTTTGGCATGTCCCTGGTTGGGAGGTATAGCTGGTCCAAGTCAATCGAATGCAGCCGTTGGTGGGGCGAACCGAAAGCGCTAGCATAGTGCGCATCAACCACTCGTGCAATGCTCTCCTGTCCTGTGATGATCTCCTCATTATGCCGCAAGGTAAGAATGGCATTTTTGCACTGTCTATGGCACACATGCCGGTGGAAAAACCCAGTGTTGGCATCTCCCTCCTTGAGCTTGAGAATGCGAGACCGTTGTCGGGCAATTGTTCTTTCCAGCGAGCTTAAACCTAGTAGCTTCCTTTTTAACACTTTTCGAAGCCCATGCTCCTGATCCGTAAGGATGCGGTTCTCCGCTGCCCCGTCCAGCCTGAAGATGATCTCATGCGCGATCAGAATCTGCATCTTGATGTTTCCAATCCACCGTTCACTCCACCATTGCAACTTTTTGGCAGTGGCCCGAAGTTTACTATCCAACACTTTGAAAGGATTCCCAGTTGATGGGACCGAGTGCCAAGCCTCAGCTACCGCATCTCGGAACCCCTCAGCCTTCGGCCAGAATGCTTCAAACCGGAACCGCCTGCCCATGTGGAACGCTGCATCCAAGTCGAGGAGAAGCGGGCAATGGTCAGAGACCGCGGATCCCAGCGCCGTCAGCAGGCAGGACTGGTGTAAGTCCTCCCATGAGTTTGTAGAAAAAACGTGGTCAATCTTCTCCATAGTTGGCAGCCTTCTCTCATTGCTCCACGTGTACCTTCGCCCTATCAAATACATCTCCTTGAGCTCAAGCCTGTTCAACCTTGATCTGAATCGCGAAATCATCCGACGGTTGACAGCCTCATTGCTTTTGTCCTCAGGGTTTGTGAGTAGGTTGAAATCGCCCATGATCGCCCACGGCCCCGCATGCAAGTCTCGAATCTCCTCAAGTTCAGCCAAGAATTCCACTTTGTCGGCATCACTATGCGGTCCGTACACCCCTGTGAGCCACCACACCGAGGCCCCATGTGGCTGCACCAGGGCTGTTAGGGTGTTAGAAGTGTAGTGTGGGTTGGACAATGCGACAACCGTATGATCCCACGCAATGAGGATGCCACCCCGTGTGCCCACCGCTGGCAAGTAGTATTAATTCTCGAATTTATTGCCAAGGCATTGCCTTATGAGGTCTAGCGTTACAGTCTCCACTTTTGTCTCTTGGAAGCACACAATGCTAGGGTTAGCCGAAACAACTACATGGTAGATGGAACTCCTCCGCACCGGCGAGTTAAGTCCACGAACGTTCCACACCAACACCTTTGGCAGTTGTGTTGCCATGAGCAAGGCCCACGGGTCCGCCTCACAGCATGAGGAGGATCACTCCGCCTCGGCAACCTCCACTGCCGGTAGGATGGATGGGTCCCAACCAAACAGGGCAAGGATGGCCGCCACTTGGCCTTCCGTCAACGGCCGTGAGAAGAGCTCTGCATATGCCTCAAGTGACTCGTCGCTGATGATTTCCGCCTCGTTGGCCAAGCATAATTTCCGGATGATGACTTGCTCTTGCTTGGAGGCCTTGGATCCCCTGGCCGGACCCCTTGCCAGACGTGCGCTCCTTCGAGGCGTGATGCTAGGAATTGTCCTCTTCTGCCGTGGCCTCCGCTTTGCTGGTGGTGGTGCTCTGCTCTCCGGTTGGGGGAGGATAGGGGAGAGGGCGCGCCGAATGCTCGCACAAAGCTGATCCAGTTGGGGGGCGTGGGCTTCATTCGTCGGCCCCTCCTGATGACGCTGTGTATCATGCACCAACTGGCTCGGCATGCTATTTGGGGAGCCCGGCGAGAGACTCACGCAGACCCAGTCCTGTGATTGCATGTGCATGTCCACGCGTACGTGAGCATCCCCATCCTCCTGCATGGCCATTGGGGTCCACCCAGCCGAACCGAGGGGCGTGATTGGCGAGCTGGGGGAATCCCATGCAGCGCGCCCACAGCCTTTGTCCACACTAGCCGGTGAACCAGCCTCCTCGGTCCCACCCTCCATCTCGTCTGTTAGCGGCAGGGTGGCACAGCTGTCGGCCCCACCAAGATCCCTGTCCACCTACACTGCAGCCCGATTCTCGTCCAAAACCTAAGCCGCCCAATCACCAACACGAAACCTGCCGGTCTCCCTGCTTCCACATCCAGCGGCAGCAACGGTGTCGGACCGGTCCTCCTCCTGGTCAAAAGCGTGCTGCAGTTGGCCGACCGAGCGAGGGGAAGCCAATCCCGCAGCCTCTGGGCGCTGCAGCTGTCCGATCAGCTGTCGGGACGCGCAAGACGACACAGGCGATGTCGGGATCTCCGCTGGAAAGGCCTCGCTTTGCGCCGAGGCGTGCAGGCTGCCCCGCTCGCAACTCTCCACGTGTCCCGCAACGGCTGGTCCAACGACCGATCCACCATTCACCAGCTCACTGGGCTCCACACCTGTTTCGAAGACAGCGACGCAGCTGGGGCCAGGGTCCACAAGCGCCAAAGACCGGGTAGGATCCGTTTGAACGACCCCGGCGGCGGCCCTTGTCGCCGGCGGTGGCCGAGTCGAAGACGCAGCGGCCGAGCCCTGGGCGGCCCCGGCCCTACGCCGCCGGCCGCCAGACCCGCTCTGACCCCCAGCTCCACCCATGTCAACCTCTCCAGGCCGGTCCAAATCCTGCATGTCGTCCTCATCATCCGCCGCCGGCGCCGGCGGCGGCGGCCTCGAAAGCGATCCCTCGGAGACCAACACAGGTGGCTCTTCTTGCACGATATCGATGGGGGTACCAGAGAGCGTCCACACCTTCATCACGACGCCTTGGCTCTTCCAGCACAAGGATGTGGCGCGGCGGGATGCGCGCCGGGTCATCGGTGCGCAGCCAGACGCGGAAGCCGGCCATGTCGTCGCGCCGGGCCGTGGAGCCGGCCACCTTGACCACCAAGCCCAGATCCCTCAGGACAGACTCAGCCGTGCGCATGGTCCAAGCATTTGCCGGGACGCCCACAAGCCGCAGCTGCACCAAGAACGGCATGACGATGGCCGTCGCCCGCTCCTGCCTGAGCCAGGGGCGCAACGAGAGGGCGAAACGCGACGCACCGGCGCGGCCATGAGCCACCATCCTGTCCCTAATTGCCTTGGACTTGCAAAGAACGAGGAAATCTTGGGGATGAAACGGTCGAATGGACATGTCGGCGGGGCCGAGGTTGAACTCCACGTGCAGGGCGCGAGCCGCGTCCGCCAGATCCACCGGGGGCCTGGGCTCCGCCACGGTGACCACGACCGCCCTTGTGAGCTCGGCCTTGAGCACGTCAATGTCTTCACCACGCCGCAAGAAGCAGCAATCCACCACCTGATCCACCTCCCGTCGCGGCGAGGTGACCAGGTCGAACGGCGCCGAGAAGCACGGCCCCGCGATGCTCCCCGCCGATGGCAGGCCGGACACGGCTGGATCAGGGGCCGCACCCGCCACCTGCGCCCACGAGCGCTCCAAACGGACCGCACCGGCAGGCGGCGGGCCAGGCGGCGGGGGTGGCAGGACGGCGCTGGGGCGAGGGGCGGCGGCAGCAGCCGACGGCTGCGACGAAGGAGGGCCGGCCGGCGGACTCGGGCGCAGAGCTGGGGGCGGGCGGCGCTGGTCGAGCGGGGAGGAGCTGCGCGGGCGCACGCACCCGCGCGCGATGTGCCCGTCTCCACCGCACCTCAAGCATCTGGTCGGATTGGGGCAATCCACGGAGATGTGCCTCGCGTCGCCACAGTTGTAGCAACACCCAAACAAGGCCGGCGGGATGCGCGACCTCGGGGGCGGCCTGGCGGAGGGCAGGATGGCCGGTCCCCGCCCAGCCGGAGAGCGACGCGCAGGGGGGCGGCGCGGGTCGCCACCGGAGATCGGAGGGCCCGGCTGGCGGGAGGGGTGGGCCAAGCTGCGGCCATGGGGGGATTGCCACCCAGATCCAGGGGCCGGAGGGTTCGGCAGGCGGGGGGGCCCTCCCTGGACGATTGGCCCGAGAGCAGTGCCCAGCACGTCCGGGACAACAACGATGGAGCGAAGCGGCGGCCGTTGGGCCGGAGGAGGGAAAGGAGAGGCGGAGTCTGTCGAGGCCGCCGAGAGGGAAACCTGGGAGGGCATGGGGCTCGCCGGGGAGAAGGGGCCGCCGGAGCGACGGGAGGTGGGCGCCGGGGCCGGAGCGGCCATCGGCGCGAGGAGGGGAGGGTGGGCGCCGGGGCCGGAGTGGTCGTCGGCGCGACGCGCGGAGCGCGGAAGCTAGGAGAAGCTCAAGAAGCTAGGAGAAGCTAGCCTCGAATCGTTTATGGTCTCCGCCGCTTCAGGGAACAGGGGCAACTTTCTCCGATGCTGCTATGTCGGAGGAGATGAACAAATCTGGCATAGGGGTGCTGGTGCTCAACCATGAGGGCTCGTGTGTGGCTGCCTGTTCTGAACCCATGCATGAGGGGTGCACTATCTCCAGAGATGGCTGAAGCTTTAGCACTCCATCGGGCGATCAACCTTGCTCGTGAGGTGGGCTTTGATGATATTATTTTCAACACAGATTGCCTCTCAGTTGTGCAGCGATTGGAATCTCCATCAAGAGACCGCTCGGTGGTGGGATCCATTCTCGTGGATGTCAAAGACTTGGCTAATGGTCTTTCCTCTGTGGCTTTTAAGCATGTTCGTCGGCAGTACAATGTTTTAGCTCATGTATATTAGCTAGATCAAGTTTGAACTCATCTAGTCTTTATATTTTTCGTTCTGCTTCGAATTGTATCTGGAAGACTCTCAATAAGTTTGTTGTTTGATCAATAAAGTCTGACATTCTCAAAAAGAAAAAACACGGAGAAGTTTTGCAGAAAGGCCACATAAATTACTCCTTCGTGGGCGGCATCCAGCTGCCACTCGTACGCCGCATGCGGTAATTATGTGAAGAGCGCGCGGGTGTGAACATGATTAGCGTCCTCCGCGGCCGGATTACGACAAAGGAGTACCCGAATGATTTCGTCAAGGGAAACGTTTGTGGCCGGACTGCCGGCCCAAGATTGGGCCGGTCGCTCGCGAGCCTTGCGATTGCTCTACATCGTGCGTGCGGGAGCGCTCCTCAATCGAATCGTTTTTTCCACAACGTCTTCTTTTTCTTTTTCCCCACAACGCAGAGCAACTGCTTTTCTAAATCTCCACCGCCAGTGCCACACGCAGGACGCAGCGTGCGGGCATGACGAGCCCTTGCTGGTAGGGCGAGCCATTGCGAGGGCGGAGAAGACGACGGCGGGGAGAGCTGCAAAGGGGCCGTGCTCGAACCATCGTTCATCGGAAAGCTTCTACCGTAGTTGGAAAAAGCTTCAACCTTTTTGAGTCGTCTTTGTGCTGGCCTTGGCGCACTGGAGACGTCGATTCAACAGTCACCATGGATGTGCCCATACAGAGCTTCACCCTTTTTGTTGAATGCTGCAACCGCCGCGCGAGAGGCTACATCCGCTGACGAGGGATGCGACAACCGATAAACTCTTTTGCTGGAACCAAACGGAGACGATGATTTTTGCTGCCACCACCGTCGGATTTTGCTACAACCGGCGAGGTTTTTTGCTACATTCATCCATGGCTGAGTTGCGCCCCCACGACGACAGCGATGATTTTTTGCTGCAACCGTCATGGTTTTTTGCTATGTCTGACGAATTATTTTGCTACGACCATTCACGGCGGAGCTGCGATCATTCACTTCGGCAACGATGATTTTGCTACAAGCGTTGTAGATTTTTGCTACGACCTGCAATTTTTTGCTACTTACATTCATGACGAGCTGCGACCCGCGGCAACTCTGATGACACTGCTGCGACGGCGAACTCCTGCCCGGGGACGAGGACGACGACGCCACGGCAGCTGCGAGGCTGCGGATGAGGATTCTTCATGCTGGAATCGGCGAGGATTCGTACTACAAGCTCCATGGATCAATTTTTTCGAGCATGAGGAGGAGGTTGTTTGAGGGCGGCGAGCGGCGGCGAGCCCAGGGTGAGCGGCGGTGCTTCGGATTCCGTCGCTTCGTAGGGATTACGGCGGGGGTTGACGGTGCTGGCTGCAGCCTCCTCTCACTCCGATGTGCGGCCCTGCATTATTTTCATGAAGACGATGGGGAAAAGGACGAAGCGAGGAAGAATATCAGATGGATAGCAGTCGTTGCATCACCTAGGAATCGTACGGTACTAGTTCGACCGGCCGAATCGTTGCGCCGATGCGCCGGCGTAGAGTAGTGCCCTTTCGTCAATGGCCGGGGAAGGAAGCGGCAAGGATTCGCGTACTCACCATGTGCGCCGCGCGACTTGTTTATCGTTACCTAATCATTAGGTCCTCACCCTAGCTGCCTACTACTGGTAGCCTTTGTTTACTGTCGTGGTACTCAGAACTTTGCCGACTGACGGACAGATACCTTCTTTATACGTAGTACGATGATTAAGAAATGTCGGAGTTAACGTGGCGTAATAAAATTACTAGTGTTTCATGTTGAATTTTATTTTTGGACGCGTCATTTTTCTTGGCCGGCCGTAGAAAAATGGGAGCCCTCCACTTGGGTTTTGCCTAATCCTTTACATAGTTTTCTTAGGACAATCCTTTACATAGTTGGCAGAATTGGAATGGTGCCATGTGCGATTTATGAACTTCTCATGGGAGGTACCAGGAGGAGGTCAGGGAAGCCATTCAACACGGTATTGCATTGACTCGCTCGACGGTCTGGACACGTTTTTTCTTGCAAATCAAAGACAAAATGAAGGTTTTGCGGGCGTCCGGACTGCTGCCACGACCGCTCCTGACTACCCTGGCAAACCAAAAACCCTTCTCCTTTACCCGCGAGCGTTCTCGTCCGATGCCAGCTGCACGCATTCGCTCTATAATGACGCCGGCTCAGAGTAGACGCGACCTCTCATTGGCGCCGGTATTGAAGCGGCGCACCGGCCAAGAGCGCCGCTCGCGTTGCGTCCCCAGCGTGACTGTACGGGACGAGATGTATATCTGCCACACCCGTTCAATGCGTGCCATCCGTAGGCCACCATTAAGCAGGCTCACCGACCGAGGAACCAACTCCAGCGTCGCGCATTGACGCACCCGGACGCTTGGCTTCACGGGAATCTGCTATGTAAAGGTGGTCACACCCGACTAAACTTTCTACCACAACACATGCGCTCCACATCCTCCTCCCTTACACCACATCCATCATGACCGCAAGTGGGAACGCTCTATCGGAGAGCCCGTCGACAAGATGAAGCACGAGATCGCCGCCCTTGCGGACGTCTGGGAGAGCCACCGTGTCACCCAGCACTCCTACACAAGTATAGGGGATCGCAAAGTCTTCGAGGATAGTATTTCACCCAAATTTGTTGATTCAACAGAATGGGAGTCAAAGAATATTTGTAAACCTCAGCAGTTGAGTTGTCAATTCAACCACACCTGAGAAGTTATTTCTCCGCGGCAAATTATTAGTAACACAGTAATGTGATAGTTTCAATAGTAGCGGTAACAGTAGCAATATTAACAGTAGCAGTTTTGTAGTGATTGTAACAGTAGCAGCAATACTAGTAACTTAGCAAAGACAATATGAGAAAAGCGTAGGCATTGGATAAGCGATGGATAATTATATGGATAACATTCATCATGTAACAGTCACAACCTAGAGCGATACACAATAGTTCCAATTCATCAATTCAATGTAGGCATGTATTCTGTATATAGTCATATGTGCTTATAATAAGAACTTGCATTTCATGTTTTTTCCTACTCTCCCATGGCAGTGGGGTCCATAAGGAAATCTAAGCATAACTAAGGTATTCCTTTTAATAGAGAACCGGATCAAAGCATTAACACATGGTGAATACATGAACTCCTCGAATTACAGTCATCCCTGGAGAGTACCCAATTATTCTCACCTTGGGATTTACGGTTCAGAACAATAATTAGTGCATATAACTAGCAAATAAGATCAAGAACTCATATATATATATTCATAAAAACATAATAGGTTTAGATCTGAAATCATTGAATTTGGACCCTACTTACAAGCATTAAGCATATCGAAGTCATAGCAACATCAATCTCACAGCATAGTAGATACTAGGGATCAAGCCCTAGCAAAATGACCCGATTGCATGACAAATCTCATCCATCTCCATCACCGTTCAACAAGCCTATGAAGGAATTACTCACTCCCCGTGTTGAGTATCATGTAATTGTTGATGAAAAAGGGTTGATGATGATGACGACAACGAATCCCCCTCTCCGGAGCCCCGAATGGACTCAGGATCAGCCCTCCCAAAGAAGAACAGGAGGTGACGACAGCTCTGTATTGTCATGGAGATGGGATTAGGTCAGACGCTGACAATGACATGTACCTAGGGTAGGGTCTTAGGCCTGACCTATATGCCCTTCCCAAGGACACCACACAAGAGGTCAAGGCCTACGAAGATAGAAAGAAGATACCGACTGGAATCATCACGGAGTGCAACCCACTCGACAGAAGATCCACTCGGACACCCCAATTCCACTCGACTGTCATCATTCAGTCAGACTATAAGAATTCACTCGAAGGACAGAATACCTAAGGTCACCTGTAGATAGCAACGGTCGGTCAGTCACTCCGCCACCATAAAGGCCATTAAACACGGGCGTTACCAGTAACGTATGTGACTTTCCCCATTGAACCCTTACATAACTAAGGACTGCGAGGGGTCGACACACTCTATATAAGCCACTCCTCCCCTCTGGCACAAGGGTTCGCACCCCCTGTAACTCAACACTCCAATCAACAAGCCTCGGTGGCAGCAAGATGTAGGGTTGTTACCTCCTCCAAGAGGGGCCTGAACTCGTAAAACCGAGTGTACAACTTTGCCATAGCTAGGACTCTGCCCTCTACTATGTACCCCCTATCTCTACTGTCAGATCTGTTCGCACGACAGTTGGCGCCCACCGTGGGGCAGGCCTCTAAGCGACTTCCGGTGAGGTTGCGATCTTTGATCTTTTTAAACATGGTTTCCGGTGGTGGATTGTCTTTGGGTCGCGAGATCCGTCTCGGCGCGCTCACCTTCATCGCTGACGATTCGGCCTGGCTCCAAGAGCCCCCCCCATGATCTCGAGGCGCCCCCCATTCGCGGGGAGGCGCACTTCCACGAGAGTGCCTATGGCGTCCTCCTGAGGCAGTCGCCGACTCAATGTCGGTAGGCTCCCATGGCGTCTTCGCTTCACGCGGCCCATCGCCGCAAGCGATCCGATCGCTCGCGGCTCTAGCGGTGGGTGAAGCACGCGGTGGCCCATTAGTCGGCCACAACTCAAATCACGATAATCGAGCCTGATGAGTCCCTATATGGCTTGTTCAATCTGTCGACTGGCCATTCGGATACTCTCTCCAAGTGCGAAAGCAACGACCCCGCGATGGAAATCCACATGGTTGGTCCCCAGCGCAACTCTCCAGGATTTTCCCGTGGCGTGGGCGGTAGCAGCGATCCTTCGTGCAACAACAACGAGTACTATCCTCAGGCCCTCATTGTGGAACAGAGGGAAGAGTTGCAGCGCAGAAATGATCAGGCCTTGGAAGCTCTCTAGACCCCCATCTTTGGGAAGACCCCCGAGGCTCAGGCCTTAGAGGCTGCGTGTGTAGCCACTCTGGCTGAGCGTGCGTGCTTGGAGAATCTGCAGCAAGCACTCGACGACCACGTCTGCAGACATGTTCCAAGTTCTAGTCGATGGGAGCAGCAATTGTTTCCAACTGGACCTCAGGATGAGTGTCAGGTATAGCGAACTTCGATCCTAAATGTTGCAGCAGCTGCCCATATTGCAGATTCAATCTAGCCATCCCGTTTCGAGGCTAGAAGAGGCTTATAGCAGATTCGGGCACTGCTCAAGGCAGCCGGAGAACAGAACTCAACCGTTTCCCAATCACGCAATAGGATTCACAGCAGGTCAGTCATGGAAGACACAGTTCAGTCGGCACAAAGCCCAAGAACGACTCTACGACGTGAAGATCGTGGTTATTGCCAGGACCAGTACCTGGGTCGAGGCCACGACTAGTTTGACCCTCGATACCACCATGACGACCTCCATCGAGTGCCTACGCCCCCTCCGAGGGGTGGTTCGTACGTGCCCTGGCGGTACGATGACAGGCGCCCATACGATGATGAGCGGAGGAACCCAGTCGACCCTGAGAGCCCGGGTTTGATGCAAGGCCAGTCCTTGTGCAGGGCCTAGTTGACAAGGCAGAGCTAACCGAGAAGATTTGGACAGAGATTACCCGAGTGGGAGCATAGCGTTCGTCTCTGGTCCCGAGTGTTTTAGCAGAGCCATTTCGAGCTGCTGAGATTCCTCCCAATTTTAGATTGGCTGCAGGAGTAAGCAAGTTCACTAGCAAGTCAATTCCAGACACGTGATTGGACGATTACCGAGTGGCATTGCAGATTGGTGGAGGCAACGATGAGGTAGCCATGAAGAACATGCCCTTGATGCTTGAAGGCTCGACTAGGGCTTGGCTGAATCAGTTGGCCCCTGCTAGCATTTTCTATTGGGAAGGTTTGTCCCGAGTGTTTATCAAGACATTTGAAGGCACTTGCAAGCGTCCTACTGGGCTGTCTGAGTTGCACCATTGTGTCCAAAAGCCGAATGAAACTTTGAGGGATTACATCCAGCGGTGGACTACACATCACCATCTGGTAGAAAATGTTTCAGAGCACCAAGTGAGGTTGTCCTGGATTCGGGGGTCCTCAGGTGTCCGGCCTATTCGATATGGGCCAGACTGATAGGTCGTGAAGATGAAGCAGAAAAACTATCTCCCGTGTCCGGGTAGGACTCCTCTGTGTGTGGACGCCAAGTTTGTTGTCTGGATGTACTATTTCCATCTTTTGTAAACCAACTCTGTACAACCCTAGGCCCCTCCGGTGTGTATATAAACTGGAGGGTTTAGTCCGTAGAGGCTATTAGAATAATCATAGGCCAGACAACTAGGGTTTAGCCATTACGATATCGAGGTAGATCAACTCTTGTAACCCCTATACTCATCGAATACAATTAAGCAGGACGTAGGGTTTTACCTCCTTTAAGAGGGCCCAAACCTGGGTAAAACATCGTGTCCCCATTGTCCCTTGTTACCATTGATCCTTAGGCTCACAACTTGGCCCCCCCTACCCGAGATCTGCCGGTTTTGACATTGACATTGGTGCTTTCATTGATAGCTATGTTATGCAGTCACGAAAAGCGATCTATGGCTCACCTTGTCATCAACAACAACATCACTTCTGGAAGGGGCCTAACTTCAGGACAGATCCTCCAGATCGGCGATTTCACCATGGGTGCCCGCATGGCCATTAAGCCAACAGCTGCCCCCATGATCGCCAAACACCACCCCCGCATCGATCTCGAATACTCCAAAAAATGGATCCGACAGATATCTTGTCCTTAAATGAGCTGCTAGATCGCATCGCCGCCCTGAGACTTTCAACGGACTATGATTGGATCGGGCTTAAGCCTGACCAGAGGGAAATCCATCTCCTGCCGATCACTCTCCTGGTAGCAGTCGTCGAGGAACGAGCCGAAAACACTTCTTCCCTATATTGAAAACCAGATAAGTTCAGGTCTCCGAACCCCTTAAGCCGGATACCCTTCCCTTGGATGGGACTCCATGTCCCCCGAACTCAGGGTCGGACACATGGTCCGGAGAGCACTTGGATCTTCCCGAACCCAAACTGATGACCTCGGAGATTTTGCAAGCTCCAGACACAAATTTGGGTCGGCTTTCAAGTTTGATCACACCCACCCACCACAATCAATACTCTCCAAGTAATTCAGGCCCTCCAGACATACATGACCTGATGTATGTATGGCAACAACCTCAGGAAACGGTCCATCACTTTTGGGCCAGGTTCCTACTTGTCAAAACCAAGGGGCCAGGTTCCTACTTGTCAAAACCAAGATTAAAGATTGCTGCGACGATGATGCGGTCTCGGTCTTTCATTGCAATTGTACCGATAAGAGAATCCGGAATGCCCTTGACCGCCGTCGCATACAGAGTCTCACGGAACTATCGCATGTAGTACGGAAGTACTGCGTGATGGTAAGCACATGGAAGGCCCAGAAAACCCAATTGGAACCTGCTGCCTGTAAGCAGTGTATTGCCCAGGCTAAACTAATACACCCTTACGAGGCATCCGACCAAAAGTCCGTCAGCAGGAAAAACAAGCCCTGTCCGATACATGCGACTCCAAGCACAGACTCAACTCACAACCTTCGAGCATGTTGGGTACTTCAGCAGGTAGCTAAAAGTGGAGAGGCCATCCTCACCACCGCCACTCCAGAGAAACATTCTCTGGAGGAGGACAATTTTAACGTCCTCATGGTCTTCGAGACTTTCTCTTCAAATAACCGGCGTAAAAGGGCACTCCGCGACCTCACCGAAGTCCACCAAGTAACTACAAGAAGCCCATGGAACGATGTGACAATAACCTTCACCGCCGCTGACGAACCAAGGGCCCGATCAGTCCGAGCACTCACTGCTTTAGTACTAAACCCCATTGTGGACAGCTTTTGACTCACCAAAGTGCTCATGGTCGGCGGCAGTGTGCCTAACACCATCTACGAGGACACGCTCGAAAAATGCAGGTTGACAGAACATGCATCGAGCAAAGCAGTACCACCTTTCGAGGCATCATCCCCAGTCAAGAAGCACAATGCTCGGGGAGAATTAAATTGGATGTAGTATTCGGCACGCCTGAAAATTACAGGTCCAAAGAGTTGCTCTTCCACGTGGTTCCCTTCAATAGCGGATATCATGCCATTCTCGGGTGGGATGCTTTCTCATGCTTCCAAGCTATACCCCATTATGGGTACATGAAGCTTAAGATGCCAGGGCCCAATGGAATAATCACAATCTCGAGTGAGCCAGATAAAGCACTTCGTGCCAAAAACAAAACCGCATCCTTGACCCTTGAGGCACTATCCGAAGCCTTAGCAGCCGAAGAACTAACCACCCTATAATCCACGATGGACAAGGATGATGTGATTCTCGATAAGAGACCTAAATCCACCTCTTTTAAGCCAGCAGATGTAATAGTTAAATTTCAAGTGCACCCAATGGACTCAAATAAAACAGCGTCCATCGGAGCACAACTGGATCCGGCCGTAGATGCCGCCTTACGCACGCTCCTGCACAAAAACTGGGATATCTTCACCTGGCACCCTTCGGACATGCCTTGGATCCCACGCAAACTGGCCAAACATAGCCTCAACCTAATAAAAGGGTTCAAACCAGTCAAGAAAATGCTGCGGTGATTTTTTTTAACGCAAACGACAAGCTATGGGGGAGGAACTAGCCAAACTACTCGAGGTCGGGTTCATCAGAGAAATCAAACACCCGGATTGGCTAGCCAACTTGGTCATGGTGCCGAAGAAGGACAAATCCTTGTGCCTTTGTGTCAATTTTGAAGACCTCAATAAGGCTTGCCCTAAAGATCATTTCTCGTTGCTCCGCGTTGACCAGATCATCGATGCGACCGCAGGATACGACTCATTGTGTTTCCTCAACGCCTACTCCGGATACCATCAGATTAAAATGAAGGAGCCCGACCAGGCCGCAACGGCGTTCATCACCCCGTATGGGCCTTTCTGTTTTAACACTATGCCTTTTGGGCTTAAAAACGCTGGTGCCACTTACCAACGCACGATTCAAACATGCTTGGAAAAACAAATTGGCAAGACAGTTGAAGCATATGTGGACAACGTGGTCATCAAAACCAAACACGTCGAATCATTGGTGGATGATCTTCGCCTCACCTTTGACAATCTCTGAACGTACGATATATGGCTCAATCCGGAAAAATGCGTCTTTGGTGCCCCAACCGAAAGCTACTAGGGTTCATTGTTTCCCATAGAGTAATCGAAGGAAATCCAGCTATGATCCGAGCCTTGTCACAATTGGCTACACCAATAGACCTAAAGCAGATCCAAAAGCTAGTAGGGTGTGTGGCAGCTTTGAGCCGCTTTATCTTAAGATTAGGAGAAAAGGCATTACCACTTTATAGATTGCTTAGATGCACCGACAACTTTGAATGGACGGACGCGGCCATAGTTGGATTGGAAGAAATAAAAACCTTACCAGTAGGCAACCCAATCCTAGATGCCCCAGGTGTTGGCGAGCCTATGTTGCTTTATATCTCCGCAACTCACCAGGTAGTAATCACTATACTCATTGTCGAGCGAGGGGAAGAGGGATATAAATTCCCCATCCAAAAGCGAGTCTATTACCAAAAGATAGCTGATATGTCTCCAACGTATCTATCATTTTTTATTGTTCCATGCTATTATATTATCTGTTTTGGATTTTTAATGGGCTTTAATAAGCTATTTTATATTATTTATTAACTGAGGGCCCAGTGCCAGTTTCTGTTTTTTTGCCTATTTTAGAGTTTTGCAGAAAAGGAATACCAAACAGAGTCCAAACGGAATGAAACCTTCGCGATGATCTTTCTTGGACCGAAAGCAAACCAGAAGACTTGGACATGAAGTCGAAGACACAATGACGCGTCTACGAGGCAGGAGGGCACACCCAGGAGGGTAGGCACGCCCCCACCCATGTGGGCCCCTCGTAGCTCCACCGACCTAATTCTTTTGCCTATATATACTCTTATACCCTAAAAACATCAGGGGGAGCCACGAAACAACTTTTCCACGCCGCAACCTTCTGTACCCGTGAGATCCCATCTTGGGGCCTTTTTCGGCGATTTGTCGGAGGGGGATTCGATCACGGACGGCTTCTACATCAACACCATTGCCTCTCCGATGAAGTGTGAGTACTTTACCGCAGACCTTCGGGTCCATAGTTACTAGCTAGATGACTTCTTCTCTCTCTTTGATTCTCAATACAAAGTTCTCCTTGATGTTCTTGGATATCTATTCAATGAAATATTCTTTCGCAGTGTGTTTGCCGAGATCCGATGAATTGTGGATTTATGAACAAGATTATCTATGAATATTATTTGGTTCTTTTCTGAATTCTTATATGCATGATTTGATATCTTTGCAAGTCTCTTTGAATTATCGGTTTAGTTTGGCCTACTAGATTGATCTTTCTTGGAATGGGAGAAGTGCTTAGCTTTGGGTTCAATCTTGCGGCGTCCTTTCCCAGTGAAATTAGGGGCAGCAAGGCACGTATTGTATTGTTGCCATCGAGGATAACATGATGGGGTTTTCATTATATTGCTTGAGTTAATTCCTCTACATCATGTCATCTTGCTTAATGCCTTACTCCGTACTTTATGAACTTAATACTCTAGATGCATGCTGGATATCGGTCGATGTGTGGAGTAATAGTAGTAGATGCAGGCAAGAGTTAGTCTACTCGACACGGACGTGATGCTTATGTTCATGATCATTGCCTTAGATGTCATCATAATTATGCGCTTTTCTATCAATTGTTCGGCAGTAATTTGTTCACCCGCCGTAATATATGCTATCTCGAGAGAAGCCACTAGTGAAACCTATGGCCCCCAAGTCTCTTTTCCATATTATCGGATCTCGTTTACATCTTGCTACCTTCCGATTTACTATTTTGCAATCTTTACTTTCCAATCTATAAACCAAAAATACCAAAAATATTTACTTTACCGTTTATCTATCTCTATCAGATCTCACTTTTGCGAGTGACCATGAAGGGGTTGACAAGCCCTTTATTGCGTTGGTTGCAAGTTCTTGATTGTGTGTGTAGGTATTTGGTGACTTGTGCGTCGTCTCCTACTGGATTGATACCTTCGTTCTCAAAACTGAGGGAAATACTTACGCTACTTTGCTGCATCACCCTTTCCTCTTCAAGGGAAAATCAACGCAAGCTCAAGAGGTAGCAAGAAGGATTTCTGGTGCCGTTGCCAGGGATATGTACGTCAAGTTAAGCCATACCAAGTACCCATCATAAACTCTTCTCCCTTGCACTGTGTTATTCGCCATTCGCCTCTAGTTTTCCTCTCCACCACTTCTAAAACGATTTTCGAAAACCTTTGCCTTTTCTTCGCCTTCTTCCCGTATATCTTTTTTTGTGTGTGTCCATGTGCCTTATGTTTGCTTGCTAAAAATCTATTGATATGGATCCACTTAAAGTGTTCTACTTGGATCATCTTTGATCTATATGTGCTCATGTTGCAACCCCAACAAGTTTAGTTGAGGGAAAATCTTTGGATGAGCATGCTCATTTTGTGCGTCACCGTTTGTCTAAAAAAAGAAGACTCTTATGGGATCAAATAAACAGATTGTTGTGTTATGCTTGGAATCTTTGTGAAATTTATCATTTTTCTTGTTGCTCTAAGAGCCATAAAAAATACCTCCCCTACCTATGTGAGTTTAATGATAATGAAATCTGATCTTCTTATGCATAGGGTGTTTATAGTTACTATGATATCGAACAAACTAAAGAATTTGTTGCTTTTAAGGGTGCTTATGAAGTTGCTACTTTGATTGAAAAGTATGATATTACTCTTTACAAATCTGAAATTTTTGACATACTTCAATATTGCTATGAAAGATATGCTCATAATGTCTATGTCAAAGAATTTATTGAAAGAATGACTGTTGCTTTGGAAGAAAATAATGATATGCATGAATCTATAGATAATTATGATTCCATAGATTTGATTGAAATATCCCTTGATGAACATGATTCTTGATATTCTTGTGGCCATGATGCCAATATTTATGGATATGAATTTGCTATAGTCCCTTATGTTAAACATGAGATTGTTGCTATTGCGCCCATACTTGATAATTCCTGCGATGAAAAGCATGATTGCAATGATGTTACTATAAGTTCTGTTAATGTCAGTTGTGCTACTAATATGCAAAACCCTAAGCTTGGGGATGCTAGTTTTGCTATGTCTACTATTTGTTGCAATGATCATGATTGGGGTGATTCTTTTTATGATCTTGAAAATTTATTTAAGCCCCATGATGAATATGAGATTGATAATAGTGTTTGCAATATTATTGAAAGTGGGTTTTGGAAGAGTGTCAACTTTAGATCCCACATATTCGGAGAATGTTCAATCTTATGAAATTTTTGATAAAATTGAGTTTGGAGAGGTCATGACTTTAGTTAATGTTAATCCCACTATTTTGGAAGTGTGTCAACTTCGCATGCATGTGGATCATGTTGAAAATATTTTATGTTATAGCTATTTTGTTGAATTTGCTTATGATACCACATGTAATTATTATGAGAGAGGAAGATATGATTGTAGAAATTTTCATGTTACTAAATTACCTCTCGTTATGTTGAGATTGCTATTGTTTCTTTCCGCTTCCTTGCATATGCTAGTTTTGGCTTGCTATGATAATTTGTTTGCCTATGAGATGCCTATGCATAGGAAGTATGTTAGACTTATATGTGTTTGTCACATGTTTCATGATGTTCTCTTTGTGCTTCAATTCTTGTCTTTCATGTGAGCATCATTGAAATTATCAATGCCTAGCTAGGGGCGTTAAATGATAGCGCTTGTTGGGAAGCAACTCAATTTTATTTTCTGTTCTTTACTTTTTGATCCTGTTTAGTAATAAATAATCTATCTAGCCTCTGGTTAGATGTGGTTTTATGTTTTAGTTAGTGTTTGTGCCAAGTAGAATCTTTGGGAAGACTTGGGTGAAAGTTAAGGCGATCTTGCTGTAAAAAACAGAAACTTTTGTGCTCACGAGATTAGCTGTCATTGTTTACATAAGAGTGATTTTAGGTTGATTATTTTTGCAGAAGATTAATAGACAAATTGCTCACGTCCACCAATTTATTTCAGAATTGTTAGAGTTACATAAGTATTTGAAAGTTACAGATTACTACAGACTGTTCTGTTTTTGACAGATTCTGTTTTTCGCGTGTTACTTGCTTATTTTGATGAATCTATGAGTAGTATCGGGGGGTATGAACCATAGAGAAGTTGGAATACAGTAGGTTTTACACCAATATAAATAAGTAATGAGTTCACAACAGTACCTTTAAGTGGTGATTTATTTTCTTATACTAACGGAGCTCATGAGATTTTCTATCGAAGTTTTGTGTTGTGAAGTTTTCAAGTTTTGGGTAAGGATTTGTATGACTTTGGAATAAGGAGTGGCAAGGGCCTAAGATTCGGGATGCCCAAGGAACCCCAAGGTAAAATTCTAGGACAACCAAAATCCTAAGCTTGGGGATTCCCCGGAAGGCATCCCCTCTTTCGTCTTCGTCTACCGGTAACTTTACTTGAGGCTATATTTCTATTCATCACATGATATGTGTTTTGCTTGGAGCGTCTTGTATGATTTGAGTCTTTGCTTTTTATTTTACCACAATCATCCTTGCTATACACACCTTTTGGGAGAGACACACATGAATCTTGACTTATTAGAATACTCTATGTGCTTCACTTATATCTTTTGAGCTAGACAATATTGCTCTAGTGCTTCACTTATATCTTTTTAGAGCATGGCGGTGGCTTTATTTTATAGGAATTGTCGAACTATCATGCTTCACTTACATTATTTTGAGAGTATTTTAGAACAGCATGGTAATTTTCTTTGGCTATAAAACTAGTCGTAATATGATGGGCATCCAAGATGGATATAATAAAAACTTTCATAAAAAGTGCGTTGAATACTATGATAAGTTTGATTCTTGATGATTGTTTTGAGATATGAAGATGGTGATATTAGAGTCATGCTAGTAGAGTAATTGTGAATTTGAGAAATACTTCTGTTGAGGTTTATGAGTCCCGTAGCATGCACATATCGTAACCGTTGTGTAACAAATTTGGAGCATGAAGTATTCATTGATTGTCTTCCTTATGGGTGGCAGTCGGGGACGAGCGATGGTCTTTTCCTACCAATCTATCCCCCATGCATGTAGTACTTTGTTCAATGACTAATAGATTTTTGCAATAAGCATGTGAGTTCTTTATGACTAATGTTGAGTCCATGGATTATACGCACTCTCACCCTTCCACCTTTGCTAGACTCTCTAGTACCGCACAACTTTCGCGGGTACCATAAACCCACCATTTACCTTCCCCAAAATAGCCACCCTACTTATTATGGCATTTCCATAGCCATTCCAAGATATATTGCCATGCAACTTTTACTATGACATGCTTCATCATTGTCATATTGCTTTGCATGATCATGTAGTTGACATCGTATTTGTGGCAAAGCCATCGTTCATATTCTTTCATACATGTCACTCTTGATTCATTGCACATCCCGGTACACCGCCGGAGGCATTCACATAGAGTCATATTTTGTTCTAAGCTTCGAGTTGTAATTTTCTGAGTTGTAAGTAAATAGAAGTGTGACGATCATCATTATTAGATCATTGTCCCATGTGAGGAAATAAAAGAGGCCAAAGAAGCCAGCGAAAAAAAGAGGCCATATAAGCCAAACAAAAAAATGAGAGAAAAAGAGAGAAGGGGCAATGCTACTATCCTTTTTCCACACATGTGCTTCAAAGTAGCAGCATGATCTTCATGATAGAGAGTCTCTTATTTTGTCACTTTCATAAACTAGTGGGAATTTTCATTATAGAACTTGGCTTGTATATTCCAATGATGGGCTTTCTCAAAGTGCCCTAGGTCTTCATGAGCAAGCAAGCCGGATGTGCACCCACTTAATTTCTTTTGTTGAGCTTTCATAGACTTATAGCTCTAGTGTATCCGTTGCATGGCAATCCTTACTCACTCACATTGATATCTATTGATGGGCATCTCCATAGCCCATTAATACGCCTAGTTGATGTGAGACCATCTCCTTCTTCTTTTCCTTCTGCACAACCACCATTCTATTCCACCCATAGTGCTATATCCATGGCTCACGCTCATGTATTGCGTGAAAGTTGAAATGGTTTAAGAACATCAAAGTATGAAACAATTGCTTGGCTTGTCATCGGGGTTGTGCATGATTTGAGTATTTTGTGGGATGGAGATGGTGCATAGCCAAACTATATGATTTTGTAGGGATAAGCTTTCTTTCGCCATGTTATTTTGATAAGACATGATTGCCTTGTTAGTATGCTTAAAGTATTGCTATTTTTATGTCAACATTAAATTTTTTTCTTGAATCATTTGGATCTGAACATTCATGCCACAATAAAGAAATGTACATTGAATATGTTAGGTAGCATTCCACATCAAGAATTCTGTTTTTATGATTTACCTACTCGAGCATGAGCAAGAATTAAGCTTGGGGATGCTTGATACGTCTCCAACGTATCTATAATTTTTGATTGTTCCATGCTATTATATTATCAATTTTTGGATGTTTAATGGGCTTTAATAAGCACTTTTATATTATTTTTGGGACTAACCTATTAACCGAGGACCGAGTGCTAGTTTCTGTTTTTTGTGCCTATTTTAGAGTTTTGCAGAAAATGAATACCAAACAGAGTCCAAACGGAATGAAACATTCGCGATGATCTTTCTTGGACCGAAAGCAAACCAGAAGGCTTGGAGATGAAGTCGGAGACGCAACGAGGAGTCCACGAGGTAGGAGGGCGCACCCAGGGGGGTAGGCGCGCCCCCACCCTTGTGGGTGTCACGCCCAATATGCGACCCTATCCAAAAGGAACTCGAAGGTCCCACCAAGGATAGACCCGCATATTGAAACGCTTTTGCAAGGTGGATATCATTACATCAACATTACATAATAGATGGGGATACATACATAAGGCATACAATGCCACATGAATACAACCTCCAATACATAAGAGTAACATCCGACTACGGATGAACACAAACAGAAACTCAAACGACATCCACCCTGCTAGCCCAAGCTGCCGACCTGGAACCTATCCCCTGATCGAAGAAGAAGCAGAAGAAGAACTCCGAAACAAGCAAACATCGCTCTCACGTCATGATCATCGCACAACTTGTACCTGCAACTGTTGTTGTAGTAATCTGTGATCCACGAGGACTCAGCAATCCCATTACCATGGGTATCAAGACTAGCAAAGCTTAAAGGGAACGGAAGTGGTAAAGTGGTGAGGTTGCAGCAGCGACTAAGCATATATGGTGGCTAACATACGCAAATAAGAGCGAGAAGAGAGCAAGCGGAACGGTCGTGAAACTAGCAATGATCAAGAAGTGATCCTGAACTCCTACTTACGTCAAACATAACCCAAAAACCGTGTTCACTTCCCGGACTCTGCCGAAAAGAGACCATCACGGCTACACACACGGTTGATGTGTTTTAATTCGGATCAGGTGTCAAGTTATCTACAACCGGACATTAACAAATTCCCATATGCCTATAACCGCAGGCACGGCTTTCAAAAGATTATACCCTGCAGGGGTGTCCCAACTTAGCCCATGATAAGCTCTCGCGATCAACGAAGGATATACCTTCTCCCAGGAAGACCCGATCAGACTCGGAATCCCGGTTTACAAGACATTTCGACAATGGTAAAACAAGACCAGCAAAGCCTCCCGCTGTGCCGACAAATCCCGATAGGAGCTGCACATATCTCGTTCTCAGGGCACACCGGATGAGCCAGACGTCGGGTTGGAATAGACCCTGGTTGCCCAGGGGGCGCTGGACATCGCTCGGTTTGGACCAACACTTAGACAAGCATTGGCCCGGGGGGGCTAAAATAAAGATGACCCTCAGGTTGGCCGACCCAAGGGAAAGGTACGTGGTGGTGAGGCAAATGGTAAAACCAAGGTTGGGCCTTGCTGGAGGAGTTTTATTCAAAGCGAACTGTCAAGGGGGTCCCATAAATCACCCAACCGCGTAAGGAACGCAAAATCCGGGAACATAACACCGGTATGACGGAAACTAGGGCGGCAAGAGTGGAACAAAACACCAGGCATAAGGCCGCGTCTTCCACCCTTTACCAAGTATATAGATGCATTAATAATATAAGAGATATTGTGATATCCCAACCAAAATCCTGTCCACCATGGAGAAATCTTCAACTGCACCTGCAACTAGCAACGCTATAAGAGGGGCTGAGCAAAGCGGTAACATAGCCAAGCAACGGTTTGCATAGGAAAGGTGTCAAAGGTTAGAGGTTCATGGCAATATGGGTGGCTTGATGAGCAAAAGATAGGTAACGCAGCATAGCGATAGAACGAAGCAACTAGCATAGCAATGATAGTAGTGAGATCCAGGGTAGCGGTCATCTTGCCTGAAATCCCGCAAGGAAGAAGAATGAGTCCATGAAGAAGATGAACGGATGAAGCCGAACCAAGTGTAGACGAACGAATCCTCACGATCGCAACGAAACAGGAACTATCGAGAAGAAACACACAACATAGTAAACACACCACACATGAACAAGGCATGATGCACAACAAGCATGATGCATGACAAAACTACATGAAGCTACTCATGGCAAGAGATGATGCAAACAAGAGCAACACACTAAGGCAAGTTTAAATGAGGCCGGGAACAACATATAACAATTCCGGTAAGTCCTCATATGCATATTTCGAAGTTGGTCCAGATCTGAATACAGCTCATGTTCAATTTGTTAAAACAGCAAGTTAAGATGCACCAAGATGATCTACACGAGATTCTAGTCAATTTACATATAAAGTTCACTTAGTTCGGAGCTACGGCCTAGAAGATATGAGCAACACAAGTTAAACATGGCATTGATGCAAAATGCACCCAAACATCAAGCAAACACACCAAAACAAGGATGCAACATGATACTATGAAGCTGCATGCAATTCTAAGCAAGTTTCATATAGAGCACACTCCAAACGGAGCAACGGTTCAACACACACACATGAAACAAGTTTTAAGGACAAGCTATCCAAAACAGCAACTAGGCATATTGCAAGCATCAAAATAACATGCTACAGGACCTCAAAAAAAACAAAAGGCATGGGCATGATGTACAGGTAATGCATAACAAAACATGAACACTGAGCTATCTCCAGAAATTACTAGAACATGCTGAAACACACATGGCAAGATTGCAAATGATAACAGTTCAGACTTTGCAGAAAATAACATCAGGTTGCAATGTTTAGAGCTATCAAACAACATGTTACAGGAACTCATCATAGCAAAACAAGACATGGCATGATTCTACTCAAAGCATAGATCAAAAGTCCCTTAGTGACCATGAGCCAAAAAGGACCAGAAGATATGATGGCACCCAAGTAAACATGGCAAGTTATATTACAGATTCGTATATGGCAGGAACAACGATAAGAAGGCATGTTTGTGAGCTTGTACCACTCACCACAGAGCAATACATGGCATGGCAAGGCAACCAACAGTAAGAAGGCATGTTTATGAAGCTAAGCATGGCAATAGAAAGTTCATAGGTTGCATGGATCACTAACAACAATCATGGCAACAACTGAACTTAATGTTAACAGGCTGACAACAACATTATTTAGCAACTTTGGAGCAAGATTACAACAAGCTACAGGAAGCTATAAATCCAACCAGGGGCATGGATGGATAGAGCATGACATGTAGAACAAAACATATATAGTGAACATCTCCAGATTATGCATAGAATGACTAGTAGCAGCAGGTTTACATAGCATCGCGAAATAACAGATTCAGCCTAGCAAAATAGTAACAGCAAGTACCCTACTTAACAAGCTCGATTCACTCACCACAAGTCATTGCATGACAAGATAAGCATAGAATCAGCAAGAAGACATGTTTATGAAACAAACCAAGGCAAGAACAAGTTCATAGCATGCAAGGATCAACTACAACAACCTTGGCAAAATTGAATAACATGTAAACAATCTGCCAGGAAACATTTTGGAGCAAAAGTAGAGAACGAAAATGACATGCTAGACTACTCTATAATTGCAAACAGGGGCATGAATGGATAGCCAAAAACCACATGTTCAAAATACCCTTACTGAAGTATCTCAAAATATGTATGGATCTCTCTGTAGCATCAAGTTTACATGGCATCAAAATAACAACAGAACAGGGACTAAAATCAGTAACATCACGATGCCTAGTTTGCATGCTTGTGCTAGTCACCACATTGATCACAAAAATACATGGTAAGCATCTCTGTAAAGAAGACATAGCCTAGATCAAAACACATGTAGACATCAACCTCATAGGATGCACACATCAATCATGGCAAAAATGACAAAAGAGCATGTTCTGTTAACAGCCAGCAGACAACATTATGAAGCACTCTTGCAACGAAGATTCAGGCATCAAGATGAGCTCAAATGAACATGATGTAATGGAATGAAATGAAGCACTCGTCGATACGAACAATTGACATATTACACGCACGAAACGGAGCTACGGATGCAGAGATTCAATGCGATGAACAAGGCATGATAATGTCAAAATATTCCGGGACTTAGTCAAATTTCGGAAAAAAAACATATGAGCGTCATATACTTAAAGTGCGCACCGGCGGGATTTACAGGGGTGGCTCACCATGCGCTAAGCCCAGTTGAGGAGGAGGGAGCTGGGCCGGGCCTGGGCCGGTCGGAGCTGGGCCGGCCCATGAAGGAGGCGAACGGGAGGCCGGCTGGATCGGGGCACCTCTCCGATCGGGCTGGAGAGCGGCGACGGTGGCGCTACGGCGGAGGAGCGGTGGCCGGGGACGGTGCCGGCGGCGGGGACCGGCCGGATCGGGCGGAGGCGGCCCGGATCTGGAGGAGAGACGCGGCACCGCGGCGGCGGAGGAGGGAGGTGCGGGGCGGCGGCGACCGGATGCGAAGGGCGACGCGGGGATGGCGGTGCTCGGCGGCGAGCGGAGGCGCCAGAT
>NC_041381.1:245715129-245722280 GCF_002162155.2 Triticum dicoccoides
GAGGAGGAGGGGAGCTAGGGTTTGGATTGCGAAAATTCGGGGGGGGGGGCACATATTTATAGGTAGAGGGAGCTAGGAGAGTCCAAATGAGAAGCGGTTTTCGGCCACGCGATCGTGATCGAACGACCGAGAGCATGGAGGGGAGTTTGCTGGGTTTTGGGCCACTTTGGAAGGGTGTTGGGCTGCAAAGAGAAAGGGGGGTTTCGGGCTACGCGGTTAATCGTTGGAGTACGAAACGAACTCCAAATGGCACGAAACTTGACAGGCGGTCTACCGGTGCTATACCAAGGCCGCTTGGCAAACCTCGGGCCATTCCGAGAAAGTTTAACACCCACTCACAACAGGAGACAAAAAGGGGAACGCCGGAGGGCATAGGAGCGCCGGATTGCAAAACGGAAAACGGGGAAAATGCTCGGATGCATGAGACGAACACGTATGCGATGCAATGCAATGCACATGATGACACAAAGCGAATGATGACATGGAAAAATGCAACACGCAAGCAAATGACATGGCAACGACGGCGAATAACTGGCAGACGCCTGGCGCATCGAATCCGGGGCGTTACAACACTCCTCCACTAACAAGAGATCTCGTCCCGAGATCTTAGGACCGAGACGGAAGGGAAAAAGGGATGAGGTGAAACAAGAACTCAAGAGAAGAAGCAAAGAATCGAGAGCACTCAAGAAGAAGAGAGGAACGACGAGAATGACGAGAATCGAAAGCTCACGGAATCAGATAGACTATGAAAGCACTCCGGTTAGAACAAGATAAGAAACGAATAAGACTGAAAGGATTTAAACAGCACTCTGACTAAAACATGGAAAGAAAAGAGCATGAGCTTCACCTAAAGAGATGGCACTTGACGAGATGAACAATGCAATGCCTCCGGAAGAATTGAATGAAAAGAACTTAGAAGGAAGGATTGAATGGATTTGAATATCTGAGAAGAACGAAGAAATGCAAAACTCCAATTCAAAAGAATACGGAGAATTTAATTGCACTTCGAGACGCGAGAAGAAAATATACTTGAACTCCGCCACCAAGAATCTTGAAGAACTCTTGAAAAATGAATTAAATCATGAAGAACCACCATGAAGAACTCCGGTTACAAAAGGATGATGAGATAGAATGAAGGATGAAAGAATAAGATGACCCTTGCGATGATTTAGATGGAGGTTCCGACGAAATGGCTGAGGAAATTTGAACTCCGGAAAAGAAAAGATGAAAACACTTGGAACTAGAATTTATTCATCAAGAACAAACTCCGAAGGAAAGGATTACTCACTTGGATGAAATAAGAATAAGATTTATTGTATACTTATCCTTCATCAAATTAAAATTGTTGACAAGTAATGGATTTCGCATACTACTTATTCTTCTTGAAAAAGGATTGAGAAGTGACATAACACAACCTTGAGAAGGTCTTCATGAACCACCGGTAGGATTGGAAAGAACGAATGAATTAAAATGATAATCAAAGAAAAATAATCTTGAATGAACCATCGTAAGAATTCGAAAATGACTGATGAAAGAGAATGAATCACCGGGAAGAATTAGAAGGACCAATATGCTAGAGGGGATTTAGATGCAAAAGAACAAAGAGATCAAGAGTTGATTAAAGAACACTTGAACGAAGCACCAGGATAATAGAGAACGATAACTGAAATGTGAGGATGAAGAATTCTTCTGGAACGATGACCTCCGGTGAAAAGAAATGGGAAAAGAACTTCTCACATACTCCGGATGGTTGAGAAAAGGAATATCTGACAAATGGAATAATTCGAGATGATAGCATGAAACTAGAACCATGAATCTTTGAGAGGATGGACAAGATTTAGAGGAAAAACTCTTCTTCGATCTTCAAATGACGACGAGAAACACCACCAAAATTTTTGAGGTACTCCGGGAGAATGAAAAGCGAAGGGATTGAGCCAACAATGAAAAGAAATTTGAAAACAATCTTGGAGAAGGCATGTGACTGATGAAATCCATTCTTACGTCACACTTTGAAAAGAATTGAGAATAACTCCAGGGAAATTAGAAGAGTCGGGTAACATCCTGGAAAAAGACCTGTGGGTTAGGGCCCACTAAAATAGAACACCGTTGGAAAGGGATTGTTGAAGAGATAGATGATGCACCGGAACAATTGAAATATTTGAATGAGGTGATAACCTCGAATTAATTGGAACACAGACGAATCTCCTGAGATGTCTTGAACACTCAGGAAGGATAAACTGGCGAGAGATGAACGAGCAGGGAAAACACTTGATCCAAGGGAAAGAATATGATCAACCGAAAAACTTGAATTGAATCCACCGGAAAAAGAAAGGGATGAAGAATGACGAACAAGACGAGAATTCACCGGTTGAAATGATTGAGGGAAGGCTGAAGAGACTCCGCACGAATGGAATTGATGCTCGAAAGAGATTCAAGCTCCGGGAAGAAGAGGGTGGGAGGGCGGGAAAACAAATGCAACTTGGAAGGGGAAAACCGACGAATATCTTGATGAGAAAACGCCGGTTGAAATCATTGAGGAAAGAAAACAAAGACTTCACACAAGTAGGAAGGATACTCGATTACGGACTCCGGTTCCGAGAAGAAGAAGGGAGGGCGGGTGGAAAATAAGACAACTGAGGATTGAACTGAATGATGAAGAGGCTCGAGTCGACTTGACGAGAAATGCACCGGATCAAAAGAGCTGAGAACCAACGATCGAAAAACCAACTGCGTGATCCTAAAGAAAAATTTGAAGGGGAAGAGGAGTAATTCAAAACACCTACATCAAGATTCCTTACCAGAGCGACGAAGGGGTTGAGGAGTAAAAAGAATTCCTACTCTCTGATATAACTAGACTCCGAAAATAGTTTTTTTCTAGACTCGACAACGGCCAAACTACACGGTCAATGAAGGGGGCTCCTAGGGTCGGTCGAGGCTCTGATACCAACTTGTCACGCCCAATATGCGACCCTATCCAAAAGGAACTCGAAGGTCCCACCAAGGATAGACCCGCATATTGAAATGCTTTTGCAAGATGGATATCATTACAACAACATTACATAATAGATGGGGATACATACATAAGGCATACAATGCCACATGAATACAACCTCCAATACATAAGAGTAACATCCGACTACGGATGAACACAAACAGACACTCAAACGACATCCACCCTGCTAGCCCAGGCTGCCGACCTGGAACCTATCCCCTGATCGAAGAAGAGGCAGAAGAAGAACTCCAAAACAAGCAAACATCACTCTCGTGTCATGATCATCGCACAACCTGTACCTGCAACTATTGTTGTAGTAATCTGTGAGCCACGAGGACTCAGCAATCCCATTACCATAGGTATCAAGACTAGCAAAGCTTAAAGGGAACGGAAGGGGTAAAGTGGTGAGGCTGTAGCAGCGACTAAGCATATATGGTGGCTAACATACGCAAATAAGAGCGATAAGAGAGCAAGCGGAACGGTCGTGAAACTAGCAATGATCAAGAAGTGATCCTGAACTCCTACTTATGTCAAACATAACCCAGAAACCGTGTTCACTTCCCGGACTCCGCCGAAAAGAGACCATCACGGCTACACACACGGTTGATGCGTTTTAATTCGTATCAGGTGTCAAGTTATCTACAACCAGAAATTAACAAATTCCCATCTGCCTATAATCGTAGGCACGGCTTTCGAAAGATTATACCTTGCAGGGGTGTCCCAACTTAGCCCATGATAAGCTCTCGCGATCAACGAAGGATATGCCTTCTCCCAGGAAGACCCGATCAGACTCGGAATCCCGGTTTACAAGACATTTCGACAATGGCAAAACAAGACCAGCAAAGCCTCCCGCTGTGCCGACAAATCCCGATAGGAACTGCACATATCTCGTTCTCAGGGCACACCGGATGAGCCAGACGTCGGGTTGGCATAGACCCTAGTTGCCCAGGGGGCGCCGGACATCGCTCGGTTTGGACCAACACTTAGACAAGCATTGGCCCGGGGGGGCTAAAATAAAGATGACCCTTGGGTTGGCTAACCCAAGGGAAAGGTAGGTGGTGGTGAGGCAAACTGTAAAACTAAGGTTGGGCCTTGCTGGAGGAGTTTTATTCAAAGCGAACTGTCAAGGGGGTCCCATAAATCACCCAACCGCGTAAGGAACGCAAAATCCGGGAACATAACACCGGTACGACGGAAACTAGGGCGGCAAGAGTGGAACAAAACACAAGGCATAAGGCCGAGTCTTCCACCCTTTACCAAGTATATAGATGCATTAATATATATGAGATATTGTGATATCCCAACCAAAATCATGTCCACCATGGAGAAATCTTCAACTTCACCTGCAACTAGCAACGCTATAAGAGGGGCTGAGCAAAGTGGTAACATAGCCAAGCAACGGTTTGCATAGGAAAGGTGTCAAAGGTTAGAGGTTCATGGCAATATGGGTGGCTTGGTGAGCAAAAGATAGGTAACGCAGCATAGCGATAGAATGAAGCAACTAGCATAGCAATGATAGTAGTGAGATCCAGGGTAGCGGTCATCTTGCCTGAAATCCCGCAAGGAAGAAGAACGAGTCTATGAAGAAGACGAACGGATGAAGCCGAACCAAGCGTAGACGAACGAATCCTCACGATCGCAACGAAACAGGAACTATCTAGAAGAAACACACAACATAGTAAACACACCACACATGAACAAGGCATGATGCACAAAAATCATGATGCATGACAAAACTACATGAAGCTACTCATGGAAAGAGATGATGCAAACAAGAGCAACATACTAAGGCAAGTTTAAATGAGGCTGGGAACAACATATAACAATTCCGGTAAGTCCTCATATCCATATTTCGAAGTTGGTCCAGATCTGAATACAGCTTATGTTCAATTTGTTAAAACAGCAAGTTAAGATGCACCAAGATGATCTACACGAGATTCTAGTCAAGTTACATATAAAGTTCACTTAGTTCGGAGCTACGGCCTAGAAGATATGAGCAACACAAGGCTAACATGGCATTGATGCAAAATGAACCCAAACATCAAGCAAACACACCAAAACAAGGATGCAACATGATAATATGAAGCTACATGCAATTCTAAGCAAGTTTCATATAGAGCACACTCCAAACGGAGCAACGGTCCAACACACACAAATGAAACAAGTTTAAAGGACAAGCTGTCCAAAATAGCAACTAGGCATATTGCAAGCATCAAATCAACATGCTACAGGACCTCAACAAGAAAACAAAAGGCATCGGCATGATGTACAGGTAATGCATAACAAAAGATGAACACTGAGCTATCTCCAGAAATCACTAGAACATGCTCAAACACACATGGCAAGATTGCAAATGATAACAGTTTAGACTTTGCAGAAAATAACATCAAGTTGCAATGTTTAGAGCTATCAAACAACATGTTACAGGAAGTCATCATAGCAAAAAAAGACATGGCATGATTCTACTCAAAGCATAGATCAAAAGTACCTTAGTGACCATGAGCCAAAAATGACCAGAAGATATGATGGCACCCAAGTAAACATGGCAAGTTATATTACAGATTCGTATATGGCAGGAACAACGATAAGAAGGCATGTTTGTGAGCGTGTACCACTCACCACAGAGCAATACATGGAATGGCAAGGCAACCAACAGTAAGAAGGCATGTTTATGAAGCTAAGCATGGCAATAGCAAGTTCATAGGGTGCATGGATCACTAACAACAATCATGGCAACAACTGAACTTAATGTTAACAGGCTGACAACAACATTATTTAGCAAATTTGGAGCAAGATTACGACAAGCTATAGGAAGCTATAAATGCAACCAGGGGCATGGATGGATATAGCATGACATGTAGAAAAAAACATATTTAGTGAACATCTCCAGATTATGCATAGAATGACTAGTAGCAGCCGGTTTACATAGCATCACGAAATAACAGATTCAGCCTAGCAAAACAGTAACAGCAAGTACCCTACTTAACAAGCTCTATTCACTCACCACAAGTCATCGCATGACAAGATAAGCATAGCATCACCAAGAAGACATGTTTATGAAACAAACCAAGGCAATAACAAGTTCATAGCATGCAAGGATCAACTACAACAACCTTGGCAAAATTGAATAACATGTAAACAATCTGCCAGGAAACATTTTGGAGCAAAAGTAGAGCACTAAAATGACATGCTAGACTACTCTATAATTGCAAACGGGGGCCTGAATGTATAGCAAAAAACAACATGTTCAAAACTCCCTTACTGGAGTATCTCAAAATATGTATGGATCTCTCTGTAGCATCAAGTTTACATGGCATCAAAATAACAACAGAACAGGGACTAAAATCAGTAACATCACGATGCCTAGTTTGCATGCTTGTGCTAGTCACCACATTGATCACAAAAATACATGGTAAGCACCTCTGTAAAGAAGGCATAGCATAGATCAAAACACATGTAGACATCAACCTCATAGGATGCACACATCAATCATGGCAAAAATGACAAAAGAGCATGTTCTTTTAACAGCCAGCAGACAACATTATGAAGCACTCTTGCAACGAAGATTCATGCATCAAGATGAGCTCAAATGAACATGATGCAATGGCATGAAATGAAGTACTCGTCGAGGCGAACAATTTGACATATTACACGCACGAAATGGAGCTATGGATGCAGAAATACAATGTGATGAACATGGCATGATAATGTCAAAATATTCCGGGACTTAGTCAAATTTCGGAAAAAAAACATATGAGCGTCATATACTTAAAGTGCGCACGGGGGGATTTACAGGGGTGGCTCACCATGGGCTAAGCCCAGTTGAGGAGGAGGGAGCTGGGCCGGGCCTGGGCCGGTCGGAGCTGGGCCGGCCCACGAAGGAGGCGAACGGGAGGCCGGCTGGATCGGGGCACCTCCCCGATCGGGCTGGAGAGCAGCGACGGCGGCGCTGCGGCGGAGGAGCGGTGGCTGGGGATGGTGCTGGCGGCGGGGACCGGCCGAATCGGGCAGCGGCGGCCCGGATCTGGAGAAGAGACACGGCACCGCGGCGGCGGAGGAGGAAGGCGCGGGGCGGCGGCGACCGGACGCAGAGGGCAATGCGGGGATGGCGGTGCTCGGCGGCGAGCGGAGGCGCCGGACGACGGCGGAGGCTGGCGCG
>NC_041381.1:245722550-245774608 GCF_002162155.2 Triticum dicoccoides
ATAGGTAGAGGGAGCTAGGAGAGTCCAAATGAGGAGCGGTTTTCGGCCACGCAATCGTGATCGAACGACCGGGAGCATGGAGGGGAGTTTGCTGGGTTTTGGGCCACTTTCGAAGGGTCTTGGGCTGCAAAGAGAAAGGGGTGTTTCGGGCTACGCGGTTAATCGTTGGAGTACCAAACGAACTCCAAATGGCACAAAACTTGACAGGCGGTCTACCTGTGCTATACCAAGGCCTCTTGGCAAACCTCGGGCCATTCCGAGAAAGTTTAACGCCCACTCACAACAGGAGACAAAAAGGGGAACGCCGGAGGGCATAGGAGCGCCGGATTGCAAAATGAACAACGGGGAAAATGCTCGGATGCATGAGACGAACACGTATGCGATGCAATGCCATGCACATGATGACACAAACCGAATGATGACATGGCAAAATGCAACACGCAAGCAAATGGCATGGCAACGACGGCGAATAACTGGCAGACACCTGGCGCATCGAATCCGGGGCGTTACAGTGGGCCCCTCGTAGCTCCACCGACGTAGTACCTTCGCCTATATATACTCTTATTATACCCTAAAAACATCAGGGGGAGCCACACAACCACTTTTCCACCGCCGCAACCTTCTGTACCTGTGAGATCCCATCTTGAGGCCTTTTTCGGCGATCTGCCGGAGGGGGATTCGATCACGGAGCGCTTCTACATCAACACCATTGCCTCTCCGATGAAGCGTGAGTAGTTTACTGCAGACCTTCGGGTCCATAGTTATTAGCTATATGGCTTATTCTCTCTCTTTGATTATCAATACAAAGTTCTCCTCGATGTTCTTCGAGATCTATTCGATGTAACATTCTTTTGCGGTGTGTTTGCCGAGATCCGGTGAATTGTGGATTTATGAACAAGATTATCTATGAATATTATTTGGTTCTTATCTGAATTCTTATATGCATGATTTTATATCTTTGCAAGTCTCTTCTAATTATCGGTTTAGTTTGGCCTACTAGATTGATATTTCTTGCAATGGGAGAAGTGCTTAGCTTTGGGTTCAATCTTGCCGTGTCCTTTCGTAGTGACGGTAGGGGTAGCAAGGCATGTATTGTATTGTTGCCATCAAGGATAATAAGATGGGTATTTCATCATATTGCTTGAGTTAATTCCTCTACATCATGCCATCTTGCTTATTCATTAATCCGTTCTTTATGAACTTAATACTCTAGATGCATGATGGATAGCGGTCGATGTGTGGAGTAATAGTAGTAGATGAAGGCAGGAGTCAGTCTACTTGACACGGACGTGATGCCTATGTTCATGATCATTGCCTTAGATGGCATCATAATTATGTGCTTTTCTATCAATTATTCCGCAGTAATTTGTTCACCCATCGTAATATATGATATCTCGAGAGAAGCCACTAGTGAAACCTATGGCCCCCGGGTCTCTTTTCCATATTATTGAATCTCGTTTACATCTTGCCAGTTTTCGATTTAATATTTTGCAATCTTTACTTTCCAATCTATAAACCAAAAATACCAAAAATATTTACTTCGCCATTTATCTATATCTATCAGATCTCACTTTTGCGAGTGACCGTGAAGGGATTGACAACCCCTTTATCACGTTGGTTGCAAGTTCTTGATTGTTTGTGCAGGTATTCAGTGACTTGTGCGTCGTCTCCTACTGGATTGATACTTTGGTTCTCTAAACTGAGGGAAATACTTATGCTACTTTGTTGCATCACCCTTTCCTCTTCAAGGGAAAACCAACGCAAGCTCAAGAGGTAGCAATAGCTTACACGGTCTTTTTGGCATCCCGAAAACTATGACACTATTTTCAGGAGTATTCGATCACGGTGGCATCTGAAGTACCACTTAACGAAATTATCAATAATCGGGACACCATCGGCCACATAGCTAAATGGGCCATTGAGCTCTTACCGTTTGAAATAACATACAAGCCATGCCGAGCTATTAAATCTCAGGTGCAGGCCGACTTCATCGCTGAGTGGACGGAAGCCGATCTCCCTAAAGATTACAGTTCATACTCCAACTGGATCATGTACTTCGACGGCTCTAAAATGCTAGCCGGACTGGGGGCTGGCGTCATGTTGACATCCCCTATGGCAGACACAGTCCGCTACGTGTTGCAAATCATGTATATGGTCTCCAATAATGCAGCCGAACATGAGGCACTTGTACATGGTCTCCGCATGGCTGTCTCCATGGGTATACAATGTCTAGAGGTGCGCGGCGACCCAAACCTCGCAATATCTCAGGTCAATGGAGAGTTCAATGCAAAAGATCCAAAAATGTCAGCATATCGAAACGTCGTATTAAAAATATCGGCTCGGTTCGAGGGGCTTGAATTTCATCATGTCTCTCGAGACAGTAACCATGCAGCCGACATCCTCGCTCGCATGGGTGCCAAGTGCGACCCGTACTGCCTAATACCTTTGTGGAAAGGCTCTTTAGGCCATCCGTGGTATGGAAGATCGAGAGCGGAGACGCCAGTACGGACCTGGTCATGCCCCCAGCAGCCAAACACAATACAAATATCATCGGGGGTTTGGATGCCGAAATAACACCCTCTGCTCATGAGATCATGGATGTTATTGCTCCATGGACCGAACCTTTCCTGGCCTACCTTAATAAGCAGGAGCTTCCTGATGATCATAAAGAGGCCCATCGCACAGTTCGGCATTCTAAAGTCTACAAAGTTCACGAAGGTGAACTGTACAAGAAAAGCACTACCAGAATTCTCCAAAGGGGCATCTTCGAAGAGGTGGGGCAGCTGCTCTTGGTGGAAACACATGCTGGTCTGGGTGGCCATCACGCGGCAGCTCGGGCCCTCGTAGGCAAAGCTTTGTGGACAGGTTTCTTTTGGCCAACGGCCCGAGCAGATGCACAAGCCCTTGTCCAATGTTGTGTAGGCTGTCAGCTTTTCGCATATCAAAGTCATATGCCTCCCACTGCCTTAAGAACAATCCCCATCACTTGGACTTTTGCAGTCCGGGGGCTTGATATGGTCGGACCCCTTAAAGGGGGAAGCCACAAAAAGAAATATTTACTAGTTATGGTGGATAAATTCACTAAATGGGTACAGGCCAAACCAGTAAAAACAGCTGAAGCAGGGCCAATGATTGACTTTATGTCCGGTGTGGTACACCGCTATGGTGTCCCGCACAGCATAATCACTATTAATGGCTCCAATTTTACAACTGAGGAGGTGAAAAACTGGTGTGCTAACTTCGGCATTAAACTCGACTATGCATCCGTCTACCACCCTCAAACAAACAGACAGGTTGAACGGGCCAATGGCCTGATAATGAGCGGCATTAAACCCAGACTGGTGTGCTCCCTATGGGAGTCAGATAAGCACTGGGTTGAGGAACTCAATTCCATGCTCTGGGGGCTGCAGACTATGCCTAATCGAACGACCAGATACACACCATTCTTCATTGTGTGCGGCACAGAAGCTGTCCTACCCTGCGACATCATTCATGATTCACCTCGAGTGCGCATGTACGAAGAGCGAGAAGCCGGGCTCAATCGACAGGATGAAATAGATTGCCTTGAAGAGGAGCGTGATATTGCAAAAGCCCGTTCCCCATTTTATCAACATCAGGCCGGGCGATACCAAAGCAGAGAAGTGCGGGCCAAGACATATAACATCGGCGACCTCTTCTTACGTCTCCCAGAGAGGAAGGATAAGCTCAAACCAAAATGGGAGGCCCCTTTCATCATAGATGAAGTTCTCACAGGAGGAGCCTATCGCCTTCGTAATGCATCGGATAATCGCCTTGAGCCGAATCCATGGAATGCTGCTCACCTCCGACGATTCTACGGATAGTTCGGTCGCACTATTTTTATTTTTACTTTAACTAGGTTCCTCTTCTCCTCTCCTTCTTATTTTTTCCTTTTTATATCCCAGGGTATGTTCGGATCTACCAAACTGTTAGGGATACATATCTTTGAATGTATACACCCCACTATAACTGGGGGCTTCTTTGACGAAGCTTATTATTAAAAGCTCATGGCTTACATTGTCTACGTCGTTTTTTCTATACATCTTTTGCTATTATATGCACCTCTATGACTTACGTTTTTGCCAAGTTGGGTTGCCTCGCTCCTGTGCTTATACCCTACATTCCCGATTGTTCGGCTAGGGTGTAATGGGAGTACCTCTGCGATTGCTACAACTAGGTCGTCCAGATCTGTACCTTAGACGGGTGAAGCCGAAAGCTAGCATTCTTAAGGGAATAATTGGTCGGCAAGCAACGACAGAATGTTTACATTTACGTAATTCTTCTAACAAATATGGGATAGGCTGCCCATACTTCGGATTAAAGCCTAGGTATGCATAATTAAGCATGCCGGCCCAATGAAAGGAGCTTAACGGAACTATTTTCCCTAGAAGATGTTTCTTATGTTAAATAGTAATATAACATACCTCCCCGGACAATTTTTGTCTGTTTGAGCAATATGACCGGATTGCCTTGTTTCCGGACATACTGAATGTTTATTACATTCTAACATGGTATCCGGAAACACTCTAACTTCTTGGTTTGAAGGTTGAAGCCAAAGGCCCGCGATGACAAATTTTGACAAGTTCGGTTGGAGATCAGTTTGATGATAAAGTACATTGGTACATGGAATCGAACGCCTACTCTTTATCTATGTCATCTATGAGACTGTTTAAGCTACAGTCTTCTTGCGAATATATCGCAACTATCATCACTTGGTCATATACCAAGTTCACGGGAATCTCTTTTCCGTCCGGTCCCTGAGGTCCAACTCGAGCCATATGATTCAGATCGAGCCTGGTGTAGCACGTTTTCACCATCTCCCGTGCCTCTCGTGCACCTTCCCGGCATGCTGGCGCCTTACATAGCTCAAAACAGCGTCGAGAACCTTTGAACAGGTTTGCCAACCCCTCCATACTTTCTGGAGGTGCATCGGATGGCCATAAGGCTTTGACCATACTCTTCATGGCTTTTCGGGCCCGCTCATGCACTATAGACAGCTCTTTTAGAATGTCACCTCGGAATCCGGATACTTCTTCTTCAGGACGTCCGGTTAACAGACATGTAAGAACAACATTATAACATTCCGTATTATGGGATTATATGAGTCCCTTGATTGGTCAAAGGTCATGCCGAATATGCCACCTTTCAACTTTTTGTTCTCTTTTTGCGCGTCTGATAATTCAGCCTTTAAGCTCTTTATCTCTTCAGTTTGTTTATCCCTTTCCTCCTCCAGTTTGTTCTTTTGGTCACTGGTCATCGTGACTTTCTTCATTTTCTCTAGCTCTGAGGTGGTGGCATTTAGCTGTGTCTGGCTTGTTTCAAGCTCCCGGGACAGCGTGTTGTTCTTTTCTTTGAGAACCTACGGTCATAACGATCCTTAAATTGGTTGGTCTAAACTGCTTCAGGTCTCGGGAGCTACTGGCATATATCTATTAAATTTACACAAACTGTTACCTGTATACCTTTTAAAAACAAGTGAGCAACTCTAGTAAGTCAATCCCGGGCGGCTCGGATATATGTATCCACGGTGCTGAGGGCGGTAAATTCCTTCTCAGTAAAGGCTAGAGCACACCGGGTCTCTTTTAGTCGTTGATGATTCATCATGCTCTCCATGTCGGAATTTGTGACGGATACATCATCCGAATCCTCATGAGGTGGATGAGTTGGCGCCGCATCCGTATTGGCTCTCATCCAGGTCGATGAGCCCGGTGCCGGATTAGCTGATTCTCGACTATCTGGGACTTTGGACACGGTTCTCCGTGTGCTCATCCTAGAATAAGATGGGGGGGATATGACATATTGAAGCTTATACCTCTTTGATGATGGAGGGGGTTAGACGACGCTCCCGGATTCCTTTCATTTTGAAGGCTCACCCTGCATAGATGCTACCTTCCTAGGGTCCGCTCTCGATTGGGTACGGCTCGCTGAGCGCCGATCATATAAAGCACGATTTAGTGTGATGGGTGAGGCATGAGTGGGGGATTCTCTTTTTGAGGATGATTTCCAAGCACTTACGTTGGAGAAAAGGAGAAGGTCGGGGTAGTCGGCCGTAATAGCCACTTCCGAGCCGTCAAGGGTCGCTTGATAAAAGACTCCATGATCAAACTCTATAAATATATCCGGATCCTCGCGTAAGCTGGGGTCTTCGTTGCGGGCATGGTCCTCTGGCTGAGGGGAGGGGCAATGGACATTTTCGACTACCTTCCTCCATGTTTGCTCTAAGACAACCAGAATAATTTGATAAGCACATCTCGATAACAAGGTAGAGCAATGTTGATAATCAACAACTTACCCATTCAACGGGGTTGTACATGGAAAAACCTTCCCGACAATTTAAGCGGATGAATTCTTCTTTCTCCCCCTTATAAAGATCTGCCAGAATGGCGGCCAGAGCAGATGGGGTATCCGGGCCCTCGCGCTTATAGCGAGACGCGTCATCCTCCCTGTTGTAACACCATTAAGGGGGCAATCTGGACTGAAGGGCTGGATGCATCGCTTTATCGTAATGGCCATAACTTCGATTATCAAGAGTCCGGAGTGGGCAAGTAATCTGACCTTGCTAACTAACCTCATTACTTCCGCATTGTCTTCTTGCTTGGGGCTCCGAGGGCGCCAATTGAGTAGTTTCTTCAAAGGAGCACTGGAGAATTCGGGAAGTCCACGCCGAACTGGGTCCAAAAGCGGAACATCCTCAATATAAAACCATTCTGAAGACCATTCTTTGGATCCCTTCTTGGGAGTTCCGATAGGGTAGCCTGATACGGCTATGCGCCAAACTTCAATGCTGCCCACTTCAAATATAGAACCACCTTGATGGTGAGGCACGAGGTAAAAGAACTTTCTCCATAGTTCGAAATGAGCCTCGTAGCCTAAGAACGGTTCGCAAAGAGTGACAAAACCCGAAATGTGTAGGATAGAACCTGGCGTGAGGTTGTGCAGCTAGATCCCACAGAATTCCAATAGACCCCTAAGGAAGTGGTGTATTGGGAATCCTAAGCCCCTTAAAAGAAACGTGACGAAGCACACCCTCTCCTCCTTTTTGGGGTTTGGGAAATTCTCTGCTAGTGCATCATTGCAAATCGAGGCCAATCCGGCCCGCACAGAGACTAGATCTATGGGAGGGACATATCCCTGCATCTTAAGTCGACTCAGCTGGAGGTAGGACACTGAGCAGCTTCGCCAATCATCCTCTTGAGGGTCATGAGGGCACGAGGAGGAGCTAGGGGCGCTCGCCATGTTTTGAAGTTTTTTGTGGTTTGCTCCGATGCTCTTTGTGCGATGTGGGATGGAATTTGGGGATCTGACCTCTTTATATAGATGCCGCCCGTGCAGGGTAAGGGGCTTATTTGTAAAAAATAATGGACCATTCACATTCGCCCAGCCCATGGAAATCGAGGTGACGACAGGAAGGAATCATAAAGGTAGAACATGGAGGACAAAACCGGACTATTGTCAATCCGGAGTATGTTGAACAACCCGCCTTGCAAAGCCGAAGACATAAGCCGGATACTACATCGTCATTGAAGGCAAGTTCGGGGGCTACTGAGGGAGTCCTGGATTCAGGGGTCCTCAGGTGTCTGGCCTATTCGATATGGGCCGGACTGATGGGCCGTGAAGATGAAGCAGAAAAACTATCTCCCGTGTCTGGGTAGGACTCATGTGTGCGTGGACGACAAGTTTGGTGTCCGGATGTACTGTTTCCATCTTTTGTAAACCTACTCTGTACAGCCCTAGGCCCCTCTGGTGTGTATATAAACTAGAGGGTTTAGTCCATAGAGGCTATCTGAATAATCATAGGCTAGACATCTAGGGTTTAGCCATTATGATCTCAAGGTAGATCAACTCTTGTAACCCCTATACTCATCGAATACAATCAAGCAAGACGTAGGGTTTTACCTCCTTTAAGACGGCCTGGACATGGGTAAAACATCGTGTCCCCATTGTCCCTTGTTATCATTGATCCTTGGACTGACAGCTTGGGCGCCCCTACCCGAGATCTACCGGTTTTGACACCGACACCAAGCAGTATGCGCTTTCAAGGAAGGCGTATGGTAGAGAGAGCTCACACTGAAGTTTGGTCGCTCCGGGGCTATGACTCTGAATCGAATGATGGAAATAGCCACTCTATACATGAATGGTGAAGAAGAAGAACGACTCCATAATGGCAAAGGGAAGACAGTCGACCCCGATGCTGGGGGCGGAAATCCCTGTCGGAAGCATAAACGCAAGGTTGAAGCCACAGGCCAGACTGAAGCTGCAGTGGTAAATACCCAAGGGAAGTTCAAGGGAAAGCAAAATGGACAGTGGGCACCCAAGAAGATGAAGGATCAGTCAGGCCAGGACGTCCTGGATTTACCGTGTCTCATACACAGGAAGAAAGATGAAGAAGGCAACTTGATTTTTCCTAAACACACCACTTGACAGTGCATATTCCTTATACAGCAGTTCTGTGAAGGACAACAGAGTGAGAAAGGCATTGATAAGGATGAACATCAAGAAAAGACAGATGATTACCCGAAGGTCAATGCAACTTTGGTGATATTTGCTGATGTTGAGAGCAAAAGTCGACTGAAAGTCATCAATATAGAGGTGAACATGGTTGCTTCGGCAACTACAACATACCTCAAGTGGTAAAAGACTCCTATGTCCCTCGACCAATCGGATCACCCATCTCATGTTGCTACCCCCGGGTGACAAGCTTTGGTGGTCGACCCAGTCATTGGAGGCACTCGACTGTGTAAAGTTCTCATGGATGGTGGTAGTGGTTTGAAAATTCTGTATGCAGAAACCCTCCAAGGGATGGGCATTCCGATGTCCCGACTCAGTGAGGGCAACATGCAGTTCCATAGAGTCATCCTAGGAAAGAAAGCAAAATCACTCAGGAAGATTGCTTTGGATGTGGTTTTCGGTGATTCAAAGAATTTCTACAAGGAAAAAATGACATTCGAAGTGGTGGATTTCCACAGTGCCTATCATGTTATTCTAGGCAGGCCGACATATGGTGGTTTCATCGCCCGTCCATGTTACGTGTATCTCAAGTTGAAGATGACCGAGCCCAAAGGTGTGATCACGGTCACTGGGAATAGACAGAGTGCTGAGGAATGCCTCTAGAAGGGGTCCAAGATCGCTGATGAGCAAATGGCAGTGGTGGAACTGGAAGAATACAAGAAGAATGCTGATCCGAGTGATTTGCTCCATTCCAAGAAGCCTGCTTCTAAGTCTGCATTTCAGTCGGTCAGCGAGACGAAACCAGTTCACATTCACCCAGAAGATCCCACAGCTGGTCCAACCCACATCTCAACGACACTCGACAGCAAATAGGAAGCCGCGCTCATCCAGTTCCTCTGTGAGAATTGGGACATTTTCGCATGGAAACCATCAGACATGCCAGGTGTACCCAGGGGGATGGCTGAGCATCATTTGCGCATCGACTCCAAAGCTAAACCTATCAAGGAACATCTTCATCGGTCCGCCGCGGAGAAAAGGAAGGCGATTGGCAAAGGAAGTGGCTCAGCTCCTGGCCGCTGAGTTCATCCGCGAGATATACCACTCCGAGTGGCTTGCCAATATCGTCATGGTCACTAAGAAGGATAATCCACTCTGTATGTGCATTGACTTCAAGCATATTAATCAGGCCTGCGCGAAGGATCATTTTCTGCTCCCTTGCATCGATCAGATAGTCGACTCGACCGGGGGATGTGAGCGTTTGTCTTTTCTTGATGCGTATTCCAGATACCATCAGATCTGATAGTATGGGCCAGATGAAATAAAAATGTCCTTCATCACCCATACGGGTGTTTTTGCTATGTCACCATGCCTTTCGGTCTAAAAAACGCTGGCACCACATTCATGCGCATGATTCAGAAGTGACTGCTCACGCAGATTGGTCGGAATGCGGAGGCGTATATGGATGATATCATGGTTAAGTCATGCAAAGGTTTCGACCTGCTGACCGACCACGCCGAAACCTTCGCCAATCTGAGAAGGTATGACATTAAGTTGAATCCGTTCAAGTGTGCATTTGGAATACCCGGAGGAAAGTTACTCGGTTTTTTCGTTTCCGAACAAGGGATAGCTGCTAATCCTGAGAAAATTGGTGCAATTCTTCGAATGAAACGTCATGTGCATGTGCATGACATTCATAAGATCACAGGTTGTCTTGCTGCATTGAGTCGATTCATGTCACGTCTCGGTGAAAAGGCGTTGCCTCTTTTCTGGTTGATGAAAAAGTCTGATACGTTCAAGTGGACTCCCGAACCTGAAGCAACGTTTGTGGAGCTGAAAGCCCTGCTTTCCACCCAGCCGATGCTTGCCGCTCCGAACAGCAAAGAGCCTCTACTCTTGTATATCGCATCTACTGGTCAGGTTGTCAGGACAGTGCTCACAGTGGAGTAAGAAGAAGAAGGCAAGGCCTATAAAGTTCAACGCCTAGTGTACTACATCTCTGAAGTCTTGACTCCATCCAAGCGGAGGTATCCGCACTACCAGAAGCTTGTTTATGTAATTTATTTGACTGTGAAGAAAGTTACACATTATTTCCATGACCGCTCGATATCAGTTGTCAATGGCGCTCCTTTGTCTAAAATCATGAACAACCAAGATGCAACTGGTCTAGTGGCTGAGTGGGCAATTGAACTTCTCCCTGTGGATATCAAGTTTGAAGCGAAGAAGGCGATCAAATCTCAACCTGTCGTAGATTTCTTGGCCGAGTAGATTGGACAACAACAACCGACTTAGGTTCACTGGGAACACTGGACTATGTTCTTTGGTGGATGTAAGATGTTGAATGGCTCTGGTGCTGGAGTCGTCCTGTTGTCCCCATGAGGCGATAAACTCAGTTATGTCTTCCAGATTCACTTTGATTCCTCCAATAACAAAGCTGAGCACGAAGCACTCCTCTACGGGTTGCTATTGGTGTCAAAACCGGCAGATCTCGGGTAGGGGGGGCAAGCTGTGAGTCTAAGGATCAATGGTAACGAGGGACAATGGGGACACGATTTTTACCCAGGTTTGGGCCCTCGTAAAGGAGGTAAAACCCTACATCCTTCTTAATTGTATTCGATGAGTATAGGGGTTACAAGAGTTGATCTACCTCGAGATCGTAATGGCTAAACCCTAGCTGTCTAGCCTATGATTGTTTTGATAGCCTCTATGGGCTAAACCCTCCGGTTTATATACACATCGGAGGGGCCTAGGGTTGTACAGAGTCGGTTTACAGAAGAAGGAAACAGTACATCCGGACACCACACTTGCCATCCATTCATATAGGAGTTCTACCCGGACACGGGGGATAGTCTTCTGCTTTATCTTCACGGCCCATCAGTCCTACCCATATCGAATAGACCAGACACCTTAGGACCACCGAATCCAGGACTCCCTCAGTAGCCCCCGAACTTGCCTTCAATGACGATGTACTATCCGGCTTATGTCTTCGGCTTTGCAAGGCGGGTTCTTCATCACACTCCGGATTGACGACAGTCTGGTTTTGACCTCCATGTTCTGCCTTTACTATTCCTCCATGTCGTCGCCTCGATTTCAACGCGCCAGTGAATGTGAATGGTCCATAATTTTTGTACAAACAAACCACTTACTAGGTAAGGGTGGCATCTATATAAGGTGGTCAGATCTCCCAAGGCCATCCCATATCGTGCAAAGAGCATCAGAGAAAACCATGAAAAAACTTCAAAACATGGCGAGTGCTCCTGGCTCTTCCTTGCGCCCTCATGGCCCTCAAGCGGGTGATTGGCGTGTCTCTCCTTCAGCTGAATCGACTTTAAATGCAAGGATATCTTCCTCCCGCAGATCTAGTCTTTGTGCAGATGGGATTGGCCTCGATTGGCAATGATGTGCTAGCAGAGAACTTCCCCAACACCAACAAGGATGAGAGGGTGTGCTTCGTCTCGTTTCTTCTGACAGGCTTAGGATTCCCAATCCACCCCTTCCTCAGAGGTCTATTAGAATTCTATGGGATCCAACTGCACAACCTCACACCAGGTTCTATCCTGCACATTTCGAGTTTTGTCGCTCTCTGTGAACTGTTCTTAGGCTGCGAGGCTCATTTTGAAGTATGGAGAAAGGTCTTTTGCCTCGTACCTCACCATCAAGGTGGTTCTATATTTGCAGTGGGTGGCACCGAAGTTTGGCGCATAGCCAGATCAGGCTACCCTATCGGAACTCCCAAGAAGGAATCCGAAGAATGGAGTTCAGAATGGTTTTATATTGAGGACGTTCCTCTTCCGTACCCAGTTCGGAGTGGACGTCCAGAATTTTCTAGTGCTCCTTTGAAGAAACGACTCAATTGGCGACCCTAGAGCCCCAAGCAAGAAGATAGTGCGGAAGTAATGAGGTTAGTTAGCAAGGTCAGATTACTTGTCCACTCCGGACTCTCTTTAATCAAAGTTATGGCCATCGCGGTAAAGCGATGCATCCAGCCCCTTCAACCCAGAGTGACCCCTTTATGGTGTTACAACGGGGAAGACGATACATCTCGCTATAAGCACGAGGGCCCGGATACCCCAGTGGCTCTTGCCGCAATTCTGGCAGATCTGTTAAGGGGGAGAGAGAAGAATTCATCCGTTTAAATTGTCGGGAAGGTTTTTCCATGTATAACCCCATTAAATGGGTAAGTTTTCGATTATCAATATTGCCCTACGTCATAATCAAGATGCGCTAATCAAATTCTTCTGGTCATCTTAAAACAGACATGCGGGAAGGTAGTCGAAAATGTCCATTGCCCCTCCCCATAGCCAGAGGACCATGCTCGCAACGAAGACCCCAGCTTCCTCGAGGATCCGAATATTTTTATAGAGTTTGATGATGGAGTCTTTTATCAAGCGAGTCTTGACGGCTCTGAAGTGGCCACTACTAGGAAAACCCTTACCAGTAGCACTGGTTTTTTGGCTATTAGTAGCGCGGGCAGGCGCGCTACTGCTACAACGCTACAACTATTTTTAGTAGTAGCGCTTGTTTGAACCAGCGGTACTGCTATATATATCAAGTAGTAGCGCGCCTCTCTCCATCGCTACTGCTATTACTAGTAGCGTGCCCCTGCAACCAACGCTACTGGTAGGGCTGCGCTGCTACTACTCCAATACCCCACGCAACTGCTAGTATTTTCTTTTCTTTTTATGTTGCTGTATTCGTATTTTATATGTTTTATACAATTTCAACAGACACACACACACTGAAACTATATGAAAAAGGAATGTATCATCATCATCATTGAAGTGGTACAACATAGTCTCAACTCAAATGATGTCGATCTCATCATCATCTCGAAATAGCAATACAAGTTAATGATCACATGTCTCTTACATTGTCACCGTAGACACATGTTTCATCATCTACCTAAACTATGACATACGAGATAAGAGCGATCACGATGATCAAAAGCGGTATTATGTAGTAGTTTTTGCAGCGGCGCTAGTTCTGAATCCCCTATTGTGCCATGAATCTCAAGTAACTAGCTTCGGCTTCCACTCTGCTATCAAACCCTTTCTGGCTTCCGTCGGAGAAGCCAGAGACCTGGGACTCACACTCTGGCCACTCATCATACACGCCCAGAACATGCCCTACATACACGTCATACCACTTCCTCGCCATCATTAATCTATATACCTGTCAGAGATGCACACACACACACACATATATATATATATACAGACGGTCTATTCTGCTAATATTAGCAGAATAACTATTCTACACACCACTTCGGCACTGCACGCTCAACACAAGCGCACTGCATCATTTTGACGACGAGCACTGCAATAGAGACTAGTGAACTTCTCGTCGAAAAAAACTGCACGCGTTATTTTTCCGGTACTGTTTTCGCTCTAATTTTTAACCATTTATCGGAATGAGGCGTGTAATATACCATTGAAAAGCTATGCATTAGGCGCAACTTCGACATGTTGAACACTTTTCGAGATTTCACACAGTTTAAGATCAGTTTTGAAAATAGTGTGGCGGATGACGAGTGGCAGCGAGCGTTTTTTCGTGTTATTTTCTAAACCGCTTGTCAGAATGAAGCAAAAGATATGCCGTTGGATAGATATCGTCGAGGCGCATCTTTTACATAAATAAATCTTTCTCTAGTTCGTTACGGTTTAAGAGCAGTTTCAAATTTACTAAATCGCGGAACTCTGTTTTTCATGTTTTTGAAAAATTTCGATACTGCTTTCGCTCCAGTTTTTGAACCACTTGTCGAAATGAGGCGTGTGATACGCCGTTGGAAAGCTATGGACAAGGCGCAACTTTCGTATGTAGAACTTGTTTTCAGATTCCTTGCGGTTTTAAATTAATTTTGAAAATTGTGCGGCGGACGACGAGTGGCAGCGGCCATTTTTCGTGAAATTTTTGCAAACCGTTGGTCGAAATGATTCAAACGATATTCCGTTGGAAAGATATCGACAATACGCAACTCTTTCATGTAGAACACTCTCTCTAATTCTTTACGGTTTAAGAGGAATTTCAAATTTACCGAAATGCGGACACTCTGTTTTTTGCGACACCCAAATCGACGTGGGTACTTCATCCGACTGAAAACCGCACTGCATCAGATGAAAAACCGCACTGCATCACACGGGTAAGAGAACTATATGGTTTCTTTTATTCAAACGTCATATTTTTCAAATACGTGAAAGTATAGTGCACTTCACATCGGGTGTAAATGAACCACAACACTATCAAGAAGTGGACCGCATTACTTTTTTTCGCTTCCGCAACAATTTTTTTGCACTTGCGGAATGAATAACATCACACGATCGACTGCACTGCTTCAGAATGAAAACCGCACTGCATCGGACGAGCAAGCGAGCTGCATATTTTTTTTTGTCGAATGTTATTTTTCTCATATGAGTTTTTGTTGTCTTTTTTTCAACATTTTTTATGAACGAGTGGACCTCAAAGACGAGGGCAGGTGAACCACACGAATATCAAAAGTGAACCACATTAGAAAAATGTTTTCTCTGACACAATTTTTGTACTTCATATTGGTCGTAAATGATCCATGGTACTACCAAAAATGAACCGCATCACTACTGAAAGCGAACCACATTGCTTTTCTTTTTGTTTCCCTAGGAAATTTTACAATGAACCGACTTCTTTGGTTTTTTTACAATGTGAACAATAAGCGTCTTCACAATGAACAGGAAAAATCAATACTAAAATCCAGTAATCTGGCCGGCATGAAAGCAGATAGTAAAACTATACTGCATGCCTTCTAAAAAAAGCAAAGTGCAGTGCACCAGACTTCTTTTCGGAAACAAATAAATCGAACAGCACTGCACTAGAGATTTTTTTTCTCCAAAACAAAAAAATGTGAACGACATGTCGACGCCCTCGGAACTGCACGCACACAGCCAGCCATGGTACTCCAAGCCACTCGAGAGGGATCCTCCTGTGTTGCGTTCTCGTCGGTGGCGAGGTAAGAGGTGCGAGGAGCGGACACTTCACCTTGACCTGGTGATGAAACCAAGCAAATTGGCACCAAAGTAATCCTGAAGACACTTCACCTTGTGATGTACTAGTAGAGGAGAAACAGGAAAGCATATATAGATTAGAAAGAATATTGCCAGAGATGTGGTGGTTCTTATCTAATGTGACCAAAGATTCATTCGTTTGAAAAGAAAGGCTCGTGCAACAAATAAAAATGAAATCTACAGCAAGCACACATGCATCGGTAGGTGGAGAAGAGTACAGGGCCGCAATCCGTCTGGCAGGTGCCTGTTTTGTTTTCCAGTTTCAGTTGAAGGCACTCTGTCACTGAGCCGTTGGATGAAAAACAGATGGCACCATGATGTGCCAACAAACTTATTAGCCAACCACTTGGGATAGAATAGATAGAGCAGCCAAGTTTCTTTCTCCTTGCAAAGAAATCTGCTCTACTTCCTTCTAGCCTTCCAGTCAGTTAAAAAACAAAGCAAATCGATGAAAGAAACATTCAGAGATCTTTGACAATTTAGATGCCCATGGACTTGGCCGTGCCGATGATGGGCTTACTTGCACAGGGCCTCGAGCAGACATGTGCTTGCAGAACGGGTCGGCCTGCTTCAGCTTGGCGATCTCATACACATGCCAGAGCGAGAGGGACGTCACCATGTTGATGTTGTGGCCCGGCCGGCTGCTCGCCGTCTCGATGCCTGCCGTCTTCTTGAGGAACCATGAGACCGACGGTGACTTCACCACAAACTCGAAGGTATTGTCCTTGTAGGCGGTCAGCGTGACCTACATCGGAGTCTCCGCCTTGTACATCTGCGTCCTCGCGTTCAAGTCCTGGACGACAAGTAGAATGTTGCAAGTTCTTTAGCCTGCAGAATGGGTGTGCTGTGTGCACAAATGCAGTGGACTGCACGGTACCGCCACCGATGGCTTGTGGGCGCGGCGGCCGGCGAGTACAGAGGTGGGAGAAGGCCATGGGAGACCGCCAGCGATCCCGTGGTAGCCGTCGAGTGGACGGGGAGGCCGCGCCTGCTGGTAGGCGGAGGGGCAGCGTGGGCCACCGGATCTGGCGACGGGGCATTGTGAGGGGGGCCGCCGTGGCCTGGATCTGTCGGTGGAGGAACACCGCAGCTCACCGGCGAGGGGAGGAAGGCCGCGGGCCGATCGCGGTGGGGTGCAGGGAGGAGAGGGCCATGGGGGGCTCGCCGGATCTGGGGAGGAGAGGGCCACGGTGACCTCGGCGGCTGCCGTGGTTGCCGGTGGAGTTGGAGGAAGGTTGGGATGAGGGGGCAGAGGAAGGAGGAGTGGGGCGGCTGGGGTGCTGAGCCCGATCCGGATCCTACACCGCACCGGAGCGGCATGCTCGTGGGGGTGGGGATTGGGGAGCGATTGGGGGTGGTGGCGCTGGGCCGTGGGCATCGGGGAGAGGTGGGTTGGGGATTGACCAGGGAAGAACGTGGGTTCAATGGGGGTGGGGTGCGTGGGGTTGGTCGGCTGGGGCAGGTTTCTTGTTTTTGTTCTTCCAATCTGTGGGGTTCCGGCGGTGGGTGTTAGCAGAATAAGACTCTTAAGGGTGTTATCATAATAGACTCACCTTATATATATATATATATATATATATATATATATATCATGAAGCGAATTGAACGAAACAGTTATGAAATAGAAGCAACATATATTGTAAACATAGTTAACAAATTTCATCATACCGAAAATAATTAACTAGAGCGCGGCACCATACATCTAATAGTTTCATCGTACTGAGACATTCGAAGTTTCGTCATACAGAGAAAGTAACAAGTAACTAAATAGACACATTCTTTTTAAGCACTGCACTCTTCCCATCTGTCCCTATCTGGGAGGACGGACCAAAGCTTAGTGAAAGGCGTCATGTCCTAACGTTGTAGGGCAATGCGGGTTCGGACGTCTGCTCGCGATATTTGGCCACCGTAGAACATCCCATTCTCTTCGAGGACATCTTTCATGATGATTGACGCAATTTCCTGCTGGATCCGGTACAAATCATTTCGAAGTCGATTATCCGATATGGCTCCAAAGGCTTCGACCCATCTCTAGATATGGGTATCGGATGAAGATTTCATGCAAAGTGATTGCACATCCCTTCTGTACTCCATCATTAGATGGATGACGTAGAATCCATCGCTCTCACTTCTTGTCGGTTGCTGAATGCAATAGAAGTTAGTCTTGTGGCCGAAACAGACCCCGGCCTTATTTGTTTTTTGTTTTGGATGGAGCCACCCCGCATGTTGAAGCCTAACATAGCTCTGTCCAGAACATACTTTATGTGTGTGTAATCTTTCATCTGTATGTTCTTCGATGGGTCCAAATATAGAGCGTGGGAGTAACGAGGGTAAAGAATGATGAGAACGACACAACACCCCCCACTACGCAAAATACACGATCAAGTTAGCCTCCATGCGTCCAAAGTAATTATTGAAATGCACGAAAGGATGTATGTGTTGTAGTGCTATCTGCGGATGACTTACCCGGGGTGATAAGGTAGGAGGATCGTTTCTTTGTCCTTATTGCTGACCAAGAATTCTTCGATGTACTGACTCGTATATTGACGGTTGGCATCATTGATTGACAAGAAGCCCTCATGCATGCAGTATGGGTCCGTGACCGCAAGACCGGCGACTTGCTCTCCCCTGACGACGTAGTTCATGTGCAGCGCATACAGGCGGACGAACGTAAAATCGAGTGTCCTCATTTGAAACATCTGGAAGATGTAATCAAACCTCAGGAAGAAGAGGTCCACGGGGCATGTGTGGACGTACATCTTGCAACTGCTCGGCACATGAACCGTATAAAGTGGGTATCCTGGATCATCCGAGGTGAGGAGGCTTCTCTCTATCGAAAGCACATGGTCATGGAGTCTCCTGAGATCCCCTTTTATGGTAGCTAGTGCATTCGCCGGTACCATTGGCTCTCCCGTGACTTGCATTAATGGCGCATGTTTCATCGGTACACTGTCAACCTTGGTCAAAGGCAGCTGGCTGCTAGAACCAACATTCTAAACTTTATTGGATTTTCTCGCCGTCGGTCTCTTCATCTGCTTCTTCTTAGTGGGCTGAGGTGCTGGTGGGTCTGTCAGACCCTCCCTGAGCACCACCCCTAGTGTTGCCGGGCTCAGCATTGGACGACTCTGGCTAAGTAGTTGAGCTTGGGTGGAACCAGCATCTGGAGGCATGTCCTGCAAGGATTGCATGAACAAAGACTTCTTGCACTCCCGAGGATGTTCCGGCTCTGGTACATGCATCTCATATTCATATGGTTGACTCAATGTTACTTCCATGTCATAGGCGGTATTGATATACTGGAGAGGGTCCTCGGCCTCCTCCATGTCATCGTCCATATCCTCTCCATGGGGTAGATGGCATCATTTGCCGGAACGGATGGCCCTCCTTCCTCTTGTCTCTCGATCTCAGCAAGCAGCACAGACGATGGTTGTACTTGTGTAAGAGGGGTTGTGGTCATACCTTCCTGAGGTCCCGTTGGTGTGCTCCCGGCCACCGCGACACGAAGAAGATTTTTCGGCCACAGAATAGGCCAATTTTTGCATTGGCCAAGCTGCGTGGGGGTCTCGTCATCCTCTCCATCAGTTTGTATCGGACGAGAGAAACCCTCGTAGCCCACTTTCACACTTGCCACGAAGACCCTTAAGGCGTTATCAGGCATATGCCGGCGGTGGAACAATCGATCCTTGGGCTTCACTATAGTACCCTTCCCCACATCCACCAACCAACCCTTCGTGTGGTAAAGGAGGGTGCGCGGAGTGGAGTTAGCCTACAAAGACGTATATGTGCGGCGTCAGAGATCCAAAAAGAACAGCAACTGAAGATTAATTAATTAGTTGAGTTGATGAAGGTGCGACACGTATTTACCGTGAGGGCTTCGAGCTCAGCCAATGTCGACGGCCCGACGTTCAAGCCAGAGACAGAGCTAGGGCTGCTATGACAGCTGGGTGCAGGAGCAGGTGCTGGAGGAGGTGCGGGTGCGGGTGCGATGCGGGTGTGGGTGCAGTTGCCATACTAGGTATGGGTATGGGTCCGGTGTTCATTGAGTAGCTCCCGGTGAAGTTGGGCATGGTAAAATCACTTGGTGGTGCGTTTGGGTTTCGTTGCGCCCATGTGACCACAGTTGGAATCAAGCTTGTAAAGGCAACCGCCATATCATGTCTACAGGCAGCCATTATCTCAGCTTTGGTCTCAGCTTTTGCTTTCTCCATCGCCCGCGCCACCTTCTCGTCGATAGTCACTTGATGAACTTCTTTCTCTGTCTTTTGGCCTCGGGGTCCTCTCAAAGATAGTACTTCCACGTGGAGCCATCCCCGGCACCGTCCACACATCCATATTGCAGCCGCTGGCCGGGCGGGTGTCCCATCATTATGTTCATGGCACAGTTGAAAGGAGTGTCCCTTCGCTGACGACTACGTCGACGAGTCGCTCTCGGCCGCAAGCTTGTGTTGCTCTCTCTGCAAAATGGACCATGAATCATTTATGAATGCGACTAGAATGTAGTAGACTTCGTTGATCAGAACCTAATATGTAAGGTGGTAAAAGGATAATTACCAGTATTCTCATGAATTTCCTAGTCGCCCGTCTGTCGGTGTACTAGAGTAGGGGTACCCTAGTATCCCGAACTCGTGCACGGGCAGTTGCAGCGCCCCGCGGCAAGGCTTGCCGGGTGACCGCCAAGACCCTCCGTGGCTCCCTCGAAGACCATTCAAGAACAAAGTACTCAAACCAAGGCCCCGGCAAGAGGAGCTTGCCGGGAAGGCCAACCCAGGCCCCAGCAAGAGGATCTTGCCGGGAAGAGACAAGACCCCGACAAGAGGAGCTTGCCGGGAAGGCCACTCAAGGCATACCAAGAAAGCTTGCCGTGACGCGCCTGCGTCCCGGCAAGGCCCGGCGAGCGACAAGCTCCCAAACACGACAAGACGACGACCGCGGCAAGGAGCTTGCCGCGGGAAAACCCCCACTTCGTGCCCGCGCTCCAGCACACTTGCTAGCGTGTCGCTCTAGGACTCTCGCAAGCACACGTGGCAGGAGGCTGTGCAGCTAGGGGTGCGAGGTGGCAACGGGGATGAAGAGAAGGCCATCGTGGCAAACGGTGGCGCTCCTAACGGTCACTTTTTGCACTGTTTAGGCAACTCAGACAGGCATTTAATGCCCTTGTCCCCTGCCGTCAGAGTTAGGTACGATGCACTGTATCCATAGTAGCGGTAGCTGCACCTACCGCATCCTTTTCCATTTTTACCCTTCTTTTCTACGTTGCCCCCTGTCGGTGACCCCTTGAAAGTATAAAAGGAGGCCCAGGCGCAACGTAGAAGAGGTAGGGAGGTTCGGCCAGTTCGGCTCATTCAGAAGCACCAGGAACACTCTCACGCTCAGTCTGGCAGCGTCCATCGCTCCTGAGCAAGAATTCAATACACACAAACAAGCAGCAGTAGGGTTTTACGCATCCGTGCAGCCCGAAGCTGGGTAAAAACCGCTCGCGTGTACCGCCTCGATCCGCTCTTTGTGCAACGTCCGCCCCCCACCGAACCGAAAGGGGCCCTGTCCCCACAGGTGTTGGTGGAATCAGCCTCCCCAACATCTCTGGCGCGCCAGGTAGGGGGCGTCGAGATCGTGCGAAACCGATCCGGCGTGCACGCGAGCTAAATCTTCATCGTCTTCACCGACATGCCACCGAAGAAGAAGGCTTCGGGGGCAACAGCCCCGTCTGCGTCACTTCCACCACCTCCGGAGCAGGCGGACGGTGGAGTGGACGCCGGCGGAAGAATGGACATCGACGAGGGTGCCCACAGCGCTGCCAAGTCCAAGGACAAGGCCGCGCAGACCTCGGCGTCCATACGCCCACCGCGCCCATCTCAGGAGGCGCGGGACCAGCAGCATCATAGCATTCGCAGCACCATACGTCCGCTGGCCCAAGATCAAGCTGGTGGTTCGCGTGGCGTTCAAGACCAGCATGCACGCCAGCATGCTGGCCCCAGTGAGGTGCGGTCGCCTGGACGGGACACTGCTCCTTCTAACTTGGTTAGGAGTCCGAGCATGTCCCGCTCCTCGCACCGTTCACCTCTGCCGCCCACCACGCCGGCGGAAGCTTTGGCGCGGGCCCAGCTACTCCTGGATTACCCTCCGACGGCGGACAAGACCGACGAATGGAGGGCCACTATCCAGAGCCTCATCGGCTTCGCCAACGGCGACACTGCGCGGCAACCAAGCACCTTGCCAAGGCAGGACAGCCGGACGCGAGCCGATGGCAACAAGACCGGGGGAGGTGCGACTTCCATGCACTCTCCACTACGAAGGCCAAAGTCGCCGACTCGCCGGGTCCACCCCGACAGCGGCTCCACCGCGTCGTCGGACCCACGAGCTCGTCGCGACCAGCGCCAAGTTCTTCATGAACGACAACAAGAAGATGCTCGAACCCGCATCAAGCGCCAAAGAGAAGCGCGACGTCAATCCGACAAGCGCGCTGGGCCCTCTGTTGACATGCATGCGCCAGGGGAACCAGGCGATCTGCCGTACGCGGTAGGTTGTCCTGCGTTCACTCGTGAGCTGCGGCAAGTCCAGTGGCCCAGCACAAAGAATTTCAAACCAGACGTACCAGAGAAGTACGATGGCAAGACGCATCCGTCGGAGTTTCTCAGCATCTACACCATCGCGGTGCAGGCTGCCGGGGGACGGGACGACAAGATCCTTGCCAACTACTTCCCGCTGGTACTCAAGCCCAATGTCAGATCCTGGCTCATGCACTTGCCGGACAACTCCATATCCTCCTGGGCTGATCTGTGCCATCAGTTTGTCGGCGCGTTTATAGGCGGCCACAAGCCACATGGCCAAGAAAGCCATCTTCATCTGCTCGCCCAGAAGGAAGGAGAGCCACTGCGCAAGTACATTCAGAGATTCAGCCGTGTACAACACAACATCCCAGACGTCCACCCCGCCGCGATCATCAGCGCGTTCCATCAGAACGTGCGAAACCGAAGGATGAGGGAGGAGATGGCGATGTGTAAGATCGGAGACGTCAACGAGCTTTACGCCCTGGCCGACAAGTGTGCACGCGCTGAAGAGGGGAGGAGGCTCCCCGGAGAGGATACGGGAGCAGGAGGATCTGACAGTGAGGATGCCGCACCGACAAAGAAAGGCCGGCGGCGGAACAACAGAAGGAGGAAGGGCAAGGAAGTGCTAGCTGTCGAGCAGTCCGACAACGGAGGTGGCGCCAAGGAAGCTAAGGGTGGTGGATCCGGCAAGGAGGCCCAGCCTGTGGCGGCCGCCGACAAGTAGGACGGCTCCGGCAAGCAGTATTGTAAGATCCACCGCACCAGGGGTCACGATCTCCATAATTGCAAGAAGGTTGAGCAGCTCGTTGAGCTACAGCAAGCTGAGTACGAGCGGCGCGACAAGGAGAAGGCCCAGGAAGGAGCTGGTGGATCCGGCAAGAAACGTCCCGGCCGGGGAGGACGCCGCGGCAAGATCAAGCAACGGCAAGGAGATAGGCCTCCCCGTGGCCGCGACAAGGATGAAGACGACGATGATGACGAAGACGTGGATGATGATGAGGCCGATGAGTAGGAATTTCAGAAAGCCACAGAGGTCCTGTGCGTTGACGGTGGTGCTTCACTGTATACTTCGCACCGCCAACTCAAGCAGTGGATGCGGGAAGCGGCAGCCGCAGCTGATCACAACATACTTGCCGCTGAAGCTCCCAGAAGGAAGAAGAAGACAAAGTCCGGCAAGAGCTCTGGTGCCCACTCCGGCAAGCGCACCTCTTCGGAGTGCTGCGCTACTGTCGAGGACGCACCATCGAGCTCCACCGACAAGTGCAAGAAGACGATGGCAGCTCCACCCGAGACCAAGAAGGTGCCCGCCAAGAAGGACGGCACTGGTGGTACCTTCACCATCAGTGCCACGTTTGACCCCAAATAGGAAAGCGTACTCGTTGCTTTCCTGCGGGCGAATGTCGACGTGTTTGCATGGCAACCGTCTGATATCCCTGTGTTCCCAGGAAAGTAATCGAGCACCACCTTGCCGTCTGTCCTCATGCGCGGCCCGTCAAGCAGAGAGTCAGGAAGCAAGCGGTGGAGCGCCAAGAGTTCATTGTAGAAGAGATCAGGAAATTGGAAGCAGCAGGCCTTGTCAGAGGAGTGCTCCATCCCACGTGGTTGGCCAATCCTGTAGTCGTGCGCAAGGCGAACGGGAAATGGAGGCTTTGTATAGACTTCACTGATGTCAATAAAGCTTGTCCCAAAGATCCATTTCCCTTGCCGCGCATTGACCAGATTGTTGACTCAACAGCTGGATGTGATTTGCTTTCATTTCTTGATGCATACTCAGGATACCATCAAATCTTCATGGTAGAAGAAGATGAGGAAAAAACCGCATTTATCACCCCTTGCGACACATACTGTTTTATACGGATGCCCTTTGGGTTGAAGAATGCTGGTTCAACATTTGCAAGGGTAGTCCATGTCGCTTTTGAGACACAGATACACAAAAATGTGGAAGCCTACATGGATGATATAGTGGTCAAGAGCAAGGACAAGGCTACCCTGATCCAAGATTTAGAAGAAACTTTTGCAAATCTGCGCAAGATCAACCTCAAGCTCAACCCTGAGAAGTGCGTGTTTGGAGTCCCTTCCGGCAAGCTTCTCGGGTTCTTTGTGTCTCAGCGGGGAATTGAAGCCAACCCCGACAAGATCAAGGCCATCGAGCAGACTGAAGCACCGAAGCGCGTCAAGGATGTGCGAAGGCTTGCCGGTTGCGTGGCTGCTCTCAGCAGGTTCATCTTTAAGTCTGCTGAGCGCGCCCTACCGTTTTTCAAAATATTGAAAAAGGCAGGTCCAATGAAATGGACTCCGGAAGCGGAGGCCGCGCTGCAGGACTTGAAGAGGTACCTGTCCTCCACTCCAATACTTGTCGCACCTAAGCCACAAGAGAAGTTGCTGCTGTACCTAGCAGCAACCAATCAAGTGGTTAGTGCTGCGTTAGTAGCGGAGAGGGAGGTGGATGATGAGCCAGCGACCGCGACAAGTGAATCCAGCGACAAGCAGGGGGCTTCTCCGACAAGCTCTGGTCCCGACAAAGTTGAATCTGCGCAGACGTGCAAGGAGGTGCAGAAGAAGATGGTGCAGCACCCAGTTTACTTTGTCAGCTCCCTTCTCCAGGGGGCTAGGTCGAGGTACTCTGGTGTGAAAAAATTGCTTTTCGGCCTTCTCATGGCCTCGAGAAAGCTGCGCCATTACTTCCAGGCACACGAGATCACAGTTGTCACTCGCTTTCCGCTGAAGAGGATAGTGCAGAATCCATAAGCAACAGGCAGGATTGTCGAGTGGGCATTGGAACTATCAAGCTTTGGCCTCAAGTTTGAGAGCACTGCAACGATCCAAAGTAGGGCATTGGCAGAGTTCATAGCAGAGTGGACGCCAACTCCAGATGAAGAAATTCCAGAGACGAGCATCCCCGTCAAGGAGACAAGCAAAGAGTGGCTGATGTTCTTTGATGGTGCCTTCTCGCTGCAAGGCGCCGGTGCTGGCGTGCTGCTTATCGCACCCACCAGAGAGCACCTCAAGTACGTAGTCCAGATGCACTTTCCCAAGGAGCAAGCAACGAACAATACTGCAGAGTATGAGGGTTTGCTTGCCGGCCTCAGAATCGCAGCCAACCTTGGGATCAAGAAACTCATTGTAAGGGGTGACTCGCAGCTTGTCGTCCGCCAAGTGAACAAGAACTACCAGAGTCCCTTGATGGAAGCTTATGTTGATGAAGTGAGAAAGCTAGAAGAACACTTTGACGGCCTGCAAATGGAACATGTTCCACGAGCTCAGAATGACATTGCTGACGACCTGTCAAAGTGCGCAACACTAAAGCTACCTGTGGAACCAGGGATCTTTGTGCTCAAGCTGACTCAACCATCCGTGACACCATCAACTGGACAGAATAAGAAGAGGAAGTTGGTTTCTGGTGACTACTTTCCGGCAGAGCTCCCCGAAGCCGCCGCCAAGAAGGTCCCCAAGATCGACGCCAAGAGTGCTGAGGAGCAGTCTGCTCCGGCGAACCTCTTGGTTTGTTCAGTTGAAGCAAACGCTCCTGACAACTTTTGCTCCGGCAAGCTTGCCGGGGAATATCACGCTCCGGCTGAACCGCAGGTTCTTGCCGTAGAAGCGGATGTTCCCGCAGCAACAGATACGCCTTTAGTCCTTGTTGTCGAGCCACAAGCTCCAGCATGGGCACAACAGATTGTCCATTTCCTTCAGACAGGAGAGCTTCCCGAAGAGCAAGAAGAAGCTGAAAGAGTAGCCCGGCAGTCAAGTATGTACAAGTTTGTCGACAACACACTGTACAGAATAAGACTCAACGGTGTGAAATTGAAGTGCATTCGCCGGGAAGATGGACAACAGCTGTTGGCAGAGATACATGGAGGCATATGTGGTCACCACATTGGCGCAAGAGCGCTTGTCGGCAAAGCATTCCGACAAGGCTTCTTATGGCCGACAGCCCTCCAGGATGCAACTGCACAAGTAACCAAGTGTGAAGCGTGCCAGTTCCATTCCAAGCAGATACACCAGCCAGCTCAAGCTCTCCAGACGATCCCTTTATCCTGGCCATTTTCGGTCTGGGGGCTCGACATCCTCGGCCCCTTCCCCCGAGCTGTTGGGGGCTTTGAGTTCTTGTATGTTGCAATCGACAAGTTCACAAAGTGGCCGGAAGTGGAACCAGTGAGGAAGGTGACAGCACAGTCAGCAGTCAAGTTCTTCAGGTCGATTGTTTGCCATTTCGGGGTTCCTAACAGGATCATCACCGATAACGGAACGCAATTTACGAGCCGCACCTTCATGCAGTATGTCCAAGATCTTGGCGCCAAGGTCTGCTTTGCTTCTGTTGCTCACCCGAGAAGCAACGGTCAAGCGGAGAGGGCAAATGCTGAAGTGCTGCGAGGCCTCAAGACCAGAACTTTCGACAGGTTGCACAAGTGCGGAAGAAACTGGATCGAGGAGCTGCCGGTGGTTCTTTGGTCGATCAGGACGACGCCAAATCGAGCCACTGGCCAGACACCCTTTGCTCTAGTCTATGGAGCAGAGGCAGTTCTCCCCACAGAACTCATTTACGGGTCACCTCGAGTGCTCGCTTATGATGAGCTCGAGCAAGAGCAGCTGCGGCAAGATGACGCGCTGCTCCTTGAGGAAGACCGTCTCCAGGCTGCTGTGCGAGCCGCTCGCTACCAGCAAGCTTTGCGTCGCTACCATAGCCGCAAAGTTAAAGCCAAGAGCTTCGAGGAAGGCGACCTTGTTCTTCGGTGCGTTCAGTCCGCCAAGAATTCCAACAAGTTGACGCCGAAGTGGGAAGGCCCTTATCGGGTGAAACGAGTCACTAGGCCCGGCGCTGTCTGCCTCGAGACCGAAGATGGCATTCCGGTGAGCAACTCCTGGAACATTGAACATCTTCGTAAGTTTTACCCGTAAGGCGCGGTTGCCGGAAGCTTTTCCGGCAACCACCTTTTGTACAAGTCTTGCCGCTGTTGCATGTAATCCTTTGTACAAAGCCGGGCGCAGACCCCGTGCACCAGTAAAGGTCATGTGCCCCGCACATCTTGTCAGTTATTTATGCTATAATCCTTTTTCGCATATGTTATCTGACACTTTGTGCAGCACTAGACCCCGGTAAGCAATAACGAGCCCAAGGCTCCATATCATTACTTTATTTCTCTGTTTCTTTCTCAAAAGAAGGAAGGTTCCCTCGCCCACAAGGTTTACCGGGGGGGAAGGAGAAGATAATGGTGTGGACCAGGCCGTTCAAGAAAGTTTCTCCTTGCCGGGAAGCAGATGACAAAAAAGCTAAGTTGCTAAAGCTTGAGCAATCCGTTTTTTAAGTTTTTGAGTTATTTTCCTTGAACGACCGTGCTTTGTATGGAAAACCTATGCACGGAGGAACCAACTCGTAGCTAGTTGCGCCTTTACTTTGTTTCGAGTTCGCTCAACAACTTAAGTGAGCTGCTAGCGCCCTTACTTTGCTTCGAGTCCGCTCAGCAACTTAAGTGAGCCGCTAGCGCCCTTACTTTGTTTCGAGTCCGCTCAACAACTTAAGTGAGCTGCAACTAGTTGCGACAAGGTTGCTTGTCGGTAGCGACCCCGCCAGCAGGCTGCTGAAGTTCCACACTCGGCGCTCGCAGCAAGGGTACCTGCGCCGGCAAGTTTCCCTAGAAAGCGTAGGGCAGAGCCATACAAAGCCAAGAGTCGAGTAAAGGAAGTAACACAGCTATTTGTTGCCTAAGATAGAGTTATATTACAAAAATAACTTGTCGCGCCTCTAATAAAGTGTTCCCATGACATGACTAGCAGCGACAAGAGAAGAAGAAAACGGACGGCCTAATCTACGCGACCGCCGTCAACCCTTTTGACCTCGTTCACCCTGTCCACAATGGGTGCGACGAGGGCCTTAAGTGCGTCGAGATCAACATCCGCCGGCAGCTTCTTGAGGACGTTGGTGAGGTTGAGGCCCGGATTGCGGAAGGCCACCTTCACCACCACCTTCTCCAGAACTCCGGCGCAAATCGAGCGTGATTCGTCGGTCAATTGCTTTGGGATCCGTTCCCGGAGTTGCTGGAGCGCCGCCGCCACACCTTTGAAGAACAAAGTGAGCTTGGCGCTGGGTTGGAGGTTCTCGTCGGAGGAGTACCCGAAGCCTTCCACCCCCAATTGCACCAGCTCCTCTTCGATGACTGCAGCAATGTTCATGAGGCCCTCCGTCCAGAGCTCCACAGTATCTCCGAGAAGATTCTGGGTTTCGGCGGCCCTCGCTAGCAGCGCCTCGTTGGCCTCGATGTCCTTCTTCAAGTCTGCCTCCCGTTTCCTGGCGCTGTCCAACGTCTCCGTCAAGGTGGCCAGCTTCACCGTCAGATCTGCGTTGGAATCCTTGGCGGCGCTCAGTTCCTTGCCCCTCTCGGCGAGTCGGCCCTGCAGCTCACCGTGGGCAAGGGTGTCCTTCTCGCGCTCTAGCTTGAGCGCGGCAAGCTCTTCGCCACCAACCTTCAGATCAGCTTCTAGCTGCGCCACCTTTGCCTCCAATTCTTTCTTGGCGGCCTTGGCAGCCGCAGCCGCATCCTTTGCCTCTTGGAGCGACCCGCCAAGTGCCCGTTCGCGTGCGGCAAGCTCCTCTTCATGGTTGTCGAGGTTCACTTTCCACTGAGTCAGCTCGCCTTCTCGCGCGTACAGCTTCTCGCCGGTGAGCCGCTGCTGCTCTTCAGCTTCGGCCTTCTCGAGGAGGAAGGCCTTCCGCTCCTCAGCAAGCTGCTCCCGCTCCTCCGCCAAGGCCCGGAGAGTTTCTTGGCGAAGACCCCGGAGCTCCTCCGCACGCTTCTCTATGTCCATGCTCGCCCTTGCGGCAAGCGCTTCCCGGGATTCCAACTTGACTTGATGGGCGCGGTAGAGCGCCAGCAGCCTCCGCAGCAGCCGCTCCTCCTCGGGCTCTTCACTGCTGCTTCCCGGCGCGTCGACGATCGACAACCCGGTGGAGGCAAGCACCTCCCCATCCAGAGCTTCTCCTTCCATCGGCGCCCTGGAGCTCGATGCCCAGGGGAGCTTGATGAAGATGCCCTCGCCAGCCTTCAGATAGGCGCCGGGCTGGGGCTCCTCGGAGCCTGGCGCTGCGGCAGCAGCGGAGGGATCGGCGGTCGGTGCAGCGCCTGGCGCTCCTGCGGCCTCAGGGCCGTCAGTGCGATCGCCAAATCCCCCGCCGGCTTCTTCGGCAGCAGTCTTGGCGGCCTCTTCGCCGGCGGGCACGTCAGCGCCGGCTCCTTCTTCGGTGGCCGTGGCATCTTCAGTATTGCCGCGCACGTCCTCCTCGCCGCCCTCCTCGGTCTCCATCGGATCCGTGGAGGGTGGGTCTGACAACCAGATAATAAGGAGAAATCAAACAAGTGTCCGAGAAGAGAAATCAGCAGAAGACTACAAGGAAAGTTTCGGGCAAGAATGGCTACCTGTGCTAGGATCTGCCGTCGTGACCTCCACCACCGGCGGATCGTTAGCGCTGTCCCTTGCCGGAGACTCCTCCCTTGCCGGAGGCTCCTCCCTTACCGGAGGACGCTCCCTTGCCGGGGAGTCCGCCCTTGGCGGCATAGTCGAAGCAGACGACGAGTCGGAGGAGATCACCACGCCCTCCTGATGAAGCTGTTCTGCTCCTGCGCAAACAAACCAGTGATCAGATGTCAACAAAGGAAAAGAGCAACCACGCGCACCCAGAAGCAGAAAGTAAACCGTATGCTTACGCTGGGGGCTGCGCTGGGGGCTGCTCTGCGAAGTGATGGCCGGATCCGGCAAGGTGGTCTCGGGCGCGCCTCCTGTCGTCGCAGTAGGCTCGTCCTCGATGACCACCACCTGAGCCTTGGCCCTCTTCGCCGCCCTCTGGGCCAGAGTCCTGAAAATAAGAGCCCAAGGTGGATCAGATCCGATGCAAGACAAGATCAGCAAGTTGAAGAACTACAAGAACAAGCAAGGGAATCTTACTCTTCTTCTTCTTCCTCCTCGTCGGAGCTGAGCGTGGAGAGGTCGAAGTTCGGCCCACTTCTGGCGCGACAAGGTGAAGGGGTGGGATCCCTTGGCCACTTGGCGGGGACTGCAGCGCCAGCCCGAGATGACCCCGCCCCAGTCGCCACTACGACAGGAGGCGCACCCGCGGCAACCATACTTGCCGCGGCGGAGCGCGTCGCGTGGCGCTGCGGCTGTTGACCAGTTTGCCCCCCTGCTGCTGTTGGAAATATGCCCTAGAGGCAATAATAAAAGTATTATTATATTTCATTGTTCATGATAATTGTCTTTTATTCATGCTATAACTGTATTATCCGGAAATCGTAATACACGTGTGAATACTTAGACCACACTATGTCCCTGGTAAGCCTCTAGTTGACCAGCTCGTTGTGATCAACAGATAGTCATGGTTTCCTGACTATGGACATTGGATGTCGTTGATAACGGGATCACATCATTAGGAGAATGATGTGATGGACAAGACCCAATCCTAAGCATAGCATAAAAGATCGTGTAGTTCGTTTTGCTAGAGCTTTGCAAGTGTCAAGTATCTCTTCCTTCGACCATGAGATCGTGTAACTCCCGGATACCGTAAGAGTGCCTTGGGTGTATCAAACGTCACAATGTAACTGGGTGACTATAAAGGTGCATTACAGGTATCTCCGAAAGTAGCTGTTGGGTTGACACGGATCGAGACTGGGATTTGTCACTCCGTATGACGGAGAGGTATCTCTGGGCCCACTCGGTAATGCATCATCATATTGAGCTCAATGTGACCAAGGTGTTGGACACAGGATCATGCATTACGGTACGAGTAAAGTGACTTGCCGGTAACGAGACTGAACAAGGTATTGGGATACCGACGATCGAGTCTCGGGCAAGTAACGTACCGATTGACAAAGGGAATTGCATACAGGGTTTGATCGAATCCTCAACATCGTGGTTCATCCGATGACAACATCGAGGAGCATGTGGGATCCATCATGGGTATCCAGATCCCGCTGATGGTTATTAACTGAGAGCGTCTCGGTCATGTCTGCATGTCTCCCGAACCCGTAGGGTCTACACACTTAAGGTTCGGTGACGCTAGGGTTATGAAGATATGTATATGCAGAAACCTGAATGTTGTTCGGAGTCCCGGATGAGATCCCGGACGTCACGAGGAGTTCCGGAATGGTCCGCAGGTAAAGAATTATATATAGGAAGTGCTATTTCGGGCATCGGAACAAGTTTCGGGGTTATCGGTATTGTACCGGGACCACTGGATGGGTCCCGGGGGTCCACCGGGTGGGGCCACCTGTCCCCGGGGGCCACATGGGCTGTAGGCGGTGCGCCTTGGCCATCATGGGCCAAGGGCACCAGCCCCTATAGGCCCATGCGCCTAGGGTTTCCCCCTAGGAGGAGTCCTAGTGGTGGAAGGCACCCCTAGGTGCCTTGGGGGGGAGGGAAACCTCCCCTAGGCCGCCGCCCCCCTAGTAGATCTCATCTACTAGGGCCGGCGCCCCCCCTGGCACCCCTATATATAGTGGGGGAGAGGAGGGACTTCACACACCAGCCCCTGGCGCCTCCACCTCCCCCCGTTACGTCTCTCCCTCGTAGTCTCGGCGAAGCCCTGCTGCTGTGACGCCCTGCATCCACCACCACGCCATCGTGCTGCTGGATCTTCATCAACCTCTCCTTTCCCCTTGCTGGATCAAGAAGGAGGAGACGTCTCCCGTCCCGTACGTGTGTTGAACGCGGAGGTGCCGTCCGTTCGGCGCTGGTCATCGGTGATTTGGATCACGTCGAGTACGACTACATCATCACCTTGCAAGCTTCCGCACGCGATCTACAAGTGGTATGTAGATGCAAACTCTCTCCCTAGACTCGTTGCTTAGATGAACTCATAGATGGATCTTGGTGAAACCGTAGGAAAAATTTTAATTTTCTGCAACGTTCCCCAATAGTGGCATCATGAGCTAGGTCTATGCGTAGTTCTCTTTGCACGAGTAGAACACAACTTTGTCGTGGGCGTGGATTTTGTCATCTTACTTGCCTCTACTAGTCTTTTCTTGCTCAACGGTATTGTGGGATGAAGCGGCCCGGACCAACCTTACACGTACGCTTACGTGAGACCGGTTCCACCGACTGACATGCACAAGTTGCATAAGGTGGCTGGCGGGTGTCTGTCTCTCCCACCTTAGTTGGAGCGGAATCGATGAACAGGGCCCTTATGAAGGGTAAATAGAAGTTGACAAAATCACGTTGTGGTGATTCGTAGGTAAGAAAACGTTCTTGCTAGAACCCAATTGTAGCCACGTAAAAGATGCAACAACAATTAGAGGACGTCTAACTTGTTTTTGCAGTGATTGATCATGTGATGTGATATGGCCAGAAGTTGTGATGAATGATGAATTGTGATGTATGAGATCATGTTCTTTGTAAGAGGATTCACGACTTGCATGTCGATGAGTATGACAACCGGCAGGAGCCATAGGAGTTGTCATTATTTTTTGTATGACCTGCGTGTCATTGAATAATGTCATGTAAACTACTTTACTTTATTGCTAAACGTTAGTCATAGAAGCAGAAGTAGTCGTTGGCGTGACAACTTCGTGAAGACACGATGATGGAGATCATGATGATGGAGATCATGGTGTCAAGCCGGTGACAAGATGATCATGGAGCCCCGAAGATGAAGATCAATGGAGCTATATGATATTGGCCATATCATGTCACAACTATATAATTGCATGTGATGTTTATTATGTATTATGCATCTTGTTTACTTAGGACGACGGTAGTAAATAAGATGATCCCTTATAAAATTTCAAGAAGTGTTCTCCCCTAACTGTGCACCGTTGCTACAGTTCGTCGTTTCTAAGCACCACGTGATGATCGGGTGTGATGGATTCTTACGTTCACATACAACGGGTGTAAGACAGTTTTACACAGCAAAAACACTTAGGGTTAACTTGACGAGCCTAGCATGTGTAGACATGGCCTCGGAACACGGAGACCGAAAGGTCGAACACGAGTCGTATGGAAGATACGATCAACATGAAAATGTTCACCAACGATGACTAGTCCGTCTCACGTGATGATCGGACACGGGCTAGTCGACTCGGATCGTGTAACACGTAGATGACTAAAGGGATGTCTAATCTAAGTGGGAGTTCATAATTTGATTAGAACTTTATTATCATGAACTTAGTCTAAAAACCTTTGCAAATATGTCTTGTAGATCAATGGCCAACGCTAATGTCAACATGAACTTCAACGCGTTCCTAGAGAAAACCAAGCTGAAAGATGATGGCAGCAACTATACGGACTGGGTCCGGAACCTGAGGATCATCCTCATAGCTGCCAGGAAACAATATGTCCTAGAAGGACCGCTAGGTGACGCTCCCGTCCCAGAGAACCAAGACATTATGAATGCTTGGCAGTCTCGCGCTGATGATTACTCCCTCGTTCAGTGCGGCATGCTTTACAGCTTAGAACCGGGGCTCCAAAAGTGTTTTGAGCATCACGGAGCATATGAGATGTTCGAAGAGCTGAAACTAGTTTTCCAAGCTCATGCCCGGGTCGAGAGATATGATGTCTCCGACAAGTTCTACAGTTGTAAGATGGAGGAAAACAGTTCTGTCAGTGAGCACATCCTGAAGATGTCTGGGTTGCACAACCGTATGACCCAGCTGAACATTAACCTCCCAGATGAGGCGGTCATTGACAGAATCCTCCAGCCGCTCCCACCAAGCTACAAGAGCTTTGTGATGAACTACAACATGCAGGGAATGGAAAAGACCATTCCTGAAGTGTTCTCGATGCTGAAGTCAGCAGAGGCTGAAATCAAGAAAGAACATCAAGTGTTGATGGTCAATAAGACCACTAAGTTCAAGAAGGGCAAGGGTAAGTAGAACTTCAAGAAGGACGGCAAAGATGTTGCCGCGCCTGGTAAGCCATTTACCGGGAAGAAGTCAAAGAATGGACCCAAGCCTGAGACTGAGTGCTTTTATTGCAAGGGGAAGGGTCACTGGAAGCGGAACTGCCCCAAATACTTAGCGGATAAGAAGGCTGGCAACACCAAAGGTATATTTGATATACATGTGATTGATGTGTACCTTACCAGTAATCGTAGTAACTCCTGGGTATTTGATACCGGTGCCGTTGCTCATATTTGTAACTCACAGCAGGAGCTGCGGAATAAACGGAGACTGGCGAAGGACGAGGTGACGATGCGCGTCGGGAATGGTTCCAGAGTCGATGTGATCGCCGTCGGCACGCTGCCTCTACATTTACCTACGGGATTAGTTTTGAACCTTAATAATTGTTATTTAGTGCCAAGTTTGAGCATGAACATTGTATCAGGATCTCGTTTAATACGAGATGGCTACTCATTTAAGTCTGAGAATAATGGTTGTTCGATTTATATGAGAGATATGTTTTATGGTCATGCTCCGATGGTCAATGGTTTATTCTTAATGAATCTCGAGCGTAATATTACACATGTTCATAGTGTACATGCCAAAAGATTTAAAGTTGATAACGATAGTCCCACATACTTGTGGCACTGCCGCCTTGGTCACATTGGTGTCAAGCGCATGAAGAAGCTCCATGCCGATGGACTTTTAGAGTCTCTTGATTATGAATCATTTGACACGTGCGAACCATGCCTCTTGGGCAAAATGACCAAGACTCCGTTCTCCGGAACAATGGAGCGAGCAACCAACTTGTTGGAAATCATACATACCGATGTGTGCGGCCCAATGAGCGTTGAGGCTCGCGGAGGATATCGTTATGTTCTCACTCTCACAGATGACTTGAGTAGATATGGGTATGTCTACTTAATGAAACACAAGTCTGAGACCTTTGAAAAGTTCAAGGAATTTCAGAATGAGGTGGAGAATCAACGTGACCGAAAGATAAAATTCTTACGATCAGATCGTGGAGGAGAATACTTAAGTCACGAATTTGGTACACACTTAAAGAAATGTGGAATCATTTCACAGCTCACGCCACCTGGAACACCTCAGCGAAACTGTGTGTCCGAACGTCGTAACCGCACTCTATTGGATATGGTGCGGTCTATGATGTCTCTTACCGATTTACCGCTATCATTTTGGGGATACGCTCTAGAGACAGCTACATTCACTTTAAATAGGGCACCGTCTAAATCCATTGAGACGACACCGTATGAATTATGGTTTGGAAAGAAACCTAAGCTGTCGTTTCTAAAAGTTTGGGGATGCGAAGCTTATGTCAAGAAACTTCAACCTGAAAAGCTCGAACCCAAGTCGGAAAAATGCGTATTCATAGGATACCCTAAGGAAACTATAGGGTATACCTTCTACTTAAGATCCGAAGGCAAGATCTTTGTTGCCAAGAACGGATGCTTTCTGGAAAAAGAGTTTCTCTCAAAAGAAGTAAGTGGGAGGAAAGTAGAACTCGATGAAGTACTACCTCTTGAGCGGGATAGTGACGCAGCACAGGAAACCGTTCCTGTGATGCCCACACCAACTGAAGAGGAAAACCATGATAATGATCAAGGTACTTCGGATCAAGTTACTGCTGAACTTCATAGGTCCACAAGGACACATTCCGCACCAGAGTGGTACGGCAACCCTGTCCTGGAAATCATGTTGTTAGACAACAATGAACCTTCGAACTATGAAGAAGCAACGGCGGGCCCGGATTCCAACAAATGGCTTGAAGCCATGAAATCCGAGATAGAATCCATGTATGAAAACAAAGTATGGACTTTGACAGACTTGCCCGATGATCGGCGAGCGATAGAAAACAAATGGATCTTTAAGAAGAAGATGGACGCGGATGGTAATGTTACCATCTATAAAGCTCGACTTGTCGCTAATGGTTATCGATAGGTTCAAGGGATTGACTACGACGAGACATTCTCTCCCGTAGCGAAGCTAAAGTCCGTCCGAATCTTGTTAGCAATTGCCGCATACTATGATTATGAGATATGGCAGATGGACGTCAAAACAGCATTCCTTAACGGGCATCTTAAGGAAGAACTGTATATGATGCAGCCGGAAGGTTTTGTCGATCCTCGGAACGCTAACAAAGTATGCAAGCTCCAGCGATCCATTTATGGACTGGTGCAAGCATCTCGGAGTTGGAACATTCGCTTTGATGAGATGATCAAAGCGTTTGGGTTTATGCAGACTTATGGAGAAGCCTGCGTTTACAAGAAAGTGAGTGGGAGCTCTGTAGCATTTCTCATATTATATGTAGATGACATACTCCTGATGGGAAATAATATAGAATTTCTGGACAGCATTAAGGCCTACTTGAATAAGTGTTTTTCAATGAAGGACCTTGGAGAAGCTGCTTATATATTAGGCATCAAGATCTATAGAGATAGATCGAGACGCCTCATAGGTCTTTCACAAAGCACATACCTTGATAAGATTTTGAAGAGATTCAGAATGGATCAGTCCAAGAAGGGGTTCTTGCCTATGTTACAAGGTATGAGACTGAGCTCAGCTCAGTCACCGACCACGGCAAAAGATAAAGAAGAGATGAGTGTCATCCCCTATGCTTCAGCCATAGGATCTATTATGTATGCCATGCTATGTACCAGACCCGATGTAAACCTTGCCGTAAGTTTGGTAGCAAGATACCAAAGTAATCCCGGCAAGGAACACTAGACAGCGGTCAAGAATATCCTGAAGTACCTGAAAAGGACAAAGGACATGTTTCTCGTTTATGGAGGAGACAAAGAGCTCGTCGTAAAGGGTTACGTCGACGCTAGCTTCGACTCAGATCTGGATGACTCTAAGTCACAAACCGGATACGTGTATATGTTGAATGGTGGAGCAGTAAGCTGGTGCAGCTGCAAGCAGAGCGTCGTGGCGGGATCTACGTGTGAAGCGGAGTACATGGCAGCCTCGGAGGTAGCACATGAAGCCATTTGGGTGAAGGAGTTCATCACCGACCTAGGAGTCATACCCAATGCGTCGGGGCCGATCAAACTCTTCTGTGACAACACTGGAGCTATTGCCCTCGCAAAGGAGCCCAGGTTTCACAAGAAGACCAGGCACATCAAGCGTCGTTTCAACTCCATCCGTGAAAATGTTCAAGATGGAGACATAGAGATTTGCAAAGTGCACACGGATCTGAATGTCGCAGATCCGCTGACTAAACCTCTCTCGCGTGCAAAACATGATCAGCACCAGAACTCTATGGGTGTTCGATTCATCACAATGTAACTAGATTGGTGACTCTAGTGCAAGTGGGAGACTGTTGGAAATATGCCCTAGAGGCAATAATAAAAGTATTATTATATTTCATTGTTCATGATAATTGTCTTTTATTCATGCTATAACTGTATTATCCGGAAATCGTAATACACGTGTGAATACTTAGACCACACTATGTCCCTGGTAAGCCTCTAGTTGACCAGCTCGTTGTGATCAACAGATAGTCATGGTTTCCTGACTATGGACATTGGATGTCGTTGATAACGGGATCACATAATTAGGAGAATGATGTGATGGACAAGACCCAATCCTAAGCATAGCATAAAAGATCGTGTAGTTCGTTTTGCTAGAGCTTTGCAAGTGTCAAGTATCTCTTCCTTCGACCATGAGATCGTGTAACTCCCGGATACCGTAAGAGTGCCTTGGGTGTATCAAACGTCACAACGTAACTGGGTGACTATAAAGGTGCATTACAGGTATCTCCGAAAGTAGCTGTTGGGTTGACATGGATCGAGACTGGGATTTGTCACTCCGTATGACGGAGAGGTATCTCTGGGCCCACTCGGTAATGCATCATCATATTGAGCTCAATGTGACCAAGGTGTTGGACACGGGATCATGCATTACGGTACGAGTAAAGTGACTTGCCGGTAACGAGACTGAACAAGGTATTGGGATACCGACGATCGAGTCTCGGGCAAGTAACGTACCGATTGACAAAGGGAATTGCATACAGGGTTTGATCGAATCCTCGACATCGTGGTTCATCCGATGACAACATCGAGGAGCATGTGGGAGCCATCATGGGTATCCAGATCCCGCTAATGGTTATTAACTGAGAGCGTCTCGGTCATGTCTGCATGTCTCCCGAACCCGTAGGGTCTACACACTTAAGGTTCGGTGACGCTAGGGTTATGAAGATATGTATATGCAGAAACCCGAATGTTGTTCGGAGTCCCGGATGAGATCCCGGACGTCACGAGGAGTTCCGGAATGGTCCGGAGGTAAAGAATTATATATAGGAAGTGCTATTTCGGGCATCGGGACAAGTTTCGGGGTTATCGGTATTGTACCGGGACCACCGGAAGGGTCCCGGGGGTCCACCGGGTGGGGCCACCTGTCCCGGGGGGCCACATGGGCTGTAGGGGGTGCGCCTTGGCCATCATGGGCCAAGGGCACCAGCCCCTATAGGCCCATGCGCCTAGGGTTTCCCCCTAGGAGGAGTCCTAGTGGTGGAAGGCACCCCTAGGTGCCTTGGGGGGGAGGGAAACCTCCCCTAGGCCGCCGCCCCCCTAGTAGATCTCATCTACTAGGGCCGGCGCCCCCCCCTGGAACCCCTATATATAATGGGGGAGAGGAGGGACTTCACACACCAACCCCTGGCGCCTCCACCTCCCCCCGTTACGTCTCTCCCTCGTAGTCTCGGCGAAGCCCTGCTGCTGTGACGCCCTGCATCCACCACCACGCCGTCGTGCTGCTGGATCTTCATCAACCTCTCCTTCCCCCTTGCTGGATCAAGAAGGAGGAGACGTCTCCCGTCCCGTACGTGTGTTGAACGCGGAGGTGCCGTCCGTTCGGCGCTGGTCATCGGTGATTTGGATCACGTCGAGTACGACTACATCATCACCTTGCAAGCTTCCGCACGCGATCTACAAGTGGTATGTAGATGCAAACTCTCTCCCTAGACTCGTTGCTTAGATGAACTCATAGATGGATCTTGGTGAAACCGTAGGAAACTCATAGATGGATCTTAGTGAAACCGTTGCTCCCCGGAGATGGCGGGCCGCTCGCACCCTCGGCGAGCTCACTCAACTCGGCGTCGGGCGCCGCAAGCTCTTCTTCGTCTTGGGCCACTCCCGCTCAGCAAGACTCATCACCGATGCCGCATCCGCTTCCTCCACCGTGAACCCAAATTCGCCAGCGGCTGCGGCTGCCACCGCCTCTTCCGCCCTGGTGGCGATGTGCTCCATCTCTTGATCAGTGGTGTCGCGGGTGAGGAGCTTCTTCTCGTCAGCATTGACCGCCACCTCCACTAGGCTGTCGAAGAACTGCTGCACGACGTCACCGGCGGGCTCTTGCCAAGTTGGAGCGATCCCGTGCGAATCACACAACGGCATCATTGCGCAGATGCGGTCGCGCGAGGAGTTGTTACACAGAGCCACGACGCCTACCGGCAACCTGAACCACTCGGGATGCTGCGGGTCGTGCTTGAATATTTCCTTAAGTATCCCGTCCAATTCTATGACGGTGAAATTGAAGTTGAGGCCTAGGCGCAACCTCATGATGTCCGCCGGGCCTCCAAATTCCCAGGAGGGTCTCCCCTTCCCTGCAGAGGGGCGATGTGGCGGCGGAGGAAATCTGCGCCGACAGCTCCTACAGTCAACCCGGCAAGCCTGAGGCGCAAGATCCAGGTGGTGGCGATCGTCAACTTGTCATCGTCCGCGGACAGGGCGCTCCAATCATTGCCTCGCACTGCTGGGGCTTGGTGCAGGGTGGTGAACGGCTGCGGGTTCTCCTCTACTACCCAGCACCAGTTTGCTCTCCACTCATCCCACTTGCTGCGGAGCTCCCCCTCCAGATAGGTCTCCTTCTTGCCGGCCCGCGAGATCCAGGCGATCCCCCCGGCAAGGGGTTCCCCTCTCTCGACACGGGGCATGAAGAAATGGCGGAAGAGAGCTAGGTTGGGGTGGACTCCGACAAAGTTTTCGCATAGATGGGCAAAAACTGCCATGGTCAAGACGGCGTTGGGGGTAAAATCAAGGAGGTGGAACCCGTAGGTGTTCATGATGTCACAGAAGAAATCAGAGAATGGCGGGTAGAGCCCGCAGTAGAAGAACACGGCAAAGAAAGGGTACCCGCCAACTGGAGCTTCTTGCAAGGTGATGGCGGAGAGTACCTTCGTGCGCGAATGTGCCCGTGTCTCCGTCGACCAGAAGAGATAGTACCACTCCCTCAGATCCTTTGCAGAGAGCTCGGGGAGGAAGGTGGCCCGCTCTTTCCGCAGCGCCTCAAGCCGCTGCGCTTTGGTCGACTTCACAGCTTTCGCGGCCTTCCCCTTTCCGGGCTTCGGAGCCATGGCGAAGGCGGTGGGGGAGATCGGCGGCGCCGGTAGTGGCGGCGGCGACGGGAGCGGAGCGCTGCTCTCTTTCGACTTTGAAAGCGGAGGAGGGCGGCGGAGGTTTCTGAGATTGCAACAGCGAATGACGAAGCTGGAGGAAATGCCCCTGTTTCCCCTGCTTGTAAAGAGGGACGGGGCGGACGTTTCGGCCTTCCAAATAAACAACCTCCCACGATCTCTCCCACGACGCCGCGTTTGACGCGTGCCGTTCTGGGCGTGCGCGGTGGGAGCGGAGAGATATGCGGCGTGACCTAGGCCGCGCGTGCCCGTGCACTGTTTTGGGCCTGGCCCAACAGCGCTCGGCACCGTGTATGGCCCAGGCTCGGGGGCTCCTATCGGTGTACTAGAGTAGGGGTACCCTAGTATCCCGAACTCGTGCACGGGCTGTTGCAGCGCCCCGCGGCAAGGCTTGCCGGGTGACCGCCAAGACCCTCCGTGGCTCCCTCGAAGACCATTCAAGAACAAAGTACTCAAACCAAGGCCCCGGCAAGAGGAGCTTGCCGGGAAGGCCAACCCAGGCCCCGGCAAGAGGATCTTGCCGGGAAGAGACAAGACCCCGGCAAGAGGAGCTTGCCGGGAAGGCCACTCAAGGCATACCAAGAAAGCTTGCCGTGACGCGCCCTGCGTCTCGGCAAGGCCCGGCGAGCGACAAGCTCCCAAACACGACAAGACGACGACCGCGGCAAGGAGCTTGCCGCGGGAAAACCCCCACTTCGTGCCCGCGCTCCAGCACACCTGCTAGCGTGTCGCTCTAGGACTCTCCCAAGCACACGTGGCAGGAGGCTATGCAGCTAGGGGTGCGAGGTGGCAAGCGGGGATGAAGAGAAGGCCATCATGGCAAACGGTGGCGCTCCTAACAGTCACTTTTTGCACTGTTTAGGCAACTCAGACATGCATTTAATGCCCTTGTCCCCTGCCGTCAGAGTTAGGTACGGTGCACTGTATCCACAGTAGCGGTAGCTGCACCTACCGCATCCTTTTCCATTTTTACCCTTCTTGTCTACGTTGCCCCCTGTCGGTGACCCCTTGAAAGTATAAAAGGAGGCCCAGGCGCAACGTAGAAGAGGTAGGGAGGTTCGGCCAGTTCGGCTCGTTCAGAAGCACCAGGAACACTCTCACGCTCAGTCTGGCAGCGTCCATCGCTCCTGAGCAAGAATTCAATACACACAAACAAGCAGCCGTAGGGTTTTACGCATCCGTGCGGCCCGAAGCTGGGTAAAAACCGCTCGCGTGTACCGCCTCGATCCACTTTTTGTGCGACCTCCGCCCCCCACCGAACCAAAAGGGGCCCTGTTCCCATAGGTGTTGGTGGAATCAGCCTCCCCGACACCGTCGGTGAAAAAAAAATCTTTTTCTTGGGGTCCCACGAGAATCGGCCTTGATGAAGTCGTGCTCCTGCTGGTCGGTGAACTCAGCCAATGGGTCTGGGATCCCCTGACGTTCACGTTCTGCATCCTCCTTAGCCCACATGGGCCTCTTTCCCGTGTAACCACGACTTCCAACGTGGTGGTTCCCCATGTTCTTTGCCTGCAGCTGCTTGCCTCTCTCCGACCTGGCCTTGGCAGCTTCTTCATTGCATGTCTCCTTGAACTTTTCAAAGTCCTCTATCGTAATTTTCAGATTGTCTGCAACAATCTCGGCGTAGGTTTCATGGTCTACTTGAATCGCCTTTTCACCCTGGTTTTCCAAGCGCTCCATGCGTTGTTGAACTTCCCTAGGGCTTTGTTGTTGATTTTTTTCATGGCATCATCATCCCACGGGTCGACATCATTCCGACCGGGGAACAGGAATCCTGCGTGCAACCTAGTTAGGAGCAACTTCTTCAAATGTTCATTCTTCTGTATTTTTGTGGTGTTGATGTTAGCGGTGCCACTTCTCGTGGCTCTATTGGCTCGAACTCGCCTAGGTGCACTGCCGTGACCACCAGTCTTCCGGTGCCAAGCTCATTTGGGCATCGTGTCCTCTTTTCCTTCTTTCCCTCACTAGCTTGGGAGGTCCCACCTTCCGTGCTATAGTTAGCAACATCATCAGTGCCAGCCTTAGTGCCGGTGTCGTTGGTGGCATCAGTGTCGGCGCCGGCGCCACCACCGTCGTCCTCCATCATGACAAGGAGGTCCTGACACCCAGCTAGCTGTCTCTCCTGATCCGCCAGAAAGTCGAGGTAGGCGTGTGCTCAACCTAATTGGGACTGAGAACCTCCGGCCTCATCCGTGTCGGTCATGTTTCTTACGGTTCAATGTCGTAGTCGTTTAATTATCGAGCTTTATATCATAAAGTGAATAATGACAAAAAAGTGATCTTTGTTTTGCCGGAAATGTCGTTTCATTCCCGCCGCGACAAATCTCAAGCACTCGATATGTCCAACTTTCTAACACAAGTCATGCCAAAATTCACGGAAAATTTCGGCATGACTTTTGCTAGAAAGTGCACATATAGAGCGCCTGAAATTTGGCGGAATGGAAATGAATCAACATTTCTGGCAAAACATAGGTCATTGTCGGCGTCCTGGGAACGGGGGTCCCCAGACTTGCGAGCTTGCGGCCTGCGGCGTGGCTCAAGTGGTGGCCCAGTACGGCCCATCTTCATCAACGCAAGGCTCAAGACCCTCGCAAGGGGCCAAGCCTCGCGGGGCGGATGACACGAGGCTTCCTCAGGAGCGGCCTCCCCAGACAGGCTCGCAAGGAAGCGGAGAGATCAAGGCAGGGGTGCCTCGCGAGGTGCTCGTGTCGCAAGCCGTGACGATCGAGACCAGGCAGGCGCCAGGCAGGTGCCGGCTCGTGCAGTGTCCTTGTTTCCTCTTTGGTGCAAAGGGGGCAAGCACGGGCGTGGAGTACCGAGGTATCAGGCAAAGGTTGCCATTTCAATGCAACGAGACCAAGACCAGCAGAGCGGCAGGATGGAGGTCACCGTGGAGCCCAAGATGGCATCATCGCCAGTACCTTTGGCAGCCGAAGACCAACTTTAGTCAGGATAACCTGTACTAGATGTTCCCCTTCAAAATGGCCGTTGTTGGTGCCCTTCCCGCTCAATATTTGGGAAGAGTACCAGGGCCTCTATAAATAGGGCTGTCTATTCATCTAGAGGGGGGGGGGATCATCCAGTTCTCATCAGATAGAGAGGCGATCGAACTCACCCAGGTAGTTCATCGCACCAGCTCAAGAACACCTCTCGCGAGGCTATTCATCCATGTACTATTCATCATCAGCCCCTGAGGCAATCCACCACACCACACACTGGAGTAGGGTATTACACCACAACGGTGGCCCGAACCAGTATATATCTTGAGTCCCTCGTGTTGTTTGTCGTTTTAGCTTAGATTCTCGCGAGGCTATCGGGCATGGATTGGTAGGGGGAAGATCTTCGCGCGCACCACAAAGTTCGAACCTTAAGGGTCTGCTGGAACCCAACATCCGACATTTGGCGCGCCAGGTAGGGGTGCGCTGGAGCTCTCCCTTCCGTCGACCCGTTCTCCATCAGCACCGCGCTCCGCCCTCATGGCGGGCAACGCACCGCCTGCGCCGGCTGTCGACGCCGGCACGGGAACCAGGGGGCTCCGAGCCCTGGCCCCCGCCTTGAGACATGTGCAGTGGCTGAACAAGTTCAAGCCAGACATGCCACTGCGCTACGACGGCACGGCCGATCCACTAGCCTTCCTGCTAGCGTATGAAGAAGCAGTCCTCAAGGCCGGAGGCGACGACAGGGTCATGGCTAACTAGATGCCCATGGCCCTCATCGGCGTCCCACGCATGTGGCTGCTCCACCTGCCATGGGCTTCTGTGGCCTCCTCGGAGGAGTTACGCAACCTCATCCTCACCCATCATGCTGCGCCGGTGCCCCCAGTCGTCGCAGCTCTCCTGGGCGGATCGCAGTCACCACCTTCGAGCCGCCACATCAAGTCGTTCGTCCGCCAGATTGGCGCCGTCCTCAAGCGCCGTGAAGCCCCCTCGGCCTGGGTGGCACCAAAGGCCGATTTGACCTTCAGCTCGGACGATCACCCCTCCAACACTGTCTGTTCGGGCGCACTCCCGATGCTATGCACCCCACCATCTGCCAGGTGGCCGTCACCAGGACCCTCATCGACGGTGGTGCCGGCCTCAACGTGCTCTCGGTGGAGGCCTTCAGCCTCCTCCACGTGCCGCTGGAGCGGCTCCAGCCCAGCAGGCCCTTCTCGAGTGTCGGAGGCAGTTCCACCGGCTCCCTGGGGTAGATCCGCCTCCTGGTGACCTTCGGCACCCACGACAACTTCTGCACGGAGCTGGTAGACTTCGACATCGCCCCCATCGGCCTCCCATACAACGCCATCCTCGGCTACCCAACCTTGGCCCAGTTCATGGCGGCGACTCACCCAGCCTACAACCTCATGAAGATGCCCGGGAGCAGTGGCGTCATTACCGTGTATGGAGACAGGAGGGATCGATGCACCGCAGGCGCTCAAGCTCGCTTTCAAGGCGGCCGCAGTGGCGCAGGCCGCCAGCGCTGACACCCTCGAGCCCAAGGGGGCTGCGCCGGCCAAGAAGAAGCAGTTGTTCACCGAAGACAAGGCGGAGACCAAGCAAGTACCAGTCGATGAAGATGGATCCTCCGGCGCCATCTTCAGCATAGGCGCCAATCTCGACCCTGAGCAGGAGGAGGCCCTGGTGAAATTTCTGCAAACAAAAAAGGAGGTGTTTTCATGGGAACCCGATTAGCTAGCAGGGGTCCCAAGAGAGGTGATTGAGCACCATATGAACGTGTGCCCTAACGTGCGCCCCGTAAAGCGCATGTGTGTCGACTTCACCAACCTCAACAAGGCCTGCCCTCAAGACCCATTCCCGCTCCCTCGCATCGACCAAATCGTCGATTCCACCGCCGAGTGCGACTTGCTGTTCTTCCTGGATGCCTTGTCAGGCTATCACCAAATTAAGATGGCAGTAGAAGACGTAGAGAAAACGGTCTTTGTGACCCCGTGTGGAGTGTACTGCTATACCTGCATGCCGTTTGGGTTGTGCAACACGGGCGCGACCTTTCAGCGACTGATGCACATCGCTTTGGGCCGGCAGCTCAGGAGAAATGCCGAGGCCTACATCGACGACATCGTGGTAATGCCTCGGGAGGCGAATACCTTGATACAGGACCTGGAAGAAACCTTCATGGGCCTTCGGGAAGTGGACCTGCGGCTCAACCCGGAGAAGTGTGTATTTGGAGTCCCTTCAGGCAAGCTTTTGGGGTTCCTCGTGTCCCATAGGTGCATCAAGGCAAACCCAGAGAAGGTCAAGGTAGTCGAAGACATGAGTCCGCCGAAGACCCTCAGATAAATGCACAAGCTCACGGGGCGAGTAACCGCGTTGGGACGCTTCATCTCCAAGCTGGGAGAGCGAGGATTACCCTTTTTCAAGCTAATGAAGAAGAAGGGCCCGTTCGAATGGACTGAAGAGGCCGACAAGGCATTCTAAGATCTCAAGAAGTACCTTACCAGCCCTCTAGTGATGGTAGCTCCGCGCCCTCAGGAGCCCTTGGTTCTCTACCTTGCAGCCATGCCCTACTCCGCCAGTGCAGCCCTGGTGGCGGTTAGGGAGGAGCGCCGGGCCAAGGCCGCGCCAGCCGCAGCCCCGGCCGAAGCGGAACAAAGCCAAGAAAGCCTCGCGAAGACCACGACCGTAGCAGATGGGGATCAGTCTCAGCAGCAGGACGCACCCTGAGGGGAGGAGACCCGGCCAGGCGACCAAGCGCTGGGGGCTCCGTCGTCTCGGGAGGCGCCTCGACCTCCCGAAGAGGCAGGCCAGACCAGCACCCTCAACCTCGTCGAGCATCCTGTGTACTTCGTTAGCACGGTGCTGCGGGACGCGAGGGCGCGATACCCCATGCCCCAGAAACTCCTCCTTGCGTTGCTAGTGGCCTCACGCAAGCTGCGGCACTACTTTCAAGGCCATCCCATCAAGGTCGTCTCGGCATATCCCTTGGAAAGGGTACTCAGGAGCCCCAACTCAGCTGGAAGGGTCGCTGAATGGAACATCAAGTTGCAATCATTTCAGCTGGAATTCAGCATGACCAGAGTCAGCAAGGGAGCCGCACTTGCAGATTTCGTGGCAGAATGGAGGAGGCACCAGGGCTCAATTGAGGCAACGATCGGTCGCTTTCCCCAAGATGTGAAGCGCCAGACGGCTAGGTCATGTACTTCGACGGGGCGTTCTCGCGACATGGCGCAGGGGCAGGCGCAGTGCTCATATCTCCCACTCAGGACAAGCTCTATTATGCCGTGCAGCTCTCCTTCTAGCATGGAGAGAAGGTCTCCAACAACATAGCAGAATACGAGGTCCTGATAGCAGGCTTGAGAGCTGCAGCCGCCTTGGGGATAAAGTGCCTCATCATCAAGGGCGATTCGCAACTCCTAGTCAACTTCTCCAACAAGGTGTACGAGTCGAAGGACGAACACATGGAAGCATATCTCGTGGAGGTCCGCAGGATGGAGAAACAGTTTTGCGGGTTGGAGTTGCAGCATGTGCCTCGCGGCACCAATCAAGAGGCTGATGACATCTCTAGGAGGGCGTCTAGGCGGCTGCCTCAGGAGCCCGGCGTCTTCGAGGAACGAATCTTCAAACCTTCAGCGGCACCATCACTATCAAGCACAGCGCAGCCTCTGGAGGAGCTCCCTCAACCGCCTGCCTCTGGAGCCCCGGCTTGTGGCCCGACCTCAGGAGCGCGCCTGCTCCTGGCGCTTGAGCCTCAGGAGGGATGTTGGACCGCGGAGTTCAAGGATTACCTGATGCAAGGGATTCTTCCAGAAAAGGAGGAGGACGCGGAACGCGTGGCGCGGCAGGCCACGGCCTACTGCATCCAAGAAATAGAGCTCTATCAAAAGCGGCCAAATGATCTTTCCCTGCGTTGCATCACCAGGGAGCAAGGGAAAGAGTTGCTGGCGGACATTCACGGTGGAGACTGCGGGCACCACTCGTCTTCACGGACACTCGTCAGCAAGGCGTTTCGCAGCGGGTTCTATTGGCCAACACTACTCAACGACGTGATCGAGATGGTGAAGGCTGGTGAAGCCTGTCAATTCCACGCCAAGAAGATTCATCAACCGGCTCGGGGCCTTCAGACCATTCCCCTCTCATGTCCGTTCGCTGTTTGGGGACTAGACATCCTTGGCCCGTTTCCTCGGGCGCCAGGGGGCTACCGCTACATCTACGTCGCCATTGACAAGTTCACAAAGTGGGCAGAGGTGGAAGCTGTCCGCACCATCCCGGTTGGCTTGGTGGTCAAGTTCATCAAGGGCCTCGTGAGCCGGTTTGGGGTGCCTAATTGCATCATCACCAACAACTGTTCGCAGTTCACCAACAATCTCTTCAAACCATATTGTGCTAACCTTGGAACGCAGATATGCTACGCTTCGGTGGCACACCCTCGGAGCAACGGCAGTGCTGTAAGCGCCACGCGGAGGTCCTCAAAGGCCTCAATACCGGACCTTCAAGAAGAAGCTGGAGGCCTGCGGCAGGGGCTGGCATGACGAGCTTCAGTCCGTGCTATGGTCCATCCGCACAACCGCTACCAAGTCGACCGGCGAAACCCCATTCTTCCTCGTCTACAGGGCTGAGGCGGTCCTTCCTCACGAGGTCAGGCATCACTCCGCGCGGGTCCTGGCTTTCGACGAAGCACAGCAGGATGCCATGCGGAGGGTGGACCTCGTGCTGGGAGAGGAACGCCGTTGGCAGGCCGCGCTTCGGGCGGCAAGATACCAACACGCGTTGCGGCAGTACCACTGCTGCAGCATCCGCCCAGGACCCTCGAGGTAGGTTACCTCGTGCTCAAACGGGTGCTCTCCAGGGAAGGGCTGCACAAGCTCTCGCCCATGTGGGAGGGCCTGTTCAAGGTTGTTCATGTCTCCAGGCCTGGCGCCACACGCTTGGAGACTCAGGAGGGGGTACCCATCCCGAAGGTGTGGAACATCCTGCACCTCCGGAAGTTCTACCCTTGAAGAAAGGCCCAGCGCCTATAAAGAAGGCCCGACGCCTGTGAAGCTAATCGAACGAAGAAAGGCCCGGTTCCTGTGAAGAAGGCCAACGCCTATGAAGCTCATCGCCCCGAGAAAGGCCCGGAGCCTGTGAAGAAGGCCAATGCCTGTGAAGCTCGCCACTTGTGACACTCTCACGTAATATGAGTTGGGGCTACACATGCCCCAGAGTCTCCGGAGAGCCGCCCTCGGGCCTCGGGGGCTCCTGCCCACGCCCAATGGCAGCACTTAGCTCCGCGCTGGTGAGAAGATATCGAAGAGTAGATTAGGTGCCGGACGCGGCTTTTTCATTTGCTTTCTGCAGTTGGCTTGTTCGTCCTTATTTGAAATTTTATTGAAGTTGCTTTTAGCGTTGTTGCCATCCCCGACCCGTGACTCTTTGCCTTTGTCTCCTACCTGACTCGATTTCTCTCTCACAAGTCTCGCGGGGGCTGCGCGGGTGCCCTCGCGAGTGTTTTCTGACCCAGTCTTGTGAGGTTTTCCTATCCAAGTCGACCACGGGAGCACTCCTCCCGGTCCGTGCCCCACGGGCATCGCGATGCGAACACAGGACCTGAGTCGGTTGCCCTCACGACCGAGACCGGAAGTTACCTCTCCTGACTAATTCTTGCAGGCCACAAGGCGCGCGACGAGGCCTCAACCTCGAGAAGCAAAGACTGCGGCAAGTCCCCACAAGCTAAGTAATTCCTACGTGCCAGCATGCAGCGCCAAAACACAGCACGGGAATAACGAAAATAGCATAATAGTTAACGGCAACAGTCCAGCATGCCCTGACGGGGCCGCACACTACTCTCTCTTTGTGTAGGAAAGGGAGGAAAACAAAATAGACATGGCTTGCCCGGCACCGACTCATGGCGAGGCTTCGTACTGCCACCGGAGCTCTGTCAGCCCCTCCTCACTCTTCACTGAGGCACGATGACGGGCTGACCCGCTACCTCCCTCAAGGCGAGTGCGACGGTGCGGTGGCTGGTCACGGCCACCGCTGGAGGAGCTGCCGTCCGAGGGGGAGCCGCCGAGGCTTGGCAAGCTGCGAACACCGCCGGCCACGCGCCCACCTTCATCTTCATCTCGACCATCGCCAAGGTTGGGCACCCGGCCGCCATCATCATCTTCGGGGCAGCACCCAACGCGGCGGCCATCTTCTCTGAACACCCTCACGTAGAGGGTGGCATCGCCGTCGAACTTGAAATGTAGGGTGCACCGTAGGCTCAGGCCACGTGCGCGGGCAAACGTTTGCCAGCCGCGGAGCAGGGCCACATTCCCGGTGACGGAGAACTCCAGTGAGGCCCAGGAGGCCCTGCTGCAGCAACCGTCCACTTGAAGCCAGAGGCCACCCAGAGCGCCGGCCGGTTCGCCTGCAAAGAAGCAGGGAAGCTGGAGCCAGCTACCAGTCGTGTCCACCGACCACACGACGAACTCCGGCAGCACCTCCGCCAAATGGAAGCGCGGCCTCCCAGGCCGTGCAGCCATGACGTGCCTTCCCTCACCCACCAGGCGCCCATCGCCGCGCGGGAGATCGCATCCGCGACCACGGGGAGCCGCTGCGGGAGACGCGGGATGCTTGTGGGGACGACCCCGGCCGCGCTTGGGCGGGGGAGAGTCAGGCCCTTCCCGATGAGCCTTTCCCTTCTCCGCGGCCGAGAACCTCTTTGGAGGTGCCATAGAAGACGGTGAGCAGCTGGGATGGGGAGACAGAAGGAAGCAAGGACGAAGATGTACAGCGGGGGCTAGCGCTCTCCCGCCTTTATAGCCGGAGGAGGCCAACCATCAGCCTCCATGATCACAGGTAATAATGACACATTTCTGCATGTAGGGACTTGTCAAGTCGAGCAGTTGCCGAGGCGGCATGGGGAAGCGTAGGGGCCCACGTCCAATCAACCGCGACACGGCGCCCAAGGCCGCAGGCTGATGGGGCCCGCGACGCTCCACACTTTCCCTTTCGCTTCTCTTCTAAGCCAAGTCCAAGCGTGCCTTCGGCCCGGGGGCTACTGTCAGTGTCCTGGGAACGGGGGTTCCCAGACTTGCCTGCCTGCGGCCTGCGGCGTGGCTCAAGTGGTGGACCAGTACGACCCATCTTCATCAACGCAAGGCTCAAGACCCTCGCGAGGGGCCAAGCCTCGCGGGGTGGACGACACGAGGCTTCCTCTGGAACGGCCTCACCAGGCAGGCTCGCGCTGAGGCGGAAAGATCAAGGCGGGGTGCCTGGCGAGGTGCTCGTGATGCAAGCCGTGACGATCGAGACCAGGCGGGCGCTAGGTGGGCACCGGCCCGCATAGTGTCCTGGTTTCCTCTTTGGTGCAAAGGGGGAAAGCGCGGCGTGGAGTACCGAGGCATCAGGCAAAGGTTGCCATTTCAGTGCAACGAGACCAAGACCAGCAGAGCGGCAGGATGGAGGTCACCGTGGATCCCAGGACGGCGTCATCGCCAGTACCTTTGGCAACCGAAGACCAACTTTAGTCAGGATAACCTATACTAGATGTTCCCCTTCAAAATGGCCGTTGTTGGCGCCCTTCCCGCTCAATATTTGGGAAGAGGACCAGGGCCTCTATAAATAGGGCTATCTATCCATCTAGGGGGGGGGGTCATCCAGTTCTCATCAGATAGAGAGTCGACCGAACTCGCCCAGGTAGTTCATCGCACCAGCTCAAGAACACCTCTCGTGAGGCTGTTCATCCATGTATTGTTCATCATCAGCCCCTGAGGCAATCCACCACACCACACACTGGAGTAGGGTATTACACCACAACGGTGGCCCGAACCAGTATAAATCTTGTGTCCCTCGTGTTGTTCATCGTTTTAGCTTAGATTCTCGAGAGGCAATCGGGAGTGGATTGGTAGGGGAAAGATCTTCGCGCGCACCCCAGAGTTCGAACCTTAAGGGTCTGCCGGCACCCAACGTCCAACAGTCACTTAGCAATCGGTTTCCCTGCAAATGACAATAAGCACTATGTGCTGAAGTAGCTGACTTGTGCACATTATGAACACTCCCCCTTGCATCATTATGTGCTGACATATGAAGAGGGAGAGAAGAGGGGGTGGTGCACCTCGGGGTTGGGATCGGGGTCGGGGTCGCCGGGGCAGAGGGGGGGTTGAGCGCGTCCTTCTCCTCCTCGTTGATCTGCGCCTAGCTTCGATCTGCAGAAAGACCTAATTTTGTCAGACAGAGAGAGAGAAAGTGACCAAATTTTCAAACACTTCCATTAAAAATCCTCATTTTCAAAATGGACAGCAACATAAGCTAATTTTAAAAAACTGTAATTTTCATTTTCATTTAAAAACAAAGCAACATAAGCTAATTTACATTTCAATATTCTGTCAAAGCTCATTTAATTCTCTATCAAAGCACATTTTCATTTAACTACTGCTGCCTTCAATATACTACTCTGCTCATGTCTAAGCTCATTTTCAAAATACTACTGCTCATGTCAAAAGCTCATTTTCATTTTCATTATTTATCTACTCACTTCTCATGTCAAAGCTCATTTTCATTTTCTACCTACTCTACTCATGTCAAGGAATAAGAGGAGGGGAGGGAAGGGGTGGCTCATTGTGCGTTGGGGTCGGGGTAGCCGGCGCGGGGCTGAGGGGGCCGGTGTCACAGTCGCCGGGGCACAGGGGGTACGGTTGTTGGCGTCCTTCTACTCATCATCGATCTGCATTGAGACCAGTCAGAGAGAGAGAGAGAGAGAGAGAGATAGAGAGATAGAGATAGAGAGAGAGAGAGAGAGAGAGAAGGGAGAGAGGCATGGC
>NC_041381.1:245774810-245779752 GCF_002162155.2 Triticum dicoccoides
GGCCGGGGTCGGGGTCGTCGGAGGTACAGGGGGTAGGGCGTCGTTCTCGGGGGAGGGGCCAGGCCGGGGGGTCGACGACGGCGTGGGCAGGTGCGGGGTCGAGGTCAGGTGCGGCGTCGACAGCGGCGTGGGCGGGTGCAGGGTCGGGGTCGGGTGCGGCGTTGACGATGGCATGGGCGGGTGCGGCATCGACGGCGGCGTGGGCGGGAGCGGCGTCGACGGCAGCGCGAGCTAAGAGAGAAAGGGGATCGAGAGGGGGATACAGTGAGAGAGTGGAAAGAGGTAGGAGCTAGCGGACCGGTTAACTATAGCGCTTGTTGGCAAAATGTGCTATAGCTAAGTTAGCTATAGCGCTGCCCTAGCCAAAACACGCTACTGCTAACTTTTTTCCTTTTTTATTTTTATTATTATTTTCCTTAGCTATATCCCGTGTTGGCAAAACACGCTATAGCTAAGTTAGCTATATAGATGCCTAGGCCAAAACGCGCTACAGCTAACTTTTTTTTCTTTTTTCTTTTTCTTTTTATTGTTCTTTTTATTTCCCTTTTTCTTTTTCATATTCCACAAACTTCCTTCCTTTTTATTTTATTTTTATTTTTATTATTCTTTTTATTTTTCATATTCCACAAACTTCCTTCCTTTTTCTTTTTATTTTTCTTGCATTTCATTTTCCACAACTTATTAGTTCCTTTTTCTTTTTCTTTCATTTCATTTTGCAAAACTTCCTTTCTTTCATTTGCACTTTTCTTTTTCTTATCTTTCTTTTGCACTTTCCTTTCTTTAATTTGGTCTATCATTGGAGCAATACCACTGTTACCCTCCGGATAATATTAGTATAATATGTATTACATCATTTGACCGCTATCGGCGGTATACAAAATATCTAGACACACACAAACTTTGGGAATTAGTTTGTCAGCTTGGGCGACAACGACGCTTCAGACTGATCTTCTTCCCTCTTTTGTTCCTTGTTGAATAATTGAGCCCATGGTCGTGACTTTTCCTTCTCCAGGGATTATGATATTTCGTAGGTAATGTAGTCTTCATTCTTCTTTTGACGTATGTTTCGTCGTCATCAGCATCATCTTCCCTCATTGGATCACCGTACTGGTCATAGTCTTCCTCGTTGGCGACTCCATCCATTCTGGTGATGCTCCTTTTGCTTCTCTTCACGACAACACGGCTGGGATTGATCAGATCAGTTATGAAGAAACATTGTGTCACGTGTTTAGCTTGTACCCATGGCTCGTTTTTGGCGATGGCGTTGACGATAACGCTATCGGAGTCGGGTATACACATGGTAGTGAAATGTCAGTTTTCTCTGTGTACATTCTTAGCCCATCTGACACGGAACATCGTCGCGCTATGCAATCCAGAGTAGTTAAGCTCCCATATCTCTTCGACCCTTCCGTAATATCTTTCAATTACATTCTAGGTCATGGCTTCCATCATCACCCCTGAGTTTTGGTCATCACTGTTTATATCTTTCTCCTCCGTGGAGAACGTGTATCTGTTGATATCGTATGCCTGATAAGTCGTGAGGTTGGTCGAGGGGCCATGTGCTAAGGCGTATATGAGTGTTCCGTTTGGACAACCCTCTTCCAGGGGTTTAGGCAGAACTCTCTCTTTGAACCAACGCACGAAAGTAGAGTTGTGCTCTCTAATAACTTCAGTGTCTGTCCTGTGCACCCCACAGTCACGGTACTTCTTTGCAATGGTCTCTTTGTGCAGTGTCACAAAATCTTCTAGCACATCTAGGTGTTGTAGCACTACTAAGTTTGCCCTGTCAAGGTCGTTTTGTCGGCCCGAGCGTAACACATTTACATCCATATGACCGTTCGTGTGACCTTCGCCTTCGAGCCTTCCAAAGTGCTTGTTGATGAGCAAACCAACAACAGGGTCTCCGGTGCCTACTAGATAATTCTCACAGAAAGAGATGCACTCTTTGGTCAGATATCCATGGGCTATGCTTCAATCTGGACGGGACATGTTATGAACGAATCCTTTGATGACCCCATTCATCCTCTCGAACGGCATCATGCTATGCAGGAATGTCGGCCCTAGGTCTATGATGTCGTCCACGATGTGGACACATAGATGCACCATGACATCAAAGAACGCGGGCGGGAAGTACATCTCTAGCTCATTCAGTATGACAACGATCTCTTCTTGTAGCCTATGGAGTTGCTTCACACTGATCGACTTTTCGAGAGATACCATCAAAAAGTGGCATAGGTCAGTAAGCGTCTCACGCACATGTGTGTCCATAATCTCTCTAAGTGCAACCGGGAGTAACTGCATCATCATCACATGACAGTCGTGAGACTTCATCCCACTAAACCTTTTTTTTCTTAGTGTCCAGATATCTGCTTATCTTCCCACAGTATCTGGAACTAACTTTGATTCTGGCAGGCACTTGAACAATTGATCGACCTCCTTCGGATCTAAGGTGAAGCAAGAGGGGGGGGGCAATATTTTTCTTCCTTCTTGTTCACTTTTTTGCCCCTATCTTCTGTCCCCGACTCCGTCTCGGTCTCCTCTGACGACCTTTTACTGGGCATTTAGAGACCTTTCCTGATATTCAAGAATCCCAAGTCTTTTCTTGCCTTCGGCCCATCCTTGGTCCTCTCCGGCATGTTCATCAACGTTCCAAGCAAACTCTCAAGGATATTTTTTGTGATATGCATTTGATCAAGGCTATGAGGCATGTCGAGTATGTTCCAGTATTCCAAGTCCCAGAAAACAGATCTCGTCTTCCATATCTTCAGCAGGGGCTCCGGCGCCTTTTTCTTCGTCTTTCCCGGTGAGGGGCACTCTTCCCAGTTCTTCAATAACTCATATATTTCTGCACCGCTACGCTTACATGGAGGACCTCGATGCTCAGCCTTACCATTGAATAGATCTCCATGCTTTCTTCATGGGTCATCCTTCTCGAGCCATCTTCGATGCCCCATGTACACGATTTTCGAAGACCCGCCATCTTTCGATAGCTGCAGAGAAGTTGTATCATCCATGCACCTCGGGCATCCGCAATATCCGTGGCACACCTAGCCAGAGAGATAGCTGTAACCGAGATAGTCCTGCACCATCGTGATCAGCGCGGCTCTCATGTAGAAATACTATCCTTTGCTTGCATCCCATGTCTTGGCCGGCGTTTTCCATAAGGTATGTAGCTCCTCTTTCAGTAAACCGAGATACAGATTTATATCATTTCTCGGTTGTCTCGGCCCTTGAATAAGCATAGCCATGTGTATGTATTTTTCCTTCATGCACAACTAGGGGGGAGGTTGTACATCCATACAAACATGGGCCATGTGCTATGATTAGTGTTCTGGTTGCCAAATGGATTCATGCCATCACTACTAGCGCCAAGCACGATGTTCCTTGGACCATTTGCGAAAAATTCAAATTCAGCATTTAATGCTCTCCACTTGCTAGCATCTGCGAGCTGTCTCAGCTTTGGCTCATCTCCGTCATCTGGCTTCACCCTCTCCGCGTGCCAGCGCATCAGCTTTGCTTCCTTAGGATCTACGAAATACCGTTGTAGACACGGAGTGATCGGGAAGTACCATAAAACTTTCTGTGGAGCTTTCTTTCTGGTCTTTTTATATCGTGAAGCATTGCACTTTGGACAGATGGTTTTTTCCACGTGCTCATTCCAACATATGATGCAATCATTGATGCGTGTGTGATATCTAATATGTGGCAGATCAAGAGGGCACACGATTTTCTTTGCCTCCTCGACACTAGTAGGACACAGACTTCCCGCGGGAAGAACCTTCTTTAGGTACTTCAGAAGCTCATCCAGGCTTGTATGTGTCCATTTGTTTTTTGCCTTCATCTTTAGAAGTTCTAGTGTGAAACTCAAGGGGGTCACCTCGGGATTGCAACCACCATACAAAGGAGTCATTGAGTCTACCTCCAATTGCGCCAGTTTGGCCTGCTCTCTTGAAGCAGCTCTATAGCTAGTCGTCTTCTTGGGAAGCAGGTCTCGAACATGTGGGTCCCGCATGGCTGAACTTAGTAGCGACGAAGATGGTGGCGTGTCCGCATCTTCTCCGCCTTGAACTGCCTCTTTGCCATTGACATTTCCGAGGCCGTCTTCCTCTTTGGGCACATAATCGGTCATCTCTTCGTCTGGTGGCCCCATGTTGTTATTTCCTGCCCCGTCGACGTCCTCATCATCATCATCATCATCTTCTCTTATCCACTGAGTATGGCCATGCATGAAACCATGCATGAGAAGGTGCGCCTTGAATTTTCCACCCTGAAAGGGGTCGAGCATGACTCTTCCTTTGCATTTTCGACACGGACATAAAACATCCTTCAGTCTTTTTTCATACATGTCATCCACAACGGATTGCCAGTATCTTTCCACCATCCTTCCATTGACCTTCATGATCACCTGCGTGCGGAGCAAATATTATAACCACGTATATATGCATGCATGGATCAGATTCATACAAAAATTCGGCATGACCTTCCCTAAGCATAGGACATATTGAGTTTGCATGTCCGAAATTCGCCGGAACGGAATTGAATCGACATTTTGGCAAAACATAGGCAACTTATGTCACCCACATTATTTCATCAAGTACACAATGTAGGCAACTCAAATTATGCCACACACAATTCGGTATATATATTCTCATATCACGCATATATATAGTGTTGGTCCAATCCACACAAACACCTTTTTTTTGCTCACCTATGTGTCGAGAGGGATATCGAGCACCTTTCTTCTTAATTACCTAGTAGCTCTAGATATATAGCTCTAACTAGCTAGCTAGCTAGATAGCTAGGGAGAGGGAGAGCTAGCTAGCTAGGGAGATAGTGGGAGAGGAGAGGGAGAGAAGAGGGAATGCATTAATGGAAGAGGGTGGAGTGTAAATAAGAGGGGGAGGGAGGGCATTAATGGAGGGGGAGGTGGTGGAGGGCACAA
>NC_041381.1:245780318-245790826 GCF_002162155.2 Triticum dicoccoides
TGGAGGGGTGGTGGAGGGGCAAAGAAGAGGGGGAGGGGGCCTCTAATGGAGGGGTGGTGGAGGGGCAAAGAAGAGGGGGAGGGAGGGCTCTAATGGAGGGGTGGTGGAGGCGGAGCATTGAAAGGAACAAGGAAGGTGCAAGGAAAGGGGCAGAAAGGAAGGGGGAAGAAGAGAGGGGAGGAAGAAGGGGAAAGGTGGTAGGTGCCTAGCGGGCATAGCAGTAGCGCGGGTCACATATACGCGCTACTGCTATGGCAGCTTGCAAAATAGCTACGTCTAGGGTTGCACTACTTATAGCACGGGAAAGAAACACACGCTACTGGTAAAATGTTATACATAGAAAAATTAGCAGTAGCATGCTTAGACAAACAGGTGCTATAGATAGTAAACTAGCAGTAGCGCAGGTTGGAGGACAGGCAATGCTGCTATTTTTTGACCAGGGGGTGTGGTGTGGTACACTTAGTAGTAGTGTGGGTCTAGGTAACAAGCGCTGCTGCTAACTAATACCAATAGCGCTGTTCATAGCCAGCGGTACTACTAACTACTAGTAGCATGGGGTTTAGAGAAACGTTACTGGTAAACTTCTATCTATAGGCATTTTCCTAGTAGTGGGCTATTATGGCCGACTACCCTGGCCTTCTCCCTTTCTCCAAGGTAAGTACTCGAAAATCATCCTTAAAAAAAGAAACCCCCACTCGCGTCTCACCCATCACACTGAAGCATGCTTTATAGGGTCGGTGCTCAGCAAGCTGTACCCAATCGAGCGCGGCCCCTAGGAAGGTAGCATCTACGTAGGGTGAGCCTTCAAAACGAAAGGAAACCGGGAGCGCCGTTGAACCCCATCCGTCATAAAAGAGGTATAAGCTTCAATACGTGCCTAGGTACAAGACCAGATTGTCACATTTATCCTCTCATCTTATTCCAGGAGGAGCACACGGCGAACCGTGTCCAAAGTCCCAGCTAGCCGATCATCAACTAATCCGGCACTAGGCTCATCAACCAGGACGAGAGTTGATATGGATACAGGGCCAACTCATCCTCATGAGGATTCGGATGGCGTATCCGTCACAAATTCTGAAGCGGAGAGCATGATGAATCATCGATGACTGAAAGAGACCATGCGTGCTCCAGTTTTTACTGAGCAGGAATTTACTGCCCTTAGCATCGTAGATGCATATATCCAAGCCGCCCGGGACGGACTTATTGGAGTTGCTCACCTGTTTTCAAAAGATATGCGGGTAACCATTTGTGTAAATTTAATAGATATATGCCAGTAGCCCCCGAGATTTGAAGCGGTTTAGACCAACCAATTTAAGGATCATTATGACCACAGGATCGCAAAGAAAAGAACAACACGCTGTCCCAGGAGCTTGAAACGAGCTGGACAAAGCTAAATGCCGCCACCTCAGAGCTAGAGGAAATGAAGAAAGTCACGATGAGCAGTGACCAAAAGAACAAACTTGAGGAGGAAAAGGATAAGCAAGCCAAAGAGATAAAGAGCTTAAAGGCTCAATTATCGGACGCACAAAAAGAGAATAAAAGGTTGAAAGGCGGCATATTCGGTAAGACCTTTGAACCATCTAGGGGACTCATATAATCCCATAATACGGAGTGCTATAATGATGTTCTTACATGTGTGTTACTAGGACGTCCTGAAGAAGAAGTATCCGGATTCCGAGACGACGTTCTAAAAGATCTATCTATAGTGCATGAGCGGGCCCACAAAGCCATGAAGAGTATGGTAAGAGCCTTATGGACATCTGATGCCCCTCCAGAAAGTATGGAGGGGTTGGCAAACCTGTTCAAATGTGCCCGGCGCCATTTTGAGCTATGGAAGGTGTTAGCATGCCGGGAAGGTGCACGAGAGGCATGGGCAATGGTGAAAGCGCGCTACAGCGGGCTTGATCTGAATCATATGGCCCGAGTTGGACCTCAGGGACCGGACGAAAAAGATATTCCTGTGAACTTGGTATATGACCAAGTGATGATAGCTACAAAATATTTGCAAGAAGACTGTAGCTTAAACAGTCTTATAGATGACATAGATAAAGAGTAGGCGTTCAATTCCATGTATCTATGTACTTTATCATCAAACTTATCTCCAACTGAACTTTTCAAAATTTGTCATCGCAGGCCTTCGGCCTCAACCTCCGAACCAAGAATTTGGAGTATTTCTGGATACCAGGTTGGAATGTAATAAACATTCAATATGTTCGTAAACCAGGCAATCCGGTCATATTGCTCAAACAGCCAAAATTTGTTCGGGGAGGTATGTTATATTACTATTTAACATAAGGAACATCTTCTAGGGAAAATAGTTCCATTAAGGGTTCCTTTCCTTAGGTCGGCATGCTTAATTATGCATGCCTAGGCTTTGATCCGAATTATGGGCAGCCTATCCCCTATTTGTTAGAAGAATTACATAAACATAAACAATTTGTCGTTGCTTGCCAACCAATTATTCCCTTAAGAATGCTAGCTTTCGGCTTCACCTGTCTGAGGTACAGCTCCGGATTACCCGGTTTTAACAATCACAGAGGTACTCCCTTTACACCCTAGCCAAACAATCGGGAACGTAGGGTATAAACACAGGAGCAAGGCAACCCAGCTTGGCAAAAATGTAAGTCATAGAGGTGCATATAATGGCAAAAGATGTATAGTACAAACGACATAGACAATGTAAGTCACAAGCTTTTAATAATAAGCTTCATCAAAGAAGCCCCCAGTTATAATGGGGTGTATACATTTAAAGATGTGTACCCCTAACATTTCTGTTGATCCGAACATACCCTAGGATATAAAAGGAAAAACTAATAAGGAGAGGAGAAAGAGGAGCCTAGTCAAAACAAAATAAAAAGAGTGTGACCGAACTATCAGTAGAGTCGTCGGAGCCGAGCGGCGTTACATGGATTCGGCTCTAGGCGATTATCCGATGCATTACGAAGGCGATAGGCTCCTCCTATGAGAACTTCATCTATGATGAAGGGATCTCCCTTTTTGGTTTGAGCTTATCCTTCTTCTTCTCCAGGAGACGCAAGACGAGGTTGCCGACGTTATATGTCTTGGCCCGCACTTCTTTGCTTTGGTATCGCCTGGCCTGTTGTTGATAAAATGCGCAACGGGCTTGTGCAATATCGAGCTCCTCTTCAAGGCCGTCTAGGTCATCCTGCCATTTGATCTCGGCTTGTCGCTCTATGTACATGTGCACTTGAGGTGAGTCATGAATAATGTCGCAGGGCAGGACAGGTTCTGCGCCGTACACCATGAAGAAAGGTGTGTATCCGGTCGTTCAATTAGGCATAGTCCACAACCCCCAGAGCACGGAATTGAATTCCTCGACCCAGTGCTTATCTCACTCCCAAAAGGAGCGCACCAGTCTGGGTAATGCCGCTCATTATCAGGCCATTGGCCCGTTCAACCTGACCATTTGTTTGAGGGTGGTAGACGGATGCATAGTAGAGTTTAATGCCCAAGTTAGCACACCAGTTTCCACCTCATCTACTATTAAATTGGAGCCATTATCAGTAATGATGTTGTGCGGGACACCATAGCGGTGAACAACACTAGATATAAAGTCAATCACTGGCCCTACTTAAGTTGTTTTTACTGGTTTGGCCTCTATCCACTTAGTGAATTTATCCACACTAACCAGTAAATATTTCTTTTTGTGGCTTCCCCCTTTAAGGGGTCCAACCATATCGAGCCCCCAGACCACGAAGGGCCAAGTGATGGGGACTCTTCTTAAGGCATTGAGAGGCATATTACTTTGATTGGCAAAAAGTGACATCCCACACAACGTTGTACAAGGGCTTGTGAGTCTGCTTGAGCCGCCGGCCAGAAAAATCCTGTCCGGAAGGATTTACTTACGAGGGCGCGAGCTGCGGCATGATGTCCGCTATTTCAGCCAAGAGTTGTCGTCCCTCCTCTTCGGAGATGCACCTTTGGAGAACTCCGGTAGTGCTTTTCTTGTATATAGTTCACCTTCGTGAACTTTGTGGGCTTTAGAACGTCGAACTATGCGATGGGCCTCATTTTGATCATTAGGAAGCTCCTGCCTATTAAGGTAGACCAGGAAGGGTTCAATCCATGGAGCAATAACAACCATGATCTCATGAGCAGAGGGTGTTATTGTGGCATCCGAACCCCCGATGATATCTATATTGTGTTCGGCTCCTGAAGGTGTGACCATGTCGGTACTGGCATCTCCGCTCTTGTCCTACCGTACCACAGATGGCTTAAAGAGCCTTTCCACAAAGGTATTAGGCGTGACGGGGTCGCGCTTGGTGCCCATGCGAGCAAGAATGTCGGTCGCCTGGTTACTGTCTCGAGCGACGTGATGAAATTCAAGCCCCTCGAACCGAGCCAATATTTTTAATACGGCATTTCGATATGCCACCATTTTTCGATCTTTTGCATCGAACTCTCCATTTACCTAAGATATTGCAAGGTTTGAGTCACCGCGCACCTCTAGGCATTGTATACCCATGGAGACAACCGTGCGGAGACCATGTAGAAGCGCTTTGTATTCGGCTGCATTATTGGAGTCCGTATACTTGATTTGCATAACGTAGCGGACTGTGTCCCCCGTAGGGATGTCAAGATGATGCCAGGTCCCAGTCCAGTTAGCATTTTGGAGCCGTCTAAGTACATGATCCTGTTGGAGTATGAATTGTGCTCTTTAGGGAGCTTGACTTCCGTCCACTTGTCGACGAAGTTGGCCAGCACCTGAGATTTAATAGCTCGGCATGGCTTGTATGTTATTCCGAACGGTAAGGGCTCGATGGCCCATTTAGCTATGCGGCCAATGGTGTCCCTGTTATTTATAATGTTGTTAAGTGGTACTTCAGATGCCACCATGATTAAACTTTCTTGGAAGTAGTGTCGGAGCTTTCGGGATGCCATAAAGACCGTGTAAGCTATCTTTTGATAGTTAGAGTATCGGGATTTGCATGGTGTGAGGACATACGATACGTAATAGACTGGATTTTGGATGGGGAATGTATGTCCCTCTTCTGCTCGGTCGACAACAAGTACATCTCTTACCATCTGGTGAGTTGCGGAGATATAAAGCAACATAGGCTCGCCAACACTTGGGGCAGCTAGGATTGGGTTGCCTGCTAGTAAGGTTTTTATTTCTTCCAATCAGGCTGTGGCTGCTTCCATCCATTCAAAGTTGTCGGTGCGTCTAATCAGTCTATAAAGTGGTAATGCATTTTCTCCTAATCTGGAGGTAAAGCGGTTCAAAGTCTCCATGCACCCTGCTAGCTTTTGGACCTGGTTTAGGTCTGTTGGTGTAGCCAATTGCGACTAGGCTCGGATCGCAGCTGGATTTTCTTCAATTCCTCTATGGGAAACAATGAACCCTAGTAGCTTTGTAGCTGGGACACCGAAGATGCATTTTTCCGGATTGAGCCGTATGTCGAATGTTCTGAGGTTGTAAAATGTGAGGAGGAGATCATCCACCAATGATTCGACGTGTTTGGTTTTGATGACCACGTCATCCACATATGCTTCAACTGTCTTTCCGATTTGTTTTTCCAAGCATGTTTGAATCATGCGTTGGTAAGTGGCACCAGAGTTTTTAAGCCCAAAAGTCATAGTGTTGAAACATAAAGGAAACACAATGACGGTATCCAGAGTAAGCGTCAAGGAAACACAATGAGTCGTGTCTTGCGGTTGCAAAGATGATCTGGTCATTGCAGGACAACGGGAAAGGATCTTTAGGGCAAGCCTTATTGAGGTCTTCGAAATCAACACAAAGGCGCCAGGATTTGTCCTTCTTCGGCACCATGACCAAGTTGGCTAGCCAATCCGGGTGTTTGATTTCTATGATGAACCCAGCCTCGAGCAGTTTTGCTAGCTCCTCCCCCATAGCTTGTCGTTTGGGTTCAGAAAATCGCCGCAATGTTTGCTTGACTGGTTTGAACCCTTTGATTATGTTGACGTTGTGTTCGGCTAGTCTGCGTGGGATCCCGGGCGTGTCCGAAGGGTGCCAGGAAAAGATATCCCAATTTTCGCATAGGAACACGTGTAAGGCGGTGTCTATTGCCAGATCCAGCTGTGCTCTGATGGACGCTATTTTATTGGGGCCCGTCAGCTGCACTCGAAATTTAACTATTTCATCTGCGTGCTTGAAAGAGGTGGATTTGGGTCTCTTGTTGAGAATCACATCATGCTTTTCCACCATAGATCGTAGGGTGGTTAGTTCTATGGTCGCGAAGGCTTCGGATAGTGCCTCCAGGGCCAACGATGCGGTTCTATTTTTGGCATGAACTGCTTTATCCGGGTCACTCAAAATAGTGATTATTCCATTGGGCCCTGGCATTTTAAGTTTCATGTACCCGTAATGGGGTATAGCTTGGAAGCGTGAGAAAGCGTCCCGCCCGAGAATGGCATGATATCCGCTATTGAAGGGAAGCATGTGGAAGTGCAACTCTTCGGACTTGTAATTTTCAGGCGTGCCAAATACTACATCCAATTTAATTGTCCGAGAGCATGTGCTTCTCGACTAGGGATGATGCCTCAAAAGGTGGTATTGCTTTGCTCAATGCGTGTTCCATCAACCTGCATTTTGTCGAGCGTGTCCTTGTAGATGATGTTAAGCCCACTGCCGCCATCCATGACCACTTTGGTAAGTCGAAAGTCATCCACAGTGGGGTTTAGCACTAAAGCGGAGGGTGTTCGGACTGATCAGGCCTTTGGTTCATCGTCAGCGGTGAAGGTTATTGCCACGTCGATCCATGTGCTCGTTGCGGTTACTTGGTGGACTTCGTCGAGGTCACGAAGTGCCCTTTTACGCCAATTATTTGAAGAGAAAATCTCAAAGACCGTGAGGATGTTAAAATCGTCCTCCTCCGAAGAATGTTTCTCTAGAGTGGCAGTGGTGAGGATGGCCTCCCCGCTCTTAGCTAACTGCCGGAGTACCCAACTTGCTCAGAGGCTATGAGTTGAGTCTGTGCTTGGAATCGCCTGTATCGGACAGGACTTGTCGAGGAGTTCATCAAGAACGGACCTGTATCCCGTAAAGGGTTTGTTTTTCCTGCCGACGGACTTATGGTCAGATGCCTTGTAAGGGTGTATCCATATAGCCCGGGCAGTACACTGCTTAAAAGCAGCAGGTTCCAATTGGGTTTTCTGGGCCTTCCATCTGCTTTCCATCGTTTAGTACTTCTGTACTACATGCGATAGTTCTATGAAACACTATATGCGATAGTTGTCGAGGGCATTCCGGATTCCCTCATCAGTACAATTGCGATGAAAGACCGAGACTGCATCATCCTCGCAACAATCTTTAATATTGTCTTTGACAAGTAGGAACCTGGCCCAAAAATGATGGACCATTTCCTGAGGTTGCTGTCGTACATACATCAAGTCATATATGTCTGGAGGGCCTGAATTACTTAGAGACTATTGATTATGGTGGGTGGGTGGGCTAAAACTTGAAACACGACCCAAATTTGTGTCTGGAGCTTGCAAACTTTCTAAGGTCACCAGTTCGGGTACTGGAAGATTCACGTGCTCCCCGGACCCTACGTTCGACCCTAAGTTCAAGGGACGCGGAATCCCATCCAACTCCAGGGGTTCGGAGATCCGAACATAACTGGTCTTTACTTTAGGAGAAGAAGTGTTTTCAGCTCGTTCCTTGATGACCACTACCAGATGGGTGATCGGCGGGAGATTGATTTCCCTCTTGTCAGGTTGACGCCCGATCCGATCATAGGCCATTGAAAGCCCCAGCTTGGCGATGCGATCTGGCAGCTTATTTAAGGACGAGATGTCTGCCGGATCCATCTTCTCGGAGTATTCAAGATCGATGCAGGGGTGGTGTTCAGCGATCACGGGGGACGTTGTTGGCTTGATGGCCGTGCGGGTACCCACGGTAAAACCGCCGAGCTGGAGGACCTATCCTGAAGTCAGGCTCCTTCGAGAAGTGATATTGCTGTTGATGACAACGCGAGCCATAGACCGCTTTTCCTGACCGCACAGCAGAGCTCTCAATGAAAGCACCATTGTCGGTGTCAAAACCGGCAGATCTCGGGTAGGGGGGCCCAAGCTGTGAGTCTAAGGATCAATGGTAACGAGGGACAATGGGGACACGATGTTTAACCAGGTTCGGGCCCACTTAAAGGAGGTAAAACCCTACGTCCTGCTTGATTGTATTCGATGAGTATAGGGGTTACAAGAGTTGATCTACCTCGAGATCGTAATGGCTAAACCCTAGTTGTCTATCCTATGATTGTTCTGATAGCCTCTACGGACTAAACCCTCCGGTTTATATACACACAGGAGGGGCCTAGGGTTGTATAGAGTCGGTTTACAGAAGAAGGAAACAGTACATCCGGACACCAAACTTGCCATCCGCGCATATAGGATTCCTACCCGGACACGGGGGATAGTCTTCTACTTTATCTTCATGGCCCATCAGTCCGGCCCATATCGAATAGACCAGACACCTGAGGACCCCCGAATCTAGGACTCTCTCAGTTGTGTATCGCCATCTCACTCGGCGTCCATCGCCTGATGGTCTACGGCATCTCGGATTTGATGGTCAATCAGGTGATGTAGGAGTGGGATGTCAGAAACCCTGCCATGACTGGATACTGCAATGTAGTGACGAAGTTGGAGAAAAAGTTCGAGGGTTTGGAGCTTCACCACATTCCTCGAATCAAGAATCAAGCAGCTAACGATCTGGCAAAAATAGGTTCCACTCGGAAACCTATCCCAGGCAATGTGTATCTTGAGCATCTCCATTCCCCGTCAGTGAAAGAGGATCCCTTTACTGAAGAACCTACCCAAGCAATAAGCCTACCAATCCGATGAGATCAAGGTACCAGCAGTTATTGATTTGGTTATGGAGATCCTGTTGATCACCCCCGACTGGACAGTACCGTACATTGCATATCTGCTCAGGCAAGAACTTCCAGAAGATGAAGTTGAAGCGCGTCAGATTGTCCGCAGATTAAAGGCTTTCACAGTGATTAATGGGCAGCTCTATAGAGAGAGGGTTACTGGCATGGCTCAACGATGTATTTCTCCAGAAGAAGGTAGATTGATCTTGGATGAAATCCACTAGGGGACCTATGGTCACCATGCATCCTCTCGGACCATCATGGCCAAAGCATACCAAGCAGGATTCTACTGGCCGTGGGCCAATGAAGCTGCAAAAGAAATCATGGAGAAGTGTGAAGCTTGCCAGTTCTACGCAAACATGTCACACAAGCCCGCGTCTACTTTGAAAACCATTCCACTCGTCTGGCCATTTGCTGTGTGGGGATAGGACATGATTGGGCCGCTCAGGACCGGCAGAAGTGGTTTCACTCATCTACTTGTAGCAGTCGACAAGTTCACCAAGTGGATTGAGGCCAAGCCTATAAAAAACTTAGACTCTAGCACAACCATCAGTTTCATAAGAGAGCTAATATTTTTATATGGAATTCCACACAACATTATCATAGACAATGGCTCAAACTTTGACTCGGAAGAATTCAGAGTGTTTTGCGCATCCCAGGGGACTCGGGTGGATTACACATCCGTTGCGCACCCATAGTTGAATGGCCAAGCTGAAAGAACAAATGGTCCGATCCTCTAGGATTTGAAACCTCGGCACATGCACGACCTTAAACACGCAGCCAGGGCTTGGGTGACCGAACTGTTGTCTGTTCTATGGGGATTGAGGACAACTCCCAACTGATTCACTAACTGAACCCCTTTCTTCATGGTGTATGGGGCTGAATCCGTACTGCCTAGTGATCTGTTGCACAATGCACCCCGAGTGGAACTTTATTCAGAAGCTGAGGCAGAGCAAGCATGCCAGGATGTAGTAGACCTTCTGGAAGAAGAACGGGAGATGGATTTGATCCGGTCGACTATCGATCAACAAGATCTTTGTCGATTCCATGCAAGGAATGTCAAGGGTCGAGCATTTCAAGAAGGAGACCTGGTGCTCCGAGTGGATTAGCAGCGAGCACATAAGCTTGCCTCGGCATGGGAAGGCCTGTTCATCGTCACCAAGGTGCCTAACAATGGACCCTATCACCTTTACACCCTAACACAGAAGCAAGATGAACCACACTCCTGGGACGCAGATCTTCTTCATTGTTTTTATATTTGACAGTCCGATTGTCACGATCTAATAAGAGCACTTGTTAGACTATTTATTAAGGCATGTTTCCTACAGTCTGTTAATGATTGTTCTCGCATAAGCATGTGTCCAAATCCCCCAGTGGGTGGCTTAGCTGCGAACCTATTTCGCCTAAGTTAAAAAAACTACTCCGAGTGGAGAGCAATCCTCACTCGGGGGCTTAGCCGAGAACCAGTTCCGCCTAAGTTAAAAAACTACTCCGAGTGAAGAGCAATCCTCCCACTTGGTGTCTTAGCCGCAAACTAGTTTCGCCTAAGTTAAAAAACTACTCCGAGTGGAGAGCAATCCTCCCACTTGTGGGCTTAGCCGCGAACCAGTTTTGCCTAAGTTAAAAAAACTACTCCGAGTGGAGAGCAATCCTCCCACT
>NC_041381.1:245791208-245791878 GCF_002162155.2 Triticum dicoccoides
AACCAGTTTCACCTAAGTTAAAAAAAACTATTCCGAGTGGAGAGCAATCCTCCCACTTGGGGGCTTACCCGCGAACCAGTTTTGCCTAAGTTAAAAAACTACTCCGAGTGGAGAGCAATCCTCCCACTTGGGGGCTTAGCCGCGAACCTGTTTTCGCCTAAATTAAAAATCTACTCCGAATGGAGAGCAATCCTACCACTTGGGGGCTTAGCCGCAAACCTGTTTGTGCCTAAGGTAAAAATCTACTCCGAGTGGACAGCAATCCTCCCACTCGGGGGATTAGCTGCGAATGTGTTTTCGCCTAAGTTAAAAATCTACTCCGAGTGGATAGGAATCCTCCCACTCGAGGGCTTAGCTGCGAACATGTTTTTGCCTAAGTTAAAAATCTACTCCGAGTGGAGAGTAGTCCTCCCACTCAGGGGCTTATACGCGAAACAGTTTCGCCTAAGTTAAAACTACTCTGAGTGGAGAGCAATCCTCCCACTTGGGGGCTTAGCCGTGAATCAGCTTCGCCTAAGTTAAAAAACTACTCCGAGTGGAGCAATCATCCCACTCGGGGGCTTAGCCGCGAACCAGTTTCACATAAGTTAACAAACTACTCCGAGTGAAGAGCAATCCTCCCACTCAGGTGCTTAGCCGCGAACCTGTTTTCACCTTAGTTAAAAATCTA
>NC_041381.1:245792075-245843037 GCF_002162155.2 Triticum dicoccoides
GTGGAGAGCAATCCTCCCGCTCGGGGGCTTAGCCGCGAACCAGTTTCACCTAAGTTAAAAAACTACTCCAAGTGGAGAGCAATCCTCCCACTCGGGGACTTAGTCGCGAACCAGTTCGCCTAAGTTAAAAATCTACTCCGAGTGAAGAGCAATCCTCCCACTCAGGGGCTTAGCCACAAAACCAGTTTCGCCTAAGTTAAAAAGCTACTCCGAATGGAAAGCAATCCTCCCACTCGGGGGCTTAGCCGCGAACCTGTTTTCACCTAAGTTAAAAATCTACTCCGAGTGGACAGCAATCCTCCCACTCGGGGCTTTAGCCGTGAACCTGTTCACCTAAGTTCAAAATCTACTACAAGTGGAAAGAAATCCTCCCACTCGGGGGCTTAGCTGCGGACCAGTTTCGCATAAGTTAAAAAAACTGTTCACACAAAGCATTCTATAAGTAGGAAAGCAATATTCGGATAAATCCATCAAGTTCAGATAAAACCGTCAAAGTTTAGAATCACAAGCAAAAGTATTTGGATGTCAAGCCCGAATCAGTTTAATGATTACAGGATCACTCGGTATCCCGAGGCAAATAAATTTGAATAATCAAGTTTTTCTTCACTCGGCAGGAGGAGGACTCACTGGCTCGACTAAGGTGTCTAGGTCGACATCGTCAACTATGCAAGTGGTTGCTTCAATGAAGGTCTCCATGAAGGATTCAAACTGGAGTTTCTTCGTGTTCGCGACTTGGAGAGCCTTCAGCTTCTCTTCTTTGGCATCCTTGCAATGGACTCTAACGAGTGAGAGAGCCACGTCGGCTCCATGGTAAGCAGCTGATTTCTTCCACGCCTGCACTCGACTAGGGACTTCATAGAGCTAAGCCATCAGTGACTCGAGGTCCGTTTGAAGTTTATCCTTCGGACATAGCTCTTGGTCTATCCTTGTCAGCGCAACCTTCAGTCGAGCATTGTACCCCAAGACGCTATCGAGATGAGATTCAAGTCGCATTACACTCAGCGCAGCTTCATCCTTGACGACCGACTTCGTGGGGTCCAGGCTTTGTTCAATCCGGTCGGTTTCCTGCTCAAAATTCTAACAGAACTCTGCACAAGGAGGGAAAATTCGAGTCAGCATCAATATTATGTCGAAGTTTCACAGCAACACTCGGACAAAGGAAGATACCTTCGAGCATGATGTACATCTTCTTGGCAAGGCCCCCCAAGTAAGCCTCCAGCTCGTCCCTCTTCCGAGTGAGTTGGTCCACCTTGTCAATCAAGACAACTTTCTCCTCCCTCAGCTGAGTGGCCTCCTTCTTCACCTCCTCAATGGCAGTTTTCACAGCCGAATTCTCCTCTTCAAGTTTGCCGACTGAAGCAAGCTTTCAATCAGCTGCTTCAGTCTTCTCTCACTCCACCTTCCGTGCTCCCTCAAGTTCATGGTCCTTCCTCTCCAACGCCTGCTTCATAGTGTCTAAAGAAATAACATTCTTTAGTCCTACTTGGAGTTTACGGTTTTCACTACGCACATCTGTTCGAGTGGAATCACTTGGTTCAAACAATGGAAAAGAAGAAACGCCAAAGCATATAGTCAGTAAGTTGTTACCTCCCATGGTCTTCACTTCATCCTGAGCATCCCTCAGATTCTTCTTGGAAAGTTCTAGATCAATTTGGAGTTGGATCGTCTCCTTCTCTAGGGCAACATACTGAGTCCCAAGTTCACAAGATTTCTGAGAAAAAAAGACAATTCAGTCGACGAAAAGAAAGATCCTTTACTTCCGAGTGGAGAAGAGCAAATTCAGATTGCTAGAATCAATAGAGTTCTAAGACCACCGCGAAATCAAACAATCGACGGTGGTCTCGGGGACTACACCCAGTGGGTGCACTCAGCGTGCCCCTACTAGATCAATTCCCCACTTGGCATGGCCTGCCCGGCCCGAGTGGAAGAAGAAAAAAAAACCTTGTTCTCAGACCCCTGCCGACTACCCGCACTCGACATTGGTCTCGGGGACTACACCCAGTGGGTGCACTCTGCGTGCCCCCATTGGATCAGTTACCGACTCGGCACGGCCCGATCGGGGACTACACCAAGTGGGTGCACCCAACGTGCCCCCACTAGAAGAACTAAACAGTAAAAGAAAACACCTAGTGGGTGTACAGATTCAAGATGAAGAAAATCCAATCAGAAATCGACTTATAATCGTACTTACTCAGACATTGATCTGAAGGGAAGAACTGGCGTCGTAAGCAGCCTTGCTGGCTACGTACACCTCCTTTAGTCATTACATCATCAAGCCAGCTTGGATCATACCCTCCTTGGCAGCTCCTGTCTGGTTCTCCGGGACATGATGGAGAGCGAATCCACTCGATGTAGGGGTTGTTGACGCAGCTGAAGGGATCAGTGTTTGAGGCTATTCAGTCGGACCAATTGACGATGCCATAGACATACGGTGGGGTCATAGGCCTGACCTATACGCCCCACCCAAGGTCAATACCCTAGAAGCAAAGACATTCAAAGCACAGCAGGAAGTATCAATTGAAGCCATCTAGTGCAATCCACTCGACCAGTCACCACACTCGGATACCCCCAATTCCACTCGACCAAGATGAAGCCATTCGACCATACAGGAAACCACTCGGAGTATAGAAGACCTAGAGTCACTCAGGATGGCAACGGTCAGCCGTTCACTCCATAGTATTAAAGATCATTAATAACACTTTATAGCTGGCTTTACCAGTAACACCCTATCTTAATGTACATTGAACCCATGTAACGAAGGATGGCTGGGGTCCTGGCGCACTCTATATAAGCCACCCCCCTCCTCTAGGACAAGGGTTCGCACCCCTTGTAACACACACCCATATTCCATTCGACCGCCTTCGGGCACTGAGATGTAGGGCTTTTACCTCCTCCGAGAGGGGCCTGAACTCGTAAACTCGTGTGTACAACCTCGCCATAACTAGGGCCTCGCCTCCTCATACGTACCCCCTATTCTTACTGTCAGACTTAGTACCACAACAGTTGGCTCCCACCGTGGGTCAAGCATCTTAGCAACTTCTGGCGAGGTTGCATTTTCTCCAACCTCCATCAACATGGTTTTCGGCTGCGGTTTGATCATGGGCTGCGAGTTCCGACTCGGTGCGCTCACTTTCGTCACCGACGACTCCGCCTGGCTCCAAGAAGCCCCTCTCGATGTCGAGGCTCTCCCGATCCACGGATCATCGCACTTCCGCGCGAGTGCCTGTGGCTTCCTCCTTCGACAGTCGTCGACCCCGTATAGGTCGGTCCTCGCGTCGCCTTCTCACTCCACTGGACGCCGCCGCAAGCGATCTGGTCGGTCACGGCTCCAGCAGTGGATGAAGCATGCAGTGGCTCGCTAGACGGCCACCCCCCAAATTGCAGCAATCGAGCCCGATGAATTTCATTGCGGTCCAGTCAACTGGCTTTCCAGACACGTTTTCCAAGAGCGGAAGCTGTGACCCCGCGGCAGAAATTCTTATGGTCGACTCCTGTCGTAGCACACCTGGGTTCTTCCATAGCGGCGGCAACGGTGGCGGTGATGGCCCATCATTTGGCCACGAAGAGTACGAGCCTCAACCTCTCAACTCGCAGCAGAGGGAAGAGCTGCATGGCCGCAACATGGAGGCCCTCCAGACCCCCATCATAGGGGAAAGTGCCGAGGCTCGAGCCTTGGAGGCAGTGCGCCTGGCCACGCTGGCTGAGCGCACTCATTTGGAGAATCCCCGTCGACTGATCCCCGAGTCCAGTCGACATCCCTGACAGTTGTTTCCGCCTAAACCTCAGGTATTCCCTACTCCGATCCAGAACCTTGCAGCTGATGCGTGCATCGCAGAGTCTATTTAGCTGTCCCGTTCAAAGGCTGGAAAGTGCTTGGAACAGATCAGAACGTTGCTTCGAGCAGTAGGAGAGATGAACTCTGTTGTTTCTCAGTTGCGGAATAGGATCCACAGCAGGTCGGCAAGGGCAGATACTTTTTAGTCGGCACACAGTCCCGGGTCGCCTTTGCGACATGAAGATCGTGATCACCATCGAGATCGGCACCTGGGAAGAGCTCATGGATAGTTTGATCGTGAGTACGCCCGTGACAACCACCGTCGAGTGCCTTTGTCCCTTGTGAGGGACGGGTCGTACGCGCCCCGACGGTATGATGATAGGCGCCCGTATGGTAATGATCGCAGAGTTCTAGTCGACCCAAGGGAGCCTGGGTTCGACGCAAGGTCAGTCCTTGTCCAAGGCTTGGTCGACCGGAACAGAGCGTACAGAGAGGGGTTGGATAGAGACAGGCCTGGGGGAAGCAGGGTCCATGTTTCCGGCTCGAGTGTTTTGGAAGAGTCATCCGAGCTGCCGAGATCCCTCACAACTTCAGATTGGCGACTGGCGTCAGTAAGATCCACTATAAAAAAATACACTTCTGTGATGATACGTGTTTGTCACAGTAGGTCGCGTTTTTTTCATGCATGTACATCCATGATGATTTTATGACAGAATCAAGATAGTCATACCTGTACTGTCATAGAAATGTTCCATGACATTACCAAAATGATCATCACAGAAGTGTCCACTTCCATGAGGATAAATCGCGCGTCACAGAAGTGCTTTCGTTATGGGTGACCGGCACGTGGCATCCATCATAACGGAATGCTGTTAAGCTATCGGGTCGGGTTTTGGATCCGATAACCCATTAACAGCCCGACCAATGGGGATTTTCTACGTGTAAAATCATCATTGGCTGGAGGAGACATGTGTCAGCTCCGCATTGGCACAGGTGTCACTCATCCAATGGGCGAGACGCGCCTATGATATGTTGACACGGGGACCGGACCATCAAGTTTAAATGGGCTGGCCCAACTAAAGGCCCACAAGATTTTGCGGACCATAATGGGCCGGCCCAGCTAAAGGCCCACGAGATTTTGCGGACCATAATGGGCTGGCCCAGCTAAAGGACCACAAGATTTTGCGGGCCATAATGGGCCGGCCCAGGTAAAGGCCCACAAGATTTTTGTGTGCCAAATGGGCCAGCCTAGGTAAAGGCCCACAAGATTCTTGCGTATCATAATGGGCCAGCCCAGCTAAAGGCCCACGAGATTTCACCGACATTAATGGGTCAGCCCAGCTGTAGGCCCACAAGATTTTGAGGACCCTAGTAGGCCGACCCATTAATTGGCTGCCATGTTTTGGGCCAAATGCCAGCCCATATTTGATCCGGTCCATTAATGGCCTGCCACATTCCGGGCCTAATAATGGCCCATATGAGATCCGGCCCGTTAAAAGCCTACCACGTTCTGGGCCAAATTATGGCCCAGATCAGGTTTGGCCCTTTAATAGGCTTTGGGCTAAATTATGGCCCATATTAGATTCGGCCCGTCAACTGGATGCTATGCTTTTGGGCCCACTTGCTAAAGGTCCATTTAGTAATTTGGCCTGACATTAGTTTCGGCCTGCTAAGGGCCCGTTTAACATTTCGGCCCTATATTAATTTCGGCCTATTAAAAGCCCGTCATATAGTTGGGCCTAACTATGGCCCGCTTTGCATCCGGCCTGCTCGCAGCCGATATCTGATTGGGCCAAACAAGGACCGAGACAATTTTGGCCTATTAAAAGCCCGTGATTTGATTCGCACAATCTTGGGTCGGGGTCCATTTCGGGCTATTGCCGTCCCGTGAGCTGTTCGGCACGTTTCAGGCCCAACCTACTTCTCAGCCTCCTAAAAGCCCATTGAGTTTTCTTGTGAAAAGAGGACCGGGGGTTACTCGGCCTATTAAAGGCCCGAATCTACTAGTTGGCCAGTTTACTTTTGGCCTTTTAACAGACCAAGATGACGGGGCCCATGATGTGGATCATACATCGTGATTGCATGACGACCCAATTATGTACCGTAATTTAACGGTTTGCCGGTTTACTGCGAAGACAGGATATATATATAGTAAAATAACTATAGCATCATGAATAAGAAAAAACCTAGACTATACAATGAAGAAATTTTGGCATATTACATCCACTGGGCATCAAAGTTCGCCACTATGATAATAAATCACAAGCAGACAGCAGATTACATACACTGGGCATCAAAGATCGCCACCAGTGCAAATAAACACGCCGACAAAATAATATACAAAACCGGCAGCACTTCAATTGAGTTCAAGAAAGGTTAGCCCTGCTGGGGAGCTGCACTGCAAGCAGCTGAGCAAGCTGATGAGCATGCGCTTGTTCAACACTTATATCTTCCTCACTCTGAAAGATAAACAAGCAAACAGATGACATGTTTTGCACATAAAAGTATCAGTGCTGACAATTCATCACATTTCTTACTGACGAATAAAGTGACACAGTTTAAAATTGCATTAACACAATATGGTATTGTTCAGGTCAAGACATGGCAGGAAATGACATTGTGAAGGAGTTGGCAGCTTCACGACACCATTGGATTACAGATCAAGAACTCATAAGTATCAATGGCTAGTGTGCTGTCAATTTATCCCGTTTCAGATTGGCAAATAAAGAGACGGTTTAAATAATAGTAGAATGATATGACATTGTTCATAGTTAAGACACTGCAGAATATGACATTGTGATGTAGTGGGTAGGTTCACCACACCACTAGATTACGGATGAAGAACAGAAGCATACATGCAGTGCAAAATAAGATCACTTGCTCTGTGTAGTTTAATTTACGTGGTATGAAGAAGGAACTTGGTTGTACAACTAAAGACTTAAATTGAGAAGGACAAACTTTTGTTTATGAACTACATAATAAACTTCCAACATGCAATTTGATACAAACACCAAAAATAAACAGCTGTTGCAGTCATGCTTAACCAAATATACAGAACAAAGTTTGAAGGCTTTAGAAGGACAAACTTACATTATTGGTGAAGACAGGCTCTATAAAGCCCTTGTCCATGCTGATGGTGGGGCAATTCAAGAAGTTTACCACATAATCTTCTTCATAAGCAATGCTTTTATTCTACATTTTGTGAAGAGTAAATATAGATGTGATAATATACAAAAAAATGGAGAATATTTAAGATAAGATGAAGAGTGATGCTACAGAACCAAGTAGCTATAAATGTAAGTGCAGCGATACAGGCAAAAGGTGCAAGCAAGAGTAATGCACAGCTAAACTTCTTCAGTACCAACCTTATGGTAAGAGTAAATATAGATATGATGTCTAGAAAATGGAGGGCAAAGGAAAATAAGTTGTAGAGTGATGGTACATGAACAACTACCTGTCAATATAAGTACACTGATAAAGGATAGCATGTACTTACAAGAACAATGCAGAGCTAAAAAAATCATTGGCATTGGATATATTCTACACTAACGTAACCATTCATACAGGTCAGATAATTTGGAGCGAACAATTGAGAAGCAAGCTATCATGCATACTGCTGTCACATAATGAAACAGGTATGTATGCGAGTACAGTGATAGAGGACAATAGTTACTAACAAGAGCAAAGCAGCGGGCAGCATATTTGCGATATCCTGTCATTCTTTTCAAACCGGAATTCTTCTTCGAGCAGATTTCCTGCAAAAAAGATCTGTAAGGCACATGCGGAAAAGTAGAAGTTCAAATTGTCATGTGATTTCATAGACAGTACCACATCCTGGGAACGAGACCAGTGCATAACAAGGTTTTTCCATTCAATGTCTTCTAAATTTAGCACAAGAGACTTCACTAGAAATTCGTTTATAGACTTGCCATCAAAGTGTGATTTCCTAAGGTAACACCGATACTACTGCAATGCTTCCTTGAAAAGCACAAGCAAGCTTTGCTCGTCATTACTATCCAGATTGACCCTCGCCTAGTTACAACAATGTAATGTAAATCATTGATGTGTTCAATCAGCAGAAAACAGGAAAATAATAACCATGAATAATAGCACTTACACATAAGTTGGACAGGAATATGTGAAAATGGTGTTTGTCTTCACTATAATCTTCCCATGATGAGAATATATGCACGTAGTGCCTAACAACATTGAAAGCATTGTCTTTTAAACTGGGAATAAATGGAATGAGGTTCCAATCTGTAGGAATTGGCCATCTCTGCAGTTGGGATAGGTCTTCGGCCGGTGGACTTGTTGTACTTTTTGCTGGAGTGGGATTTTTCTGTGGTACGGCTGGTGCTATCGCAAATGAAATCGGTATACCTTTTGCTGGAGTGCAGGTCCTGTGTGGTGGGGCTAGTGGTGTGGCCAGTGAAGTATTGGTATAGTCTGCTGGAGTCGGTCCTACGTTTTGTGTCACTGGTTGTACAGCCAATATAATTGGGGTGTTGTCTGATTTCTCTGGCAACACCATGTTTTTCAACGACTTTGCTGGTGCTCCTTCAGGTTCGGCAATCACCCTCTTCCTTTTTGATGTCTAATGCACAAGATCATCATTTGAGTGGAAAAACATGGTATGATGACAGATGGAATATGTATTGATAATGGATGGGCATGGCATGTCGACATATATGATGAGTAAACTAAGCAGATGGCGGTGCAACAAAGTAGAAGAAATGCAAGACAACATATGCAAGATACGCGCAATCAATAAAACCTTGCCGAATTAGAACAACCGCCGTGATGGGTGAACAGGACAGGCCATCTGCCTTTGACTCCTCGAGGTTAGAATAGTCATTAGGATCATATTCTGAACAAGAATCAACAGGTGGGGAGCGTATGAGTTTCATTGCAACCAGAATGGCACTCAATGCCTTGGTGCCAATTTTGTAAGTCATTGCAGTGTTTAGCTTCAAGAGTGGACTGCTGCTAGTGCGACACAAAGTAGCTACACAGGTCATAGTGTAGATATAACAGGGAAAACTGTAAGCATCAGAGTAAAATCAGCAAAGTGGAACTTGTTGAAATATATGTGCTAGTACTGCCGGTATGGCTAGAAAGGCTTTGGTTACCAGTTCTCTTCAACTGAAGGTGCGGTACTGTTAATACCAGTGTAACTCTCAAAGGCGACACAGCTCCCCGCATTTCCTTGCTATTCTTATAGGATTCAAGTGGGCAGGTCACTACAAATCCTATTCCTATGTTTACAAAATCCTACGAATCAAAGAGGCTCAAAGTGTCCATCACAACCGACCATATAGACCTCTACACTGCAAATGTCCCTGCTCATCTTCAGGACAAGGTACATACTGTACTACTATCATACTCCCTCCATTCCAAAATATAAGTCTTGGTAGAGATTTCCACTATGGATCACATATAGATGTATCCAGATACATTTTAGAGTGTAGATTCACTCATTTTGCTCCATATGTAGTCCACGGTGGAATCTATACAAAGACTTGTATTTAGCAACGGAGAGAGTACATATTAATGAAGAACGGAAGAGGAACATGGTAAAGAAGAGCAAGAAGATTTTGGATAATAAAATGTTGGTTGCGCAGTGCCCACACATGATGAACAAGAGCGCATTAAGAATGCAACTCCCAGCTATCTCTCGGCCATTTCAGGCCGTTGGATGAAGATCCTATGTCTCCTAACCCTTCTTCTTCCTTGTCTCTGATTCTTCCCATACAGAACACCGCACGGGCCGCCGGCCGGACCACCGGGCCCCACCGCCTGTGTTCCTCCGCCACCCCCAGCCCCAGCCCCGCCCCAAGCCCCACCCGTGTCGAGTTTTCTTCGTTTGGCGAGGCGCCACAACCACTCGAGCCCCTTTGTTTGCACCGGCGAACTCCGGCGAGCTCTAAAAAATCGAATGACCCAATTTTGAAATTTAGTCTACTATGATTTAACTAGTGTGGAATATAAAAGGGGAAAACCATAAGCATTGGAAGTATAGTGTTGAGCGTGCCATGGAGGATCTGAAGGTGTAAACCGGACAAAGGAAACTTCGCAACCAAGACAAGAAATCAGAGTAAAGCCGTGGCGATCTATTTTCTTGTTGCGATAAATAAGTTGAGCAGATACGAAAGAGTACCGCCTCTGGTGCTGCGTCGTGTATGCATCTGCTGAGAATTTGATGGTGCTGCAGTAGCGATGGATGTCAGTGGCGTGTAAGCAGATCTAAGAGGGTAGATGGTGGCGGCAGGGCACGATGGACGAGACGGTCGTAGGAGCAGCGCCAGCAAGGTGGACGACGGCGGGGATGAAGCGAGAGGATGGGATGCAAGGATCCCGGTCCGAAGCCGTGGATGAGAGAGGTCGATCTCTTGTAATGGACGACGCCGTCGGGGTATCAGCTCCGGCATGGTGGAGGAGGATGGCGGTGGATGGGGTGGCGGACGACGGCGGGCGGAGGAGGCTGGGGTGGAGAGGGTGTTTTGGCGCCCACGGAGTACGAATGGGGAAAAGGGAGGTAGAGAGGAAGGGGGAACCATGTATTCAGGGCGTTAGTCTCAAATGCGGGGAAATTTACAAACTTAGCCCCCGTTTCAAATTTTCAAAATCACAACAATATTAGTCGGTGGGGGATAGGACGGTAATCTTGCATACACTGAATATTTGTTGACGAGAGTTTGTTTTTGGCGCCCACCATGTATGAATCGGGGAGGTAGTCGATTTCGGCCGAGGACACTCTGTGTTTTGGCACCCACCGTGTATGAATCTGGGTGAGAGGTGGTTACGTCACTTTTGGGTGAAATTACAAACCTACCCCTATCGAAACCTATAGAAATCTAGCAGATAGGCTTTGCGTGGCAGGGATAGGCAGTAGTAATTTCCATCTCGCAGATTTTGGTTTCGGGCGGTTACTACGACTTTCCTCGCTGCGTTCAAATTTTGCAGAGTGCATGTTTACCGTGCCAACTCAGTTTCAATCCCGTTTGTATTCTAATTTTTCGGGCAGGATACATTCTCAATTGGAATTAAATTCTATATACATCATTTTTTTATATATACTTTCAAAAGCACAACAAAGAATTCTGCTCCTTTATATGTATACTATGATTTACAAATACAATGGTCCCAAAATCTTAAGGTTGTATACAAAAAAATTTAACCAAATTATGTTCTACTAAAATGTATGGATCAGTAATATCTACATATTAAATAACATAGATGTGTGTGAATTCATATGAGTATGCATGTTTGATAGATCAATTTTGGTTCGAGTATGGATTACATGTATCATCATCTCGAATTCCAATATTTGAATCCCTTTTATGTTCACTCCTTTCACACCCATCTCTCTCGCATGCATGCTCCTTCATGTAGCTATCACTCTCTTTTCTCCAGCTCACCCGCATGCTCACTTCGTGTTTCTCCTATCCTCGCAAACATGGTCTCTCGACGTCTCCCTTGAGAAGTGTCACACTCTCCCTATCATTATACATTACACGGTTTTCATTATCTCTCATGTCTCTACCGTTCTCTGGTATCACTCGGTACCTAAGCTTTCTTTTTCACCGCCACACACACAGTCTCCACTCGTCTTTCACTTTGTCTTTCTCTCTATGGGATTCTCTCACACACCCTATATGTCTCTACATATGACTCATACCACTAAAATTACTCTCTCTCTCTCTCTCTCTCTCTCTCTCTCCTGTAGACACAACATTTGTTGCGGTCTCCTTTTCGTCTCCATCCCAGACTGACATTATTCATTTGTTTACCGATTAGACAACTCCCCCCTCTCTCTCTCTCTCTCACAGACAGACACACACAACTCCTGCTTCCACTCCCCTTCCCGACTACCGTCTCTCTCTCACACACACAAAACTCTCGCTTTCGCACCCCGACTCTTATTTCTCTCACAAACATTTATCAACTAGCCTCTAGATAGGTTTATACACCCGCACACTCGTGCTTCCACTATCGCACACATGTCTCTCTCCTGCTCCTTGTATCTATGTAGATTTTTCTTCCCTTCTTGAAACACGCCCTCTCGATCGTGCACACACACACTATCGCGTCATTTTAAGCTGATACCTATCGCACACACACTCCTTGTGTGTTTGTCACACATACACTCCATCCTCCTCCACTCTCCCTCTCTCTCACACACACATGGGATTTTTTCAACAACTAGCAAGATGCCCATGCGTTGCACGGAACATCAAGATGCATTTGTATGAGTAGTTTATCTTGTGGGGAAAAAGGATGAATGAGGGAAGGCCTTATTTGCAAATGTGCAGAGGGGTGTGGGTATCTTTTTTCAAAATTGCCATAGTTTCCTTCCTATCCATCAGATATAGATCGGACGGCCTATATTGTAGGATGGCAGGCACACGATCATCACCGACAATGCTTTTTATAAGAGTAGGGATAAAAACAGAGTTGGTGATGATGGTGGGCCTGCCATCCTGCAATGTAGGTTGTCCGATTTATATCTGATGAATAGGAAGGAAAATATGGCAATTTACCCGCACTCCTCACCACATTTGCAGATAAGGCCTTCCCTCATTCATCCTTTTCTCCCACAAGATCTTGATGTTCCGTGCAACGCACATGCATCTTGCTAGTAAGAGTAGAAATTAGACATATACCAGTTCTCGAATCTTAAAACCAACAACATTCCTCCCTTATATCATCAAAACCTCCAAAGGAATATATTTTGAGTGAAACATAACATAATTTTAGTGATATACGTATTTCAAAACTAGACTTTTTTCTATCAATTGGTGAATATGTATTAATCTACTTTGATTGTGTGGCAACACATTGGCACATTGCTAGTAGTTATTATAATTTTTTGGACACCAGACAAACGGTGGAGTACATATACGAAGAGAAGAGGCGCACGCACGCAGTCAGCCTCTCGCTGTCTCGCACACATGAGTGTTATGTAAAGGCGACGTTAACAAATAAACAATAAAACCCTAGGTGCACAATTGCTGCATTCGCGGGAACCGGGTACGTGGTGGAGCAGCTTTGTAGCAATAGTCAGCTTGCATGATAATTTGATCCGTAGGAGTTGATGGTCGGGACCACTGGTGAAAGACTTGGAGCGCGGTGGCTCGCCAGTTGCCACAGATCGAGTAGCCGCGTTTAAAATATCATTTTTTAGCGGGGTTAAGAGTTCTGATTTTCAATGGCGCGTTATAAGTACTAAGTAGTTTTTAGAACGATTGGTATGGAGCAAAAATGGAATTCATAGTACTACGTACCTCCTTGGCATATTGTTGTATGGCTTTATGTTGCGAGATGTTGAACCTGGTAGTTCTAGGGCAAATACAATGGTTTAGATTTAGATGCTACTTTTCAGTAATGAAAATCGGAAGGGGGAACCCTTCTTTGATTAAAAAAACTACTACCTCCATTGTGGTTTACTAGTCCCCATCGTATTTCGGGTCAAAGTTTGTCCATGAATTTTACTTTTAAAATGTGAATGGAAAACGGTATTTTGTTATACCCAAACAAAAAAGGACGGGAGGGAGTGATTGCTCTGACATGGACGCGACCTCTCATAGCGCAGGCATTGAACCGACGCGCCGGCTAATGTCTACTACACAACCTTCTTCTTGTAGACGTTGTTGGGCCTCCAAGTGGAGAGGTTTGTAGGACAGTAGCAAATTTCCCTCAAGTGGATGACCTAAGGTTTATCAATCCGTGGTAGGCATAGGATGAAGATGGTCTCTCTCAAGCAACCCTGCAACCAAATAACAAAGAGTCTCTTATGTCCCCAACACACCCAATACAATGGTAAATTGTATAGGTGCACTAGTTCGGCAAAGAGATGGTGATACAAGTGCAATATGGATGGTAGATATGGGTATTTGTAATCTGAAAATATAAAAACAGTAAGGTAACTAATGATAAAAGTGAGCGTAAACAGTATTGCAATGCTAGGAAACAAGGCCTAGGGTTCATACTTTCACAAGTGCAAGTTCTCTCAACAATAATAACATAATTGGATCATATAATTATCCCTCAACATGCAACAAAGAGTCACTCCAAAGCCACTAATAGCGGAGACAAAGATTATTGTACGGTATGAAACCACCTCAAAGTTATCCGTTCTGATCGATCTATTCAAGAGTCCATAGTAAAATAACACGAAGCTATTCTTTCTGTTCGATCTATCATAGAGTTCGTACTAGAATAAAACCTTAAGAGACAAATCAACCAAAACCCTAATGTTACCTAGATACTCCAATGTCACCTCAAGTATTCGTGGGAATGATTATATGATAAGCATCACACAATCTCAGATTCATCTATTCAACCAACACAAAGTACTTCAAAGAGTGCCCCAAAGTTTCTACCGGAGAGTCAAGACGAAAATGTGTGCCAACCCCTATGCATAGGTTCATTGAACCCGCAAGTTGATCACCAAAACATACATCAAGTAGATCACGTGAATATACCATTGTCACCACAGATAAGCACGACAAGACATATATCAAGTGTTCACAAATCCTTAAAGACTCAATCCGATAAGATAACTTCAAAGGGAAAACTCAATCCATTAGAAGAGAGTACAGGGGGAGAAACATGATAAGATCTAACAATAATAGCAAAGCTCGCGATACATCAAGATCGTAACACCTCAAGAACACAATAGAGAGAGAGATCAAACACATAGCTAGTGGTACATACCCTCAGCCTCGAGGGTGAACTACTCCCTCCTCATCATGGAGAGCGCCGGGATGATGAAGATGGCCACCGGTGAGGGAACCCCCCTCCGGCAGGGCACCGAATCGGGCTCCCGAGAGGTTTTTCGTGGCTAGAGAGGCTTGCGGCGGAGGAACTCCCAATCTATTGTGTTCCTCGAATGTTTTAGGGTATATGGACTTATATAGGCGAAAGAAGTCGGTCAAAGGAGCCACGAGGGGCCCACGAGGGTGGAGGGCGCACCCAGGGGGGTGGGCGCACCCCCTGCCTCGTGGCCTCCTTGAAGCTTCCCTGACTTTATCTCCACGTCTCCTGGATCACGTTCGTTCCAAAAATCACGCTCCCGAAGGTTTCATTCCGTTTGGACTCAGTTTGATATTCCTTTTCTTTGAAACACTGAAATAGGCAAGAAAACAACAATATGGGTTGGGCCTCCGGTTAATAGGTTAGTCCCAAAAATAATATAAAAGTTCTTAGTAAAGCCCATAAACATCTAAAAATAGATAATAATATAGCATGAATGCTTCATAAATTATAGATACATTGGAGACGTATCAGCATCCCCAAGCTTAATTCCTGCTCGTCCTCGAGTAGGCAAATGATAAAACAAGGAATTTATGAAGTGTGAATGCTAGCAGGTGCACAATTTTGATCAATGATAATTTCAATCACCTTTCCTAGCATGATTATATGTCATAATAGTAGTTCATCTCATAAAACTTCTCACGATCAAGTAACAAGCTATTCACATGTTAAAGCATAGGCCATAAACTTTCTTGAAAACTAGCAAACTTCATTCTTAGTCATCAAACAATTACAATTCATCTTATTTTCAGGAAGGGTCTATGTCAGAGCTTTGATTTAGCAAACTCCACATACTCAACTATCATATAGTCTTCCATAATTGCTAACACTCACGCAATACTTATGGTTATGGAGTTTTAATCGGACACTGAGAAAGATAGGGGCTTACAATATCGCCTCCCAATGTATTCACCTTTGGGTGATGTCAACAATAATAGTTCATGCTAACTTACATCCAGTTGGATATATATATTAGGATCTTTCCAACATGAGGTGCTTACCAAAAGGATAAAATGAAAAAAGGGAAAGGTGAGGATCACCTTGACTCGTGAATAATGTAAAGACATAAAGTAAAAGATAGGCCCTTCACAGAGGGAAGCAGAGGTTGTCATGTGCTTTTAGGGTTGTATGCACAAAATATTAATGCAAAAGAACGTTACTTTATATTGACACTTGTGATATGAACATTTATTATGTAGTCTGTCGCTTTTATTACTTCCATATCACACGATCGTATAAAGCTTATTTTCTCCGCACCAATAAGTCATACATATTTAGAAAGCAATTTTTATTGCTTGCAACATGACAACTTAATTGAAGGATCTTACTCAATCCATAGGTAGGTATGGTGGACTCTCGTGGCAAAACTGGGTTTAAGGATATTTGGAAGCACAAGTAGTATCTCTACTTGGTGCAAGGAATTTGGCTAGCATGAGGGGGAAAGGCAAGCTCAACATGTTGGACGATCCATGACAATATACTTTAACTGAGGTGTGAGAAAACATAACCCATTATGTTGTCTTCCTTGTCCAACATCAACTCTTTAGCATGTCATACTTTAATGAGTGCTCACAATCATAAAACATGTCTAAGATAGTATATTTATATGTGAAATCTCTCTTCCTTCAATATTCTTTCATGAATTGTTCAAGTGAGCAATACAATGCTTGCTAACCTTCAATAATTTTACAACCTCTACTTCTTAGATGTGAAGCCATTACTCCCCGTGGGATAAGCAAATGAAACATATATAATTTCACATTTATGATATTCAACTCATTCAACCATTTACTCATAGGATATAAGTGAAGCACACGAGTAAATGACAAACTACTCCAAAAAGATATAAGTGAAGATCAATGAGTAGTTAATTAATTATGTAACTATGTGAAGACTCTCTCATTTAAGAATTTCAGATCTTGGTATTTTATTCAAACAGCAAGAAAAACAAAATAAAATGGCATTTCAAGGATAGCATGACTCATGTGAAGAGCAAAAACTTAGGTTCAACCGATACTAACCGATAATTGTTGAAGAAGAAAGGTGGGATGCCTACCGGGCATCCCCAAGCTTAGATGATTGATATTTATTGAAATATTATCTTGGGGTGCCTTGGGAATCCCCATTCTTGATCTTTTGTGTCTCCTTAATTCCTTTTATATCTCGGTTTCCTAAATCTCGAAAGCTTCATCCACACCAAACTCAACAAGAACTCGTGAGATAAGTTAGTATAAACCAATGCAAAAACCTTATCATTTTATACTGTAACAAATCACTAAAATTATTATTCAACATTGCATACTAAATGCCTCTTCATATTTAATACTCCTATCCTCAAATAGAATCATTAAACAAGCAAACATATGCAAACAATGCAACCATAACAGCAATCTGCCAAAACAGTATAGTCTGTAAAGAATGCAAGATTCATCATAGTTCCTTAACTCCAACAGTTATGAGAAAACTACCTCACTGTAGAAGATTTATCAGAGCTCAATATTCAAAAAGTTTCAACATTATATCATTCTCTGACTTTTCTAGGGAATTTTTGCAACAGCGGTAAACTTTCTGTTTTCAAACAGCAACATATATACTTGCAAAATAAGCATGGTAAAGGCTATCCTTGAAATATTTATTGAAAATATAGATGCAAAACATTATAATAAATAACATCAAGCAAATGCTAACAAAAGAAAATGACGCTCCAAGCAAAACACATATCATGTGGTGAATAAAAATATAGCTCCAAGTAAAGTTACCGATAGACGAAGACGAAAGAGGGGATGCCATCCGGGGCATCCCCAAGCTTAGGCTCTTGGTTGTCCTTGAATATTATCATGGGGTGCAATAGGCATACCCAAGCTTAGGCTCTTGCCACTCCTTATTCCATAGTCCATCGAATCTTTACCCAAAACTTGAAGACTTCACAATACAAACTCAACAGAAAATCTCATAAGCTCCGTTAGTGTAAGAAAGAAAAACCACCACATAAGGTACTGTAATGAACTAATTATTTATTTATATTGGTGTTAAACCTACTATATTCCAACTTATCTATGGTTCATACCCTCCGATACTACTCATAGATTCATCAAAATAAGCAAACAACACATAGAAAACAGAATGTGTCAAAAACAGAACAGTCTGTAGTAATCTGTATCAAACGTATACTTACGGAACTCCAAAAATTCTACCAACTTAGGAAGTCCTAAGAAATTTGTGTACCAATCGATAGCAAAAAGAATCAGATCAGAAACACGTTTCTGTGAATTATCAAAACTAATTTACTGGGTGCAAAAGTTTCTGATTTTCAGCAGGATCAACAAAACTATCACCATAAGCTATCCTAAAGGTCTTACTTGGCACTTTATTGAAACAAAAACTATAAAACATGATTACTACAGTAGTATAATCATGTTAACACACAAAAACAGTAAAGGTAAACATTGGGTTGTCTCCCAACAAGCGCTTTTCTTTAATGCCATTTAGCTAGGCATGATGATTTCAATGATGCTCACATAAAAGATAAGAATTGAAACATAAAGAGAGCATCATGAAGAATATGACTAGCTCATTTAAGTCTAACCCACTTCCTATGCATAGGGATTTTGTGAGAAAACAACTTATGGGAACAATAATCAACTAGCATAGGAAGGCAAAACAAGCATAACTTCAAGATTTTAAGCACATAGAGAGGAAACTTGATATTGTTGCAATTCCTACAAGCATATGTTCCTTCCTCATAATAATTTTCAGTAGCATCATGAATAAATTAAAAAATATAACCAGCACCTAAAGCATTCTTTCCCTGATCTACTTGCATAGAAATTTTACTACTCTCCACATAAGCAAACTTCTTCTTTATGGCATACGTATCATCACAATAATCATCATAAATAGGAGGCATGCTTTCATCATAATAAATTTGCTCATCAAAACTTGGGGGACAAAAAATATCATCTTCATCAAACATAGCTTCCCCAAGATTTTGGCTTTGCATATCATTAGCATCACGGATATTCAAGGAATTCATACTAACAACATTGCAATCATGCTCATCATACAAAGATTTAGTACCAAACATTTTATAGACTTCTTCTTCTAGCACTTGAGCACAATTTTCCTTTTCATCATACTTACGAAGGATATTAAAAGATGAAGTGTATGAGACAAACTCACTTCCATTTTTTCTAGTTTTCTTTTATAAACTAAACTAGTGATAAAACAAGAAACAAAAAGATTTGATTGCAAGATCTAAAGATATACCTTCAAGCACTCACCTCCCCGGCAACGGCGCCAGAAAAGAGCTTGATGTCTACTACACAACGTTCTTCTTGTAGACGTTGTTGGGCCTCCAAGTGTAGAGGTTTGTAGGACAGTAGCAAATTTCCCTCAAGTGGATGACCTAAGGTTTATCAATCCGTGGGAGGCGTAGGATGAAGATGGTCTCTCTCAAGCAACCCTGCAACCAAATAACAAAGAGTCTCTTGTGTCCCCAACACACCCAATACAATGGTAAATTGTATAGGTGCACTAGTTCGGCGAAGAGATGCTGATACAAGTGCAATATGGATGGTAGATAAGGGTATTTGTAATCTGAAAATATAAAAACAGCAAGGTAACTAATGATAAAAGTGAGCGTAAACAGTATTGCAATGCTAGGAAACAAGGCCTAGGGTTCATACTTTCACAAGTGCAAGTTCTCTCAACAATAATAACATAATTGGATCATATAACTATCCCTCAACATGCAACAAAGAGTCACTCCAAAGCCACTAATAGCGGAGAACAAACGAAGAGATTATTGTAGCGTACGAAACCACCTCAAAGTTATTCTTTCTGATCGATCTATTCAAGAGTCCATAGTAAAATAACACGAAGCTATTCTGTTCGTTCGATCTATCATATAGTTCGTACTAGAATAACACCTTAAGACACAAATCAACCAAAACTCTAATGTCACTTAGATACTCCAATGTCACCTCAAGTATCCGTGGGCAAGATTATACGATAAGCATCACACAATCTCAGATTCTTCTATTCAACCAACACAAAGTACTTCAAAGAGTGCCACAAAGTTTCTACCGGAGAGTCAAGACGAAAACGTGTGCCAACCCCTATACATAGGTTCATTGAACCCGCAAGTTGATCACCAAAACATACATCAAGTAGATCACATGAATATCCCATTGTCACCACAGATAAGCACGACAATACATACATCAAGTGTTCTCAAATCCTTAAAGACTCAATCTGATAACATAACTTCAAAGGGAAAACTCAATCCATTACAAGAGAGTAGAGGGGGATAAACATCATAAGATCCAACTATAAAATCAAAGCTTGCGATACATCAAGATCGTAACACCTCAAGAACACGAGAGAAAGAGAGAGAGAGATCAAACACATAGCTATTGGTACATACCCTCAGCCCCGAGGGTGAACTACTCCCTCCTCGTCATGGAGAGCGCCGGGATGATGAAGATGCCCACCAGTGAGGGATCCCCCCTAGGCAGGGCACCGGAACGGGCTCCCGAGAGGTTTTTGGTGGCTACCGAGGCTTGTGGCGGCGGAAATCCCGATCTATTGTGTTCCTCGAAGGTTTTAGGGTATATGGACTTATATAGGCAAAAGAAGTCGGTCAGGGGAGCCACGAGGGGCCCACAAGGGTGAACGACGCACCCAGGGGGTGGGCGTGCCCCCTGCCTCGTGGCCTCCTCGAAGCTTCCCTGACTTCAGCTCCACGTCTCCTGGATTATGTTTGTTCGAAAAATCACGCTCCTGAAGGTTTCATTCCGTTTGGACTCCGTTTGATATTCCTTTTCTTCGAAAAACTGAAAGAGGCAAGAAAACAGCAATACGGGCTGGGCCTCCGGTTAATAGGTTAGTCCCAGAAATAATATAAAATTGCTTAGTAAAGCCCACAAACATCCAAAAACAGATAATCATATAGCATGAATGCTTCATAAATTATTGATACGTTGGAGACGTCTCACCGGCCAAGAGGGCCCCACTCGCTGCAGGCCTGGCTGAGCATGCCTCCTTGCCGCGCGCAACCAGCTTAAGACTGCCCCGCCTGCCTTCATTGAATCCGCGCGTGTGTCGGCAACACATCCTTCCGCGAGCCGGCAGGCATTTTAGAACACAAAAAATGACTAAAATATAATTAAGTTACGCATGGTCTTGACTTGTTGTGCTCGCACTAGTAGCAGGAACTAGTAGAGGTTTTTCTTTATTTATAACTCTCCTCACATTTTTTTGGCTTTGAAGTGAATCATGGTTGTGGACATTATGTATGAATGTGCAGATGTATGATGTGGAAGTTGAACTTGGAATGTCGAGCTTGCGTGTGAACTATACCATGTCCAATGCTTCATCTGTTATTGTTTGGAAAGTAATTGTTGTTATTACATGACCCAAAAAAATATTTTGTGCCACATCAGTAGATGGACGGACATCACAATAGGCATGCTGACTAGATAAACATTTGAACCTAGCTATTATGAAGGAAATTTTCTATTGACAAAAGTTTTAGATGGTAGGAGACGCCTAGTCTGCTCTGCCTTTGCTAGCTTATTTCTGGCTTCTTCCATCTCTTCTTTGGCTTGGGTGAAGAGAGCATCTGATTGCTCTTTTCGCTTCTTCAGGAACTCAGCTACATTCTCAAGGGCTGCTGCACGCTTTCTTTCAGCCTTTACTAGAGCCACGAGGACACGAACAGCTGACGACTCGACCTGGCTTGTGTGTAATCCAGCATCATCTGGGAAATTTCACCTTGTGTCTAATCCAGCATCATTAGGGAACTGGCACCTTGTGCGTAATCCAGCCTCATTTTGGAAACATGATCTCGAGGTTGACCATACTTCCCTCCTCGCAGGAACTGCATCCTCACATGAAGTTACTTCTTTTTTAGATGAATACTCAGAGCAACCCAGATCCATTTAGTAGAAGCCGGATAAATAGAACTCGGAGAAGTGAATTCAAAAGGAAAAAATACATAAAAACAGACTACAAGGTGAGAACACCCACTTCCTACATCAAGCTAAAAAGTAAAGCATTAGGACGATTAAGACTCTTCTTATTACACATGAAGAACACCAAGCTTAAGAGAAACAGAAACTACAACATATACACATCGAAGAACACGAGGCTAAACGAAAGTAATTGAAAGGGTGTTACTTACCAAAGCTCGTTTTACAGGTTCGGTCCAGCTCCTCTTTAACTTGCCACGCTCCTTGAAGATGTCCCCAATATCCCGTGTTTGGTCTTCATTGCTCCTCTGCATGTTCACACTCGTGGTTTTAAAATCTCAACATGGCAAGAAAAATATACTTCTAGTAATACTCGTGCATCTTGTGGGCAACATTAAAGCACTCGTCTGCCATGTTAGAGCATCTCCAAATGAATCGGAATGCACGGCGCTTTAAAACAACGTTTATAGTGCTGAGATTGAGAAGTAGAGATAGAGAGTAGAGACTAGAGAGTAGAGGATAGTTCTCTGCATAGGTAGATAAAAAAAAATAATTCAACTATTCCTCGTCATCCGAATCCTCCTCGCTGATGTCCTCCTCCGACGTCTGACTGTAGGCGTGAAGATACCAATCGTCGTTGGATTCCCAGGGCGACGCTGCTCCTAGCTTCATGTTGAATTAAGCGTCCGCTTTTCGCCTACGCTTGTCCTCGTGATAGGCGGCTCGCTCCTCCCTCCTCTTATCCCTCTCTGCCCCCCTTTGCACGTAGAACTCGCGCTCGTTGATGATGTCCTGCGGGAAGTGTTAGTGCAACAGCGCCATGGCTTCCTCGTCCATCTCGGCGATGCCGAGACGGTGCTCCAACCTCCGGTTGTCGTGACGATCCTCGTTGGTGCTAAGTCGCAGCAGAGGCGCGAGCTCCTGCGCCCGGTACCGCGTCGGCACGTTGGGGAAGTTCAATGTTCTATGAGGCCACCGGAGGTGCCATGCTGCCGCGTCGTACGCGCAGGCGGCCTCGTTGGCGGTGTCGAAATTGCCGATGCCGAGGCGCATCCCATGGAATCGGATCTCAGCGGAGAAGCCGCCGGAGGGGCGCGCGCGGACGCCACGGTATGGTGGTGCGGCAGCAGCGAGGCGAGAAAGAGCGGGGAGAGAGCGGTGGCAAGGCACAGAGCGGGGTGAGAGTGGTGGCAAGGCACAGAGTGGTGGGACGGTGTTGGATTTATAAAGCGCGCCGGAGGCCGCGCGCCAAAACTAGCGCACGCCCGACCGCTTTTTCCCGCACGCGCGCGATCCTTTGCCGACGTCTCTACTATCTCTACTCTCTTCTCTACTGTTATGTTTATTTAATATTTAATATTTAGTATTTATCTCTAATTCTATACTATCTACTTTTTTTCTCTATACTTTTTTTTGTGGGTTGATGATGATGGTGTGCCTGCCATCCTGCAGTATAGGCCGTCCGATTTATACCTGACAGATAGGAAGAAAACAATGGGAATTTTCCAAAAAGATACCCATACCCCTCTCAAGATTTGCAAATAAGGCCTTCCCTCTTTCATCATTTTCTCCCACAAGATAAATTACTCATACAAATGCATCTTGATGCGTGCAACGCATGGGCATCTTGCTAGTTCTAAAAAACTTTCCATCAATTGCCACACTACTGGTTGCAGATGAAAAACCTACCCAAGCACAGCGTGATACAGGAGCGACGCACAATTACAAGCTGATATTCTTTTGGGCAATGGAGGATATAACCAATTACTTTTACGGGAACAATAGCACCCAGAAAATTTGAAGGGTAGGTATGAACAAAATTGGAACTACACATGTACTACTAAGTGATTCAATACACACATTACCAATCAAGGACGAGAATGATGGTCGCGGCGGCCTCTGTGAGTCATGGTCGGCAACAGGAGTCAGTTCATTGTCCACGACGGTGGTGCTTCTGTGCTTGGTGTCGGCTTCCGGTGAGCAGATCCAAGACCGTGGAAGATGATGCCAGGGAAGAGCCTCCGTGTATGACGACGACGGTGGACTGGCTCCAGTGCGGCGTACGAGGTCGTCGATGAGGCAGATGCGCTGCGGTGGACGATGCACCGATGTAAAGGGGAGGAGCACGAAGGCTACGGTGCCATGGAGAAGTCTATTTTGCGGTGGGGATAGAAAATGGGGAGTATTCAGGTGTAATACTCTGGGTGCCGGGGTGGGGTTGGCTGGGAAGGGTGAACCTAAAATTATGAAAACAGCCCCCTACCAAGCGTCATCCGTAGGCCTTTTCTGAAGGCTATGATGGTAACTTCCCACTGCTCGAATCAGGGTCGCTGGAGATTTTCCCGCTAACCTCAAAATTTTGTGACACTGAACTCCCCGTGTGGCATGTTGAGTGATTCGGCTAAGCAACTAGCGAGTAGTAGTAGTAAACTCTACATATTAGGTTTGACCGAAGTCAAACTTCCTAAAGTTTGACCAAGTTTATAGAAAAATATAAACATTTACCATAACAAATATGTATGATGTGAAAGTACATTCAATAATGAATCTAATGGTATTGATTTGTTATTGTATATGTTAATATTTTTTGTTATAAGCTTTCTGAGAGTTTACAAAACTTGACTTTGACCAATGCTAATACGCAGACTTAAATAAAAATGGAGGGAGTATGCATTTGTTTTCTTAGTTTGTAGTGAACTAATCATTTGTTGAAATTGTGAAATAAATATAATAGGCTATTGACTTCGAATGTAATGGTCTATACAATTCAATAGTTACAATCATTGTCGAATCCCAAGATGTATACAAAGTCTATAGTACTTCACAACATGCTCAAACTCACATGATCCCAGTCAAATGAGAATCTAAATGCATTTCATAGTTATTACTTTGTAGGATGCAACAAAACCAACCATAACTCTACATCAGCCATTATAGAAGCAACATTTTGAACATATCCCAATGTGTGAATGAAACATGCAGAGAGAGCTTGCAAAGATGGAGCAGATAGGGTGAGAAAGATTGTATGTATGTAGACGAGAGAGTAGGAGACAAACCTAACAAGACAGAGATAGATAGAGAGAGAAAGCGAGAGGAAGAATTTAGGTCTGTGAGAAAGATGGAGACATGTAATATACGTGAGATGCGTGTGCATCCAGATTCTGTATACGTGGAAGGAGAAGAGACAACATGTTTTATGAGAGAGCTAGAAAAACATGGACGAGAGGGGAAGGATCTCGTGGGTTGAGGGATTGATAATTTTGTGCGGGGGCGAGAGGATTGGTAATTTTGTGCGAGAGAGAGAGAGAGGGTGGGGGGAGGAGTCAGTCAGCCGTCGTCACATGATCCTGCTTCTAAATGGCCCCGCATTCTCTAGCGCAGTGTGGTCGCTTCTTCGATCTCCTCGATGCCCTCTTTGAAGATTGAGGTGTTGTGCATGTTGGGGTGCAAAGAAGCACAAGCGAGAGTGGTCGCCATATAACCTTGGATGGGGATGAATTGTGTGCTCGGGGGAGGGTGTGTGTGTGTGTTGTGTTGTGTGTGTCTCTGTGTGTGTGTGTGTGTCAGATATTGAGAGAAAACAAACCTAAGGAGAGAAATGGGTATTCACGAAGAGATTGTGCGGGCCTTGAGGTGGGCAGGGGCCGGGTGAGGGTGTCAAAATGTGCGCGTTGATGCATGTGTTACATGCGATCGTGCGAGGGACGGATGAATTGAGAGAGATGGTTGTTGTGTTACAGATGCTCTTCTCTCTCTCTCTCTCTCTCTCACACACACACACACACACAAGTAAACTAGAAGACCATTCTCTCATGTATACAAAACGTACCGGCATCTGTCTATGCCTCACTCCTGCATGATCATTTGCACATTCACACCTCTCTATGTCTGTATCACACGCACACCGTCTCCACATTGCCCTTCCGCCACAACACACATATGGACACATACACACGTTCTCTCTCAGTCACACACATAAAATCAGTATTAAAAAAAACTAGGGCGCACCTAAAACGTCCAAATCCAAATAAACACGAACTGGAGCTAAATTCAAATATATGGAAATATTGCAGCGTCAAGAACTTTTCCAGGAAAAAAAAGTTGAGTAATATTCAGGGATTGTTTTCACACACACAAAAAGGTTCGGTGGATGTCCTTCGAGCACGACACGGTGACGCACCATTCGATCAACCGCGCGGCAGTGGTTCACGCGCTTGCACAGGATTCCGTATCGTGGCTCTGGTACTAACTAACAAAAGTGCTGCCTAAGTCTAATGTTTATGTGTACTAGTACGGTTTTCTTTTAAGTTTGACCAACCTTATATAAAACTAAAGTAAGCTCCCATACGCGCACTAATCAATATGCCGCCGCCGTTGCGCATGCCGGTGCTCACCTGCTCTGGCCAACAATTTCTCGCCCGTCACCACCATGTCGCCGCCATCCCTGTGCCATGAAGCCGAAGGCTCGCTCACTCATATCGTCTGCAGTCCCTCCTCGCGATGCCGCCGTGCTGCCAAGCACGCGAGCAGCTGGTGGAGCCGCGACTATGCACGCAGCATACGAAGAGGAGGACGAGCGCGTGCTCCAGCACGCCGGCGAGGAGGAACTAGTGTGTCATTGTCGTCTCCACCCGCGCGGTGGAGGCGTTGTCAGGACCCCGACTCAATGCCACATCGATCTAGCATGTAACACCTCATATCACTTTGCGGCCTCACGCACGGTATTCCCACGGGTGTCGCCTTACCTTAGCCCGGGACCGTTTGCGCCTTTTGGCACACGTATATGACGGTGTCGCTAGCATCCATATGATAAGGAGCCCGGGCTGACATGGCTAGTCGTAAACCCAAAGTGGCACAGACTTACAGGGACAGGCATTCATGACCCAGCATCGAATGTGTCGGTCATCAGCGAGCGAATCCAGGCTGTAGCACTGGGCTAGCAGGACTCCGGTGAACCGGGCTGTAGCGGGCTAACAGGACTCTGGTATTCATCGCGTGACATTTCCCCGAAGGGACAGACACAGGAACAAAGGACACATGCCGGCCAGCCTAGGTGTTCCGGAGCAGTAGCAAGCTACCATGGCTCAGTGAAACACTAGGAGACATTTCCCCGTAAGAGAGGCTACTAAAGATAAACAACTAGATGGTCAGATCCCACACATACCAAGCATTTCAATAACATACACACAATATGCTCGATATGTGCAAATACAACATGGCATCACAACATGACTCTATGACTCAAGTAATTTATCAATAGGCTCCGAGGAGCGAGATATTACAAACAGGGGTCTCACGACCCAACATTCAGAGCATACAAAACAAAGCACAAGCGGAAGCTATCATATCTGAGTACAGACATCTATAAATGAAAAAGGCTGAGAAGCCTGACTATCTACCAAATACTGCCGAGGGCACAAGATCGTAGCTGAGGTAACCAGCTAAACGTCGAAGTCCACGCGAAACTACTAGTGAGACCGAAGTCTCTCTGCAAAACATAAAATAGGCAAACGTGAGTACAAATGTACCCAGCAAGACTTACATCAGAACTAACTACATATGCATCATTTTCAACAAGGGGATAGTGGGGTTTAACTGCAGCAAGCCAGCTTTGACTCGGTGGCTATCCTAAACTACGACTGCAAGCGACTCTTTTGAGGTGGCGCACACGAGTCCACATATTCACCATATCAATACACCACTATGGATCCGCTCCCGTCTCCCTACGAGAACGCCATCCATAGCACTCACGCTTATCTTGCGTATTTTAGAGTATCCACTTTCACTTGTCTATGAACTGATATAAGCAACCCAGAAGTCCTTTTCCGCGGACACGGCTATTCGAATAGATGATGTTAACCCTGCAGGGGTGTACTTCTTCATACATGTTTCCACCACTTAGCATCTGCACACGACATGTGCTCGGCAGACTTCAAGCGAAAGCCGACATGGGTGTAGACCACGACCTACCTAAACACTCAAGTCTCTAGTCCAGGTTTATCGCCTATTCGGGTTCCATCCATGAGGAGATCCGGCCGGAGTTTCGCTCACAGCCCCAAACGATGTGAACAGGGTTCCCGAGATACCAAACGGGCATCCGGTACACCGTGCCACGTACCTACCGCATCACAGCCCACCCCTACGGTCAGCGCTGTCCACGGCCTCCAGTAAGCTACAAACACCAGAAACTACTTGCAACTCCTGGACAGAGGACTAGGGTGAATAAGAAGTCGAGCGGGGTCATATTTCAGGGCCCAATGCATGGTAGTAGCTGAATCATGGATCACAAACACAGAACTCAGTTCCTAAGGACGGCTTCAATGAGACAACCCACCATGTACTCCTACATGGCCTCTCACCGACACCTTTTACCAAATCGTGTTCACACACTTAGCTCACACATAGTAGGACATGTTCACACACCTCTGATTCATCCTCGATGAATCAGACTTGACTCAACTCTAAGCAGTAGCAGGCATGACAAACAAGCATGAATGAGTAGGCACATCAGGGCTCAAACAACTCCTACTCATGCTAGTGGGTTTCATCTATTTACTGTGGCAATGACAAGTCATGCAAAGGATAAAGGGGTTCAGCTACCGCAGCAAGTAACAGATGAATCGGTGTTGTCCTAATGCAGTAAAAGAGAGCAGGAGCGAGAGAGTAGGATTGTATCGGAATGAACAAGGGGGTTTTGCTTGCCTGGCACTTCTGAAGATAACATTGAGTCTTCATCAGTGTCAACGATCACATCATCGGTATCACGTCTATCGAGAGGGGACAAATACCGGCAACACAGAAGGGAACACAATCAATGCAATGCACAATATGATGCATGATCATGACATGGCAAAATGAATGTGTTTTGGGCTAATGCAACTAGCAACAGATTAAATGAAGTTGGTTTGAATACAAGATTCAAATTCAAACTCCATATGTGATTATTCAAATGCCATTTAATTGATTTGTGCTAAACAGCAGCTATAAGTTGTTCTAACATGCATGAAAATGGTACAGATGGATTCCTTGAATTTTTCTGATAATTTTTCATATATAAATTATTTAATTTGGAGTTACGGTTAATTTTCTATGATTTATTGAAGTTTTAGCTATTTTCTGGAATTTCCTGATTATTTATAAAATAAACTAAATTCCAGAAAAGGAATATTGCGTCAGCATGACGCCGGGGTGACGTCAGCAGGTCAAAGGCGTCGACCAGGTCAAACCTGACCAGTGGGGTCCACTGGTCAGTGACCCAGTCAACTAACCAAGTTAGTTAGCCCTAACTAACTTAGTTAGCCGGGCGGGGCCCGCATGTCAGTGGCCTATCTAATTAGCTAAGTTAATTAGCGCTAACTAATCTAACACTAATCAAGCAGGCGCCTGGGCCCACACGTCAGGGGGTCAAACCCCGGGTCAACTCGCCGGAGTTGACCCGCGGCTCGTCGCCGGCGGAGCCAGAGACGGCGGAGGGGGTCGGAAATCCTCCTCCGGCGACCAAATCGGAGACTGAGGGGCTCTACGCGTAGCTGGTGTGTGCGCGCATCGAATCGTGGCATCCGTTCGTGCTGGGGAGGTCGGACTTGGCGACGGCGGCGAGCGGGGCGGCGGCCGGAGCACGGCGAGGTCGGGGTTGGCGCTAGGGGGCACGGCAGGTCGCACGGGTGGGCGCGCTCGGCTCCTGGAAGGGTGCTGAGCACGTTGCCGTGCTCGGGAGTTAGCTACGGTGGCTCTAGCACCGTCTGCGTCATCGCCGGCGGCGAGGAACGGTCGGCTCCGACAGCCAGGGTGGTTAGAGGGCGCGGACGGGCACGGAGAGAGAGGGGAAATGGACAGGGGCTCACGGTGAGTTCGAAGAGAAGGTCGGCGTGCTCGGGGAGGCGGTGGAGACGGCGAATCAACGGCGGCGGTGGTCGGAGCCCGAGGTGGAAGACGACGGCGATGGCGATGTTCCGGGCCCTCCCGGCTTGCGTGGCTCATCGAAGATGAAGAAGACAACGTGGCGGAGCTTCTGGGCGCGTCGGGTTTGCGTGGGGTGGCCGGTGTCCGCGAGGGAGCTCGTCGGTGGCGGCGGCTCCGTTCGGTCGCGGGAGGGAGAGAGAGCAGAGGGGGAATAGGGACGGAGGGAGAGCGAGAGGGGTTCCAGGGAGAGTGAGAGAGAGGCCAGGGGTGTCGTGGCGTCTCCAGGCGCATCGAGGAGGGAGGCAACCAGGCAGGAGGTGGCCAAGCGCGACGGCGGTGCTCGCCACCGAGCTGCTTCGTGCGCTGGCACGGGAAGAAGACAGGAGAAGGGGGGCCAGGTGGGCTGGGCCGCGCAGGTGGGCTGCACAGTGTTGGGCTGTGGGTGGCTGCCAGGTAAGCTGAGGTAAGTTCTCTCTCTGCTTTTATTTATTGTTTTTCTATTTTGTTCTGTTTTGTTTTGGTTTAGTAAAATACTAAACCATTTTATAAAATCCTGAAAATAGTTATGTGGCTAGAGTTAAAATATACCAAACCACATAAAATGTTCCAGCAATTATTGGACATATATTATTTATATATAATATATATATATCCAATGCAAATATTTATGCATTAATTCCAAATGCCCAGAATAAATACTTATGGGCTCCTAAAAATATTGGTTTGATTTTTATCTCTGTCCAATATTTTCAGAGAGCAACATGAGCATTTTCTTGGACCTTTTTGGAGCAATTTTTATTTGGGTCATTTCCAAAAAAATGATTCTAAGGGTTTCACAAATCCCCATTTCAAATTTAAATGGAATTTAAACATGATGCACACACTAGGCAGCACCAGAAGCTAGGGATGTGACAACTCACCCCCACTAACAAGAATCTCGTCTCGAGATTCAAGCGTAGGGTAAGGTGAAGGGTAACGCAGACTAGTATAATCTTCACGATCCAGGTTGCACTTCATAGGAACGTTGATTCGATCACCATTATTGTCTTGAAGTCTTGCTCTGAGAAATCCTGTCAACATGACATGGAGGGAAGAAGGAGACTCTAGAAGGGTCGATCTTCTCGAAGATCGAACAACTCACGGAATGAGACATAGGACCATCTCCCGGGTTGAGACACGAGATACACATCAAGAGGGGTGGAAAGAAACGGATGACGAAGGTTCACTAGGTGGACAACAATTCCACACTTAAGAAGGTGGTAAACGATTGTTCACGTAGCGAGGAGTTGAGTTGCCATGATACCACGACGAAACATCCTGAAGGAGGGTGATTTGTAGATTATTTCCTTAACTGGCAAAAAGAATTACTTTTGATTCAAAGATCATTGAAACTCTTCATACCAGCCTAAGGCAATTCACAACGATCGTTTGGAGGGGGTCGGTAGAATGGCATACTCGGACTTGGATGATGTGGATTACCTTGTTGAAGACAACGCAATGGATGAATTTGCTTATCACCGGAAATGGAAGAGAACCATGGTAGAATGGCACATTGGCGGTGCAGGCTGGGAACAAAATGCAAATGCTGGGAATGATTCTGGTAACTGGGGAAGAACCCAACAATAGAGAGTGAATTCACTGTTTGAGAAGGTCACAGCATTGCCGAGGGAACTAAGAGCAAACCCAGCTAGTGCCGAGGATAACACGTAGCGCTTGTGCGTGCTCTCAAGAACTTGAGCATTTCCACAATCATCAAGATTCTACCAATGTCCGTGTCAAGGATCCTGGCAACACAACTTGCTACCATGATGAATGATGCAGATGCAAAGGAAGATAACACCTTCTCAGATTTCACCCTTGGCGGGGCCAAGGAAATAAAATCTGGATGATCGACTGAGAGACATTTAGCACTCCGCTTCTAATGTTCTCCTTGATGTGCTAGTGTAACCCACTCATAGATATGGTTTGATATCTAGAACATCAAGTAAAAAGGTCGGACTTCGGGAGCACTAGAATCCATAAGGAACAGTTACGGAGGTAAATCCTACGAAATCCTTATGGGGAGGTGGCCAACTTCTTCAATCAAGATACTACAATAATAGGTCTTTCGGCTGGGTGGTGCTGGCCACGACATCCACTTTACCAGTTATCGAGGAACCAATATTATAGTTCTTGGGGAAATGTTCCAACCATCATATCTGCCTGAGATTCAGATCTGGTTGGTGTCAGGATATTCCAGGCTCATCGAGTCTAGGAAGAACAACGGAAGTTTGCAACACAAATCGACGAAATGACGTTGCGGGATTCTCGGGAGATGAACTACGATAGCAAGATCCAAAACATGAGCTGGTTCTGCTACAAACATGTGAACACGTTGTCCAAGACAAGCATGACCACAAAGTAGTCTTATAATAAAACACTACCGAGTTCAGGTGGGGAACCATCATTAATGACATCGAAGTCTCCACGCGTGGAAGTCCAAAGAGTTCACCTTGGACAGACTCCTTTATCTTTGAACAACTCAATCAGTGGCTTGGTGTGCTAGGATATACATATAGAATGGAGGTTGCAAGTCTCCAGACCACAGAATACTTCGCACGTATGCATGACTGATTTGGGATGATTTCAAAGGAAACAACATTGACTTTCTCGAATCCACGGCGGCAACTTGCATCAAATGCACATGAACTGGAGGAAGTCACTTCTTACATCCGAACATATGCTTCATGAACTAGCATGAAGAAATGCTTTCAAAAGTTTCCAACACTGGCTTAATGTTCAACAGATCATGGAGGAGATAAGTATGTTGTCAATGGGCTCAACAACAATTCATCTGGGTTTCCTTTTAAAAGGAATTCCATAGTTAAGTGAACAAGTGATAGCATGGGTCAGACCCAAAAGGTATAATGGTGTATACTCGAGGGATCAACCACGAGTAAGACAACATTACGAATATCGTTGGTTCTAGTCTGATTGGATGATAGCCCATACTCCAATCAAAGGTTGGATAAAATGATAGGTCCATTAACTGATCACGGGGTTCAGTCGATGAAAATATCAACTTTCTTCAACACACATACAAGACATCCCTTATAATGAACTATATCGGACAAGCTTCTATCTTCCAACTCTCCAAGTTGATGCATAGCTTAACCAACTAGCTCAGGGGTATCCAACACGGATTCTTGGAGAAAGGGTGGTTTACAGGATAAACCAACTTGATCACGAGCTTAACATAACAGTCAGGTGACAACCTGGTGATACTATCGAGAAGATATTCGGAAAATCACGAACCACCGATATGTTACTAAGCTCGAGAACAATCTCGCTTTTGAGGGCAAGACGATATGATCAAATGAGTGAGGACTTGACAAGATCCTAACTCATCAATCGAAGGGTGCACCGAAATAAGGACTAGGTAGCATAATCAACCTTAGAATGGTGATTCAAAACCAACACGCTAAGAATGAAATTATTGTCCATTAACTACCAAGCAACAAGGTTGCTAGGTGTATTGAATTCACACATCACGATTCACTTGTCGGCCTTCCGGTTGCGACAACACGGAACCGAGGGATGAATAATGATGGCAAGAAGTATCACTACATCAAGAATTCACAAGAGCCGGTGCAATCCTCATGAAAATCCTGACATAAGACGGTAATACTTCAGGGTAGAACAGAATCAAAAGCTGGATAGCAATTTGTTCTGCGGAGCACAATTTCTTTGACCCAATCCTGGATATGGAAGAGGTACTGGAGTTTGTTTCTCCTAGTCATTCCGCGATAGAATGGCTTGACGGACCACAAGAGTAATAGGCATCGATAAACGAACGCACGCATACTCTTGACTATCAATTGATAGACGAAGGTCAGAAACAACTAAGATGGGACAACTCAAAAGAACATATGATTTTCTGAGTTGTGGATGCATGGATTAGCACGTGAACGAAGTTCAACATATTTCTTCCGGATAACCCATGCAGAAAGGTAGAACTGGCAGAGCCACAATATAGCATGGAGAACTCATCGACAGCACTCTTGTTGTCATCTTTTGGTTCAGAAGAACTCCTGCCAAGAATGGTTCATGGTAATTGGAAGAAGGATGTACCACGAACCTCGAGGACTATCGCAAGGTTACTACTATCCTAAAGGGACTAGCAAACACTATCAACATGAAGTAAGTAGAGTGAATCTCGGGTTCAAGAACCCAGGAATAGAATGCCTACTAACTAAATCGCATCACAGGATGCTTTCGATAATAAAGGCCAGAATCTTCACACTGGGAACACAAAACGTTGCTAGATTACTAGGTGACTCCCTAAAACACCTAGGGTCATGATAATTATTCCAACATATATGTCAAGGTAATGGAGTACCTCAACTCACTGATTAGTGTGGTTAATTCTGGCCCATGGGAACATTGAAACGGGAAGAAAGGATTTGCAAATGCATCAGACTTCTTAGAAACCTGGGATGACTCGGACAGTATAACGGCTGTAAATGCTCAGAAAAGATTTGAGACATTCACAAAAATGGTGGCATAACCACTCAGAAGCACAATATCAAGGTTTCGAGATCAACAATTAACATACGGAAGTAGTAGAACTGAACTGAGACTTAAATCCAACAATCTTATAAGTCCACTGATAGTAACATGTGATCCTAATAGAAAGAGGAGAAAGCCTAGTTCCTTAACCCCGCAGGAAAGATAAGATGACTCAGATCAGAAGGGCATGAGGTATAAGGAGTAAAAAGAGCCTTACGTTCCATCCCACAATCAATTCCCTTATATAACTAAAGAATTTCTAGACTCAACTTCGATCAGTTTGGCTTGGTAATCCTACAGGCAGTCAAGCTCTGATACCAACGCTGTCAGGACCCCGACTCAATGCCACATCGATCTAGCATGTAACACCTCATATCACTTTGCGGCCTCACGCACGGTATTCCCACGGGTGTCGCCTTACCTTAGCCCGGGACCATTTGCGCCTTTTGGCACACGTATATGACGGTGTCGCTAGCATCCATATGATAAGGAGCCCGGGCTGACATGGCTAGTCGTAAACCCAAAGTGGCACAGACTTACAGGGACAGGCATTCATGACCCAGCATCGAACGTGTCGGTCATCAGCGAGCGAATCCAGGCTGTAGCACTGGGCTAGCAGGACTCCGGTGAACCGGGCTGTAGCGGGCTAACAGGACTCTGGTATTCATCGCGTGACATTTCCCCGAAGGGACAGACACAGGAACGAAGAAGGACACATGCCGGCCAGCCTAGGTGTTCCGGAGCAGTAGCAAGCTACCATGGCTCAGTGAAACACTAGGAGACATTTCCCCGTAAGAGAGGCTACTAAAGATAAACAACTAGATGGTCAGATCCCACACATACCAAGCATTTCAATAACATACACACAATATGCTCGATATGTGCAAATACAACATGGCATCACAACATGACTCTATGACTCAAGTAATTTATCAATAGGCTCCGAGGAGCGAGATATTACAAACAGGGGTCTCACGACCCAACATTCAGAGCATACAAAACAAAGCACAAGCGGAAGCTATCATATCTGAGTACAGACATCTATAAATGAAAAAGGCTGAGAAGCCTGACTATCTACCAAATACTGCCGAGGGCACAAGATCGTAGCTGAGGTAACCAGCTAAACGTCGAAGTCCACGCGAAACTACTAGTGAGACCGAAGTCTCTCTGCAAAACATAAAATAGGCAAACGTGAGTACAAATGTACCCAGCAAGACTTACATCAGAACTAACTACATATGCATCATTTTCAACAAGGGGATAGTGGGGTTTAACTACAGCAAGCCAGCTTTGACTCGGTGGCTATCCTAAACTACGACTACAAGCGACTCTTTTGAGGTGGCGCACACGAGTCCACATATTCACCATATCAATACACCACTATGGATCCGCTCCCGTCTCCCTACGAGAACGCCATCCATAGCACTCACGCTTATCTTGCGTATTTTAGAGTATCCACTGTCACTTGTCTATGAACTGATATAAGCAACCCAGAAGTCCTTTTCCGCGGACACGGCTATTCGAATAGATGATGTTAACCCTGCAGGGGTGTACTTCTTCATACATGTTTCCACCACTTAGCGTCTGCACACGACATGTGCTCGGCAGACTTCAAGCGAAAGCCGACATGGGTGTAGACCACGACCTACCTAAACACTCAAGTATCTAGTCCAGGTTTATCGCCTATTCGGGTTCCATCCATGAGGAGATCCGGCCGGAGTTTCGCTCACAGCCCCAAACGATGTGAACAGGGTTCCCGAGATACCAAACGGGCATCCGGTACACCGTGCCACGTACCTACCGCATCACAGCCCACCCCTACGGTCAGCGCTGTCCACGGCCTCCAGTAAGCTACAAACACCAGAAACTACTTGCAACTCCTGGACAGAGGACTAGGGTGAATAAGAAGTCGAGTGGGGTCATATTTCAGGGCCCAATGCATGGTAGTAGCTGAATCATGGATCACAAACACAGAACTCAGTTCCTAAGGATGGCTTCAATGAGACAACCCACCATGTACTCCTACATGGCCTCTCACCGACACCTTTTACCAAATCGTGTTCACACACTTAGCTCACACATAGTAGGACATGTTCACACACCTCTGATTCATCCTCGATGAATCAGACCTGACTCAACTCTAAGCAGTAGCAGGCATGACAAACAAGCATGAATGAGTAGGCACATCAGGGCTCAAACAACTCCTACTCATGCTAGTGGGTTTCATCTATTTACTGTGGCAATGACAGGTCATGCAAAGGATAAAGGGGTTCAGCTACCGCAGCAAGTAACAGATGAATCGGTTTTGTCCTAATGCAGTAAAAGAGAGCAGGAGCGAGAGAGTAGGATTGTATCGGAATGAACAAGGGGGTTTTGCTTGCCTGGCACTTCTGAAGATAACATTGAGTCTTCATCAGTGTCAACGATCACATCATCGGTATCACGTCTATCGAGAGGGGACAAATACCGGCAACAAGGAAGAAATACAATCAATGCAATGCACAATATGATGCATGCTCATGACATGGCAATATGAATGTGTTTTGAGCTAATGCAACTAGCAACAGATTAAATGAAGTTGGTTTGAATACAAGATTCAAATTTAAACTCCATATGTGATTATTCAAATGCCATTTAATTGATTTGTGCTAAACAGCAGCTATAAGTTGTTCTAACATGCATGAAAATGGTACAGATGGATTCCTTGAATTTTTCTGATAATTTTTCATATATAATTTATTTAATTTGGAGTTACAGTTGAATTTCTATGATTTTTAGAAGTTTAGGACATTTTCTGGAAATAATAAATCATTTAAGAATTATTTAAATTCCAGAAAACATTTACTGCGTCAGCAGTGCGTCACCGTGACGTCAGCAGGTCAACAGACGCTGCTGCTGGTCAACCTGACGTGTGGGGGCCACACGTCAGTGACACAGGGTTGTTTCACTCACTGACAGGTGGGACCGGTCAACGGCCACATCAGCTAGGTCAACTCCGACGCGTGGGGCCACTGTGGTTAACTTAAACTAAACAGGGGTTAACCGTGGTTAGTTAAGGGCGTGGGGCCCATATGTCAGTGAGAGATAGGGCTGTTAGCAGGGTCATTAGTGACTAAGTAAGTGCGCCACGTCGGCGTCACCGGAGTTCAGCCGGCGGCGACCAAACCCGGGGCGGCAACACGCCGGAGTTGCTCGGGTTTCGTGTACAGACAGCGGTTTGAGCCGCGGTTGATCTCTACGGGTAGCTGGTGTTGCAGCGCGTCGGCTGGTGGCAGTAGCCGGGCCGGTGGTGGCCGGAGTGGACGGCCACGAGCTCAAAGGCGGTGGCCGGAGTTCGGTTGTGCACGGGATTGCGTTAGGGTGCACGGGGAGGACGGTGGTGGGGTGATATGTGCTACTGGGAGCGTGCTGAGCACGATGGAGTGCTCGGACACGAGCTCCAGCGACTAGCGCGGCGGCGGCGACATCGCCGGCGGTGGTAAGCTCGCGGCTCCGGCGGATTTGATAGCTACGCGGTGCAAACGAGGCAGGGGAGAGAGGGGAAAGATTCTGGTGCTCACGGTGAACTCGCAGAGCAGACTAGTGGGCTCGGGGATGGCTTGGTGACGACGAATCAACGGCGGCGGTGGTCGGAGCCCAAGGTGGAAGACGACGGCGATGGCGATGTTCCGGGCCCTCCCGGCTTGCGTGGCTCATCGAAGGGGAAGAAGACAACGTGGCAGAGCTTCTGGGCGCGTCGGGTTTGCGTGGGGTGGCCGGTGGCCGCGAGGGAGCTCGTCGGTGGCGGCGGCTCCGTTCGGTCGCGGGAGGGAGAGAGAGCAGAGGGGGAATAGGGACGGAGGGAGAGCGAGAGGGGTTCCAGGGAGAGTGAGAGAGAGGCCAGGGTGTCGTGGCGTCTCCAGGCTCATCGAGGAGGGAGGCAACCAGGCAGGAGGTGGCCAAGCGCGACGGCGGTGCTCGCCACCGAGCTGCTTCGTGCGCTGGCACGGGAAGAAGACAGGAGAAGGGGGGGGGGCAGGTGGGCTGGGCCGCGCAGGTGGGCTGCATAGTGTTGGGCTGTGGGTGGCTGCCAGGTAAGCTGAGGTAAGTTCTCTCTCTGCTTTTATTTATTGTTTTTCTATTTTGTTCTGTTTTGTTTTGGTTTAGTAAAATACTAAACCATTTTATAAAATCCTGAAAATAGTTATGTGGCTAGAGTTAAAATATACCAAACCACATAAAATGTTCCAGCAATTATTGGACATATATTATTTATATATAATATATATATATCCAATGCAAATATTTATGCATTAATTCCAAATGCCCAGAATAAATACTTATGGGCTCCTAAAAATAGTGGTTTGATTTTTATCTCTGTCCAATATTTTCAGAGAGCAACATGAGCATTTTCTTGGACCTTTTTGGAGCAATTTTTATTTGGGTCATTTCCAAAAAAATGATTCTAAGGGTTTCACAAATCCCCATTTCAAATTTAAATGGAATTTAAACATGATGCACACACTAGGCAGCACCAGAAGCTAGGGATGTGACAGGCGTGCATGGTGGCTGTCGCGGTGGAAGCCGGTCACGCGCACGTCGAGCCTGCACACTGGGTGCGGACTCGGAATCTACCTTCGAGACCTTGAATGCCACGTGGATCCTGCAATCTGAAGGAGCAATTTGGGTCAGTCGACTCTTGCGAGCCGTTTGATGCAACATGGATGGCTAGAAGGGCTTCTTCCACCTCTTCTGCCGTCTTATTCCTTTGCTCCGTCAAACTTCTTTCACAAATCGACTGACCCAAATTATACTACTAGTACGAACGTATTAAGTATAGTAGGAACATGAAGATACGAGCAGTAGTACTAACTGCAAGAAGAACAGTAGTAAGACATAGTACTAGTACTACTGTACGTACTAAAGAGTTCAAATAATGAGAAAGAACATAAACATAGTCTGCTGGGGCCTCAACACAACACACCCTTGAAAATAAATTAAGAAACTAGTCCGCTTGACACTGCAATAGAACCAGCATGAGCGACGACACTGCCACCTACTCGGAGTCAGAGTCCACATCCTCGACTTCGTCCTCGTCCCTCTTCCTCTTCCTCTTCACTGACGCTTCTTTGCTTGAATCGGACACTGGGCTCTGCTTCTTCATCCAACCCTTGTAGATATTTAAACAAAGGTAGGCATCCATTGCTGCGTACAGGATGTGATCTTTATCTAATGTCTTCGACTCCCATGCATGATGAAACTCATGATGAGGTTTCTTCAGTTTAGCGTACGAAGGATCAATCATGGCTGCTTCCAGGGTCAGCATTGAAGGTTGAGAGGAGGACATCAAGCTTGCCTTCTGGAGATCGAAGGGCTGGCCTACAAAGAGACCTATCCAACGCAGGATATCCCTGTCGTTCCTAAAGTCTACAGTAAAGAATTTCACTCTTTTGTCCTTGAGGAAGTTCTTAAAATCCTGTCACTCAACATCCGCATGGCATATGTGGTAGACCAAGGAAACATTATGTACGCAAACCTGGATCATGGCGGGCTTCTTCTTCTCTGCCTCCTTTAGAATCTTCTCTCTTTCCAAGATTGTGGTGTACTCAACATCTAGCCCGGCGACCCACTCATCCGTTGAACTGTTGAACATGCATAGGAAGCGAGCAAGCCATGCTTTCACCGTCGCGGATCCACGTGTGTAGATGAAGATGAACTCATCGCCGGTGATGGCTCTAACCTGGTACTCAGTGGCAACCATGGAGATTTGGGAGGCCATGGATTTTGGAGGAGGGTTGGGAGAAGTTGAACTATTGTACCCCACAAAAAAAACTAGGAGCGAACTAATGTGAAAGGACGGGACGATTGGGAGCGAACTGTTGTAAGGTAGAAGACGGGGACAAGTAGGGCGTACGAACGGCGTGGGGTTGCTGGCTTGCCCGGTGGATAAACGGCTGCAAGCCCCCAAAGAGTTCTCGAGAACTATGCAGGACCCACTAGATGTCATGTCTACTAGACCCATATCATAGGCCTGACGGTATAGCTTCTGCCTGTTCGCACGCCATGCCGGCGCGTGGATGTAACTTTTCACTTAATTCCGTCAACCATTGCGCCTCCCACGACCTTCGCCTCCCTCCCGCGGTCGTGCCATTCGAGACTTTGACCGCTATAAATGAGAAATTTGTTTTTGCCTACTCCGCATGCATGATACTCCCTCTGATCCTTTTAGTCCCGTCAACCGTTTGCAAAGTGTTTGACCAAATTTATACTCAAAATATCAATATCTACAATACTGATTATAATGAGTATAAGAACTACGTTTTATAATGCGTGTAAAAATATTGATTTGACATTGTGAATGTTGATACATTTTTCTATAAGTTTGGTCAAAGTAGAGGTACATTGACTTCAGACAAAACTTAAATGCACAATGCAGACTAGTTCCTCCGTCCAGGTGCGTGCCATGTCCTATCTTGTCATCACAACAAGGTTAGCTATTAGAGTACTACTACCTCCCTTGTAGTTTAAAGGGCTTGATTCAAAAATTTCACCTACTCTTAGCAAGATAGTAGAGGCGGTGGAATAGTTTTTGAAGTCTGCAAAAGTACTCAACTAATGATGTCATTCTTCACAAAAAAATGTGTTTACCAATGCATGCATGAACACTAGTTACTCTAACCCCCCTCTCTTCTTTAATTCTTTGCCACATCAGCATGCTTGCTATTCCCGTGTGCATGATACCAGCTAAGATACCACCATTATGGCCAGCCTTGATCATCGCATGCAATAATTTAGCGCACCTTGAAATATGAACATGTGTGGGGCATGTATGTTTTTAATGACTTGAGACTATACCTAGCCCGGCATGCAAGATGACTTATTATGCACTGTTCCCCATACCTGCAGGAAGCCCGTTCGTCTCCAAATCTTTTCCTCTCCATGTGTGGAAACAATATGCCTGCTAGACTCTCCTTCTCCCTCCGGCGGTCCCACCACTCCACCCCGTGTGAAAAAATCTGCATGCATGACTCTCCTCCCCCCACGCTCGTCCAATCCGTTGTGAGCAGCAATATTTCCACCCCATCCCTCCCCCGTAATTTACTCCAACATATATGCCACGTAGCTGTTATGTTAATCACGCAACATATCTTCCGGGACGCTGCTTTAGTTACTTAACTGCAGGTGCATTGGGTCACTGACATATGGGACCAACAAGGGTCTGGCCCATATGTCAGTGACGCAACAGGACCTGCAGTTAAGTCAGTGCAGCTCAGTTCATATCTTACGTAGGTGTGCCATTGCTCACTATAAATACAATGCCTCCCACGACATTCGAAAGAACGCTCACGTTCATCACTATCTCCTCCCACTCCCTCTCATGTCGACCACACAGGCATCGCCCCTCCCAAACCCTAAGAGCCCCTCACTGCACCACCCGGACGGTCACGCGTCGCCATTCCGTTCCTCGCCACCACTAGTCGAGGAGGACGCGTCGGTGTTCCACTCCTCACCGCGAGGCATCGAGTTGGATGCGTCGACGTTCCAAATCTCGCCAGCACACCCGTTGGAGGACGTGTCAGCTCCCCGCTACAAGGAGAACGCTGCGCCGCCTGCCGAGCCCCCCAGCCTTGAGGAGCTTTGGAAAGAAATGGATGTCGCCATGTGGGAGGCTTTGCCGCCGGTAGAGCACGCCAAAATAGAGGAGGAGAAGAAGGCCGAGGAAGAGAAGCGCGCCGCGGGGCAAGCTGCCTGGTAGGTCTATGTCGCGTCCGAGAGAGTCAGGCAATTGGCTCTTTGGCAGAAGGCTCGTGCAAGGGCCGTGAGGGTGGCGGAGGATGCTCGTGCCAAAGCCTTGAGTGCAGTCGGGCCCAAGCACCTCATCTACGCTTGGCGGTACGTGGACTGGGTGCACGCTTCCAGCAAGGAGGAGTACCTGTTGGCGCCGGATCACCACACCGGTGAGATCGCGCTCGCCCATCGGCAAGCCGCCAATCAGCACCTCGCGAGTTGCGAGGCTGAGGAAGAGGCGTTGTGTCAGCGCGTTGGGAAACGACCGCGCACCAGGGCACTCGTGGCATGCCGCAAGCGCTCCTGCAAACGTTGTGGCTTTTATTAGGGAGTATAATTTAGTTTCGTAAGGTGATCTCATTAGTTTTGGGACGCAAATGATAAATCCCGAATATTCGGGAATTATTAGCGTCCTTAATTAAGTATGTAAGAGGGAAAGTTTGGAAACCTTGTGTATCCGTACCCATTTTGTAAGTACATGCATACAGCACAAACTTTAGTACTATATACTATCGCACTATACGTCTCTCTCTATATATGCTTGCAGACTGTGCTACTCCCTCTGTCCAGGTGAATAAGTCATCTTTGGTTGTGCACCGGGACTAAGTAGGAGGGAAGACTTTATACACGTAGACGGAGGGAGTACAACTATTACCTATGTACGGGGAAATGCACGTTTTAACATTACGATGTGGTTTTTGTAAAAGTAGAAAAACAACACTAGTCAAGCTTGTCAAACGATTCAATACAAAACAAATGCAAAAATGCTCGTTTGATTCTTTACTTTTAGCTTCCTTCTCTATGGTTATTTCTCTGTCATACTTTGTATAGAGTATCTCACTGGTCGAAAAGGCATGCAAATTCCCAAACCGCTTCCTACACCCTGTATCGGATTTTTTGCCTAACAAGTTGTGTCCTGCAATTGAATTCCAACTTGAGTACTAGTACTACTAGTGGAGTACCAGGGGCCAGTTCGTTTAGGCTTCTAGATTAGTAGCAATCCCTTTACTACTAGCTCCGTCCTGGTTTATTGGCCCCCATTGTAATCTGTGTCAAATTTTGATCATAAATTTAACTAATGAAATGTTTGTGAAGTCACATGCACTAACATTTTATTAGTTAAATCTTTGGTCAAAATTTACCACAAATTACAATGGTGACGAATAAACAAGGACGGAGGTACTCCCTCCATTTTTGTATACAAGGCCACTATAAAAAATACATTTTGCATCTATACAAGGACACCAACAGTAATCGAGACAAATATTAATGATGTTTCCTAGTACTAGTAACCCATGGCTTAATTACTAGCATGCATGTACTGAATGATAATGCCAAACTCATCTACTTCCTCTCTCACGGCCACTCAATTTCTTCTAATGTGCATGCACCCTATCAATTAACCCGGTAAACGAGAAAATAAATTGACTTGTAAAGCACACATTGATTTTTATCTTGGTACCTGTAATTTGAGTTTGTGGCCTTGTATATAAAAATGAAGGGAGTACTAGTAGTTTAGAAGCCCAAATAAGCGAGTGAGGCGCCTTAATGTTACTCTCCAGTATTACTAGTCTTACGGGAAAAGTTGGGCAAGAGACGACCTATTTTTTAAGCCGCCAAAAGAACTGGCCCTAGGAGTAGTAGCTAGGGATACTAGGAGTAGTAGCCAGGGATCGAGTGTGCGAGATGAACCGGAGAAAGTAAATGCAGAGAGATGAAATGCAAAAAAAGACGGAGGGATATGATGGTTGCTTGTCCGTTTATTTTACCAGGCCACTTATTACTGGCAGTGGTTGGGTTTTGTGATATGACGGCTTTACTGCCGCACCACAAGCGTGGTGAGACTCCCGTGAAGTGCCGCCCTCTACACTTGTACGACATCGGTCGTGGTTTATTAGTCCCCCATTAAATTTGACTGAAGATTTAACTGACAAAATGTTAGTGCATGTCAATAAAAACTATATCGTTGGATTCGTATTTGAACATAGTTTTGAATGATATAATTTAAGTTGACATGCATCAGCATTTATCGTACTATATATAATGTTAGTTCAATTTTTGGTCGCACTAATCTATAGTAGTAAGGTGCCCGTGCATTGCACCAAAGAGTGAAATGCATTGATCGGGGAGTTTTTTATTTTGACAAAGGGTGTGGGGGTCATCTCATGTGTAACTGGTATCGATAGGTTTCTTCGGATATTATTTCATCTCTAGAACTCAGAAACATCCAGGTGAAATAGATAAACATGTATCTTTTGCAAACAAAAGCGTTCAATTGTTCATCCTGCATCCAAAACTTGTGAAGAAATAACACTTATTGTGCTTTGCAAGAAATGATCTTTAAGAATTAGTTTTTGAGTATCGATTGTTATACATGTTGGCTACAGATGACATGGCACTTTCTTATAGTCAATAGTTGGCTATACTATTAAGTATTAACCATGCCCTTATACACCTAGACGGAGGGATTAAATCAGGATGACTTGGAAGGGGGTAGAGGAGATGTAAGAAATGGTTCATCATAAGTCTTTCACCAGTACTGTAGTAAAAATTCATACATGGAAGATTCTAGACTAAACCATAAATGGATACACTTTTATTCACGCGCGGTACTCCAATAGAGGAAGATCATGCATGGAAGTCTCCACATGCTTAGACATCGGATTTCATTGAGCGAAGACTAATGATCAACATTTAACTTGGTAATGCATATGTCCAAGTGAACCTCCTTGGAGTCCCCGTGCACTGCGTTGCAGGGTAAATCATACCATGTGTCTTCCATGTCAACATTGGCTGGAAGGTCCCAGCTCTGCACAGTCCTAGTCATCAGGATGGAGCCGGTGTTGCCGCCCACATACCTCTGAGGGGTAGTAACAGTGAGCACGCACCCGTACATCGACCTCATGTCAGTGTCAGCATCAGCGGCGTCACCCCTGACGCACACTACAGAGACGGGGCGGCAGCCTGCACGGGCCTCGCCGGTGCCCACGATCAAGATGAAGACGCTGCCATCCTCCTCCAAGACTAGCAAGCGGCAGTGATCCTCGAGTGACTCTGGCATGGTGAACGGGTAGCACATATCATACTTGATGTTCTCTGCCAAGGGCCAGTAGTGACCGTTGCACGCATCTGTGAGGTGATGCACCATGTCCACCGGCGAGCATAGCAATAGACGAAGGGCTCCTTGGAGGCATCGACCAGGCCGTCCATGAAACGGGAGTGGCTGTAGGGGACGTTGCGCCAGTTGAATATATGAGCAAGTTACTACGAGATTTAATCCAAATAAGAACCAAATAAATCATGACGGTTATAACAGAGATGAAACTAATCATGTGGACTAGCATAGTAGATGAACATATATATTCTAGTAGGATACAGAGTAGAAACATGAATTCTACCACGATTTCGAACAGGAAGGATAGAAACACATACAATGCAACAGGAGCAGCACCATTGGCTTTAAGAATTAGTTTTTGAGTATTGATTGTTATACATGTTGGCTACAAATGACATGGCACTTTCTTGTAGTCAACCGTTGGCTATACTATTAAGTATTAACCATGCCCTTATACACCTAGACGGAGGGATTAAATCAGGATGACTTGGAAGGGGCAGAGCAGATGTAAGAAATGGTTCATAGTAAGTCTTTCAACAGTACTGTAGTAAAATTTCATACATGGAAGATTCTAGACTAAACCATAAACGGATACACTTTTATTCATGCGCGATACTCCAATAGAGCAAGATCTTGCATGGACGTCTCCACATGCTTAAACAACGGATTACATTGAGCGAAGACGAATGATCAACATTTAACTTGATAATGCGTATGTCCAGGTGAGCCTCCTTGGAGTCCCCGTGCACCGCGTTGGAGGGTAAAGAAGACCATGGGTTTTCCAAATCCACATCGACGGGAAAGTCCCAGCTCCACAAAGTCCAAGTCCATTCGATGTAGCCGGTGTCGCCCCCATGTGACCCGGAGGGGTAGTAACTGAGCACGCACCCATACATCGGCCTCGTGTCAGTGTCAGCTTCAGCGGCGTCGCCCGTGACGCACACTACAGAGACGGGGCAGCGGCCTGCGCAGGCCTCGCCAGTGCCCACGATCAAGAGGAAGACGTTGCCGTCCTCCTCCGAGACTAGCAGGCAGCGGTGGTCCTCCAGCAACTCTGGCATGGTGAATGGGTAGCATGTCTCGTACTTGATGTTCTCCGCTAAGGGCCAGTAGTGACCACTGCACGCATCCGTGAGGTGATGCACCATGTCCGCCGGCGAGCCCCAAAACGGCATCGAGCACTCATAGCAGTAGACGAAGGGCTCCTTGGAGGCATCGGCTAGGCCGTCCATGGAACGGGAGTGGCTATAGGGGACGTTGCGCCAGTTGAATATATGAGCAAGTTACTACAAGATGTAATCCGAATAAGAACAAAATAAATCATGACGGCTATAACAGAGATGAAACTAATCATGTGGACTAGCATAGTAGTAGGATACAGAGTAGAAACATGAATTCTACCACAATTTCGAACAGGAAGGACAGAAACACATACAGTGCAACGGGAGCAGCACCGTTGGCGTTGAGGTTGTCGCCCATGTCGTTAAGGAAGAGGTTTCCGAGGTCGGGGAAGAAGTCGTCATTGGTGAAGTCGTGGCTACCTGCAGTCGCGAGAGTGCGCTCCCCAAATTTCAACAGCGCCCGCCGAATGGAGCGCAGGAGGGAGTGGTTGTAGGGGACGTTGCGGCCGCCGAATGGAGCGCAGGAGTAGCACACGAAGCAGTAGATGGTGTCCTTACTAGTACTCCCTAGTCTCTATCTATCTACTCTTATAGAAAACCGAGTTGGTGATGATGGTGTGCCTGCCATCTTGTAATATAGACCGTCCGATCTATATTTGACGGATAGAAAGCCAACTATGACAATTTTACAAAAGATACCCGCACCTCTCTCCACATTTGCATATAATTCCAAACACCATGTAGACACGGTCTTTGAGCACGGTTCGTATTCGATTAACACTGCACTGCTTTGGCACCGCGGCCTAGAATACTCGGAATCTTACAGTAGCCAACATGATACCAACATGATACCAAGGTTGTAATCTGCGAAGTGCCCACAAGATCGCCTATCTGACAGGTCACTGCGGTAAGTGGATAAATCTGCACGTCCATCGCAGGATCATACATCCTCCATGGTTCTCTGATGCCATTGAACACAAGGGCTTCATTTACGCAGTCGACTCCTTCTATGGCTGACGTATTGCTGGCCTACTCCAGTCATCGCTACAATCGGCTGTTACAGTAGTATGTTACTTTCCTATGATATCATGATGGCTTTCTTATATTAATGTCAACATTTACTGAAAAGATATTCATGCTCACAACATGTTATTCTTAAGATTGACTACATCAAGAGCCCTTTTTTATTTGACCCCAACTTGATATGATGTTGTAGGCCGCCTGGTGTCCCTACCCTTCCTAGTCCCAGAACCTTTCAAAGAAAAGCAGCATGGCAGTTGCAGGTGGTTCCTGGCTTGATCAGACGATGGCGAATGATTGATGATCGTTCGCACGTACCGGACGTCTTGTTTCGCGGAATAAAATCACAGTCACTGCAAGGTCTTTGAGCAGGATCCCAGCTTCTCTGGGCCTTCATGATTTTTTGGCTGGAGGCTGGTAAGTAGCCTTTGTACATGCTCTCTATTTGTCGGACTGAATTATCCGATTAACCAGGAGATAACCGACGGCAAGGATCATGATGGCAGCGCGGTTTCGTTCATCATGCAAAATTGTGTGTACACTGCGTATCATGCGTCTCTACATGCACCATACCCTAATATGTGCCGTCACGCTCTGCAGCCCAAAGTAGGAGAGAGGGTCGCAGGTATCAGACTTCGACCTGCTGGCTGGAGTTTCCCCCGTCAGGCACCCATCTGGTTCAAGCCGCCAGGCAATATCCACAGCTTAATAAATAGTAACATCTAACTGAGCCAGTTAGTTAGATGCGCACACTTGGTGTAGTAGGATCTTTAACTAGTTTGATGCATACACTTGTTCTTTTTTGGTAGCCCTTTTGTAATAATGGCTGATGTTTGGTTTGGAAGAGAGAGCTGCGTCTTCACTCTTCTGGCCTGCTTACTGCTTCTGTTGCACCCCCAGCCCTGGTTGCTGCTGCTGCTGTTTTCAATGTACAATCAGTAGTATATTTCATCTGTTGGTTGAATAAATGTGTTGTTAGAACGATAAACACAATGTTTTGGAAGTCGTTGCACAGTTCGATCCTTAGTGCCCCATATCGTATGTAACGCATACTATTTTTCGTACGGAACACATTTTCCACTTGTTGATAACATGCAGCCCACTGATGAAGGCCCAATAGAGGAGCCCATAATTAACTGGAAGGGAGGCTCTCACATGAATCCGGCCTAGGTACATGCTCATGGTACCCTCAACATAAATAAGTAAATAAATAAATAAAGCTAAATGCTCATGCACCAGTTCTTTAAATTCATGATTTAACAGGAGGATATTATTTCCTATGATAGTGTCGTTACATTCAGTCGATATTATCTTAGGCAAAGATAGCGACCAGTCTTCTTTCTCCCAGCATTTTCTTACTACAACCAGCGGAACCATGCAAATCATAGTCAACGTCGTAAATAGTTCAGGTCCATTTTTATTTTTCAGTAAGAATGTCCAACCCAGCCCAGCACATTGGCGACAGCACTTTATCCTCCGCCTTGGTGCGCTCCCCGCGGCGCCGCCATCCGGCCATGTCGACATAGTTTTTTTCGAAATGGTCCCTGTCAACATAGTGAATGGGGAGAGAACTGTAGTTGTGAGTATGACAGTACGGACCCACCAGGTCCACTCCCGAACACAAGCAAGCGCCTCTTTTACTACTCAGATGCACCCCTCGTTTTTTACTCTAATCCACCCTGCACATCATTTTTAACGTATAGTCAATTAACAACAGAATTGCACAACTTTTCCTTTGGCCCGTCTAACAACATGACTAGCCCGACATGTTTTTCTTTGGAATAATAGGTAGCCCAGTATTTCTTTTTGAAGAATACCCAAGCTAGGCCTATTTGTTTTCTTCGACTTACTGGGCTGCAATTCTTTCAAGACGAGGAGGGATGCATTCCGACTTGGCCAAAGAGTATGGTCAGTGTGTGTTAAAAGTAATATCAAAGGGGTTGAAAATTCCAAAAAAATTATAGCAAATGGGATATTAGTTTCTTTTTTTGTTTTTGTTCTTCACTAATATTTTATAGTATTTCATTGGATTTAACATGACATAGTACTAATTTATTTTTAAATTTGTTTTAGTATGGCTACTAATGTTTGGATTAAGAATATTTTGTTCCCCAGCCAAAATTTGCGAATTTTCAAAATTTCGCACATATTTAGTTAATTTTTTAACCCTGGTACTGACCAGAAAATGGGCAGCAATTCTAAAAATGGAAGACGGGCTGCGATAGTTTGCATATGAATTAGAAAATGAGTAAAAATTATAAAAATAATAGCAAATGGGCTGTACACGCCACATATTTCGAGGCTGACTTGTTTACGCGAGGCTTTGTCAGTCAACACACGATTCTAGCAGCAGTGACTGTTGGATGTACATCCAACGCCCGACATGCTTCTTCAATCTCTGATCTTCCTGCTCCAGCTGCCTAAACTAGCGTCGGCGGGACTGCCTACTCCCTCCTCTTGTGGCCCGCTGTGATGCCGCGCAGGCTTCCTAGGCCCACCCTACTCCCTCCGCTGGCCTGGCCGCACGCAATCAACTGCCTACTTATTACACGAAAAAAATGATTCCTCCCACTAACATCTGGGGTGCACCGGTTGGGAGGCTGACCTGTGGGCCTACTAAGTTGGCAGGGCTTGTCAACTTAGTCAACAAACGATTGTAGCAGCAATAATCGGTGGATTTTAATAGAACGGTCCTGCTGCTTCTTCAAGTGTTGCTCTTCTTGCACCAGCCGCCCAAACCAGCACCGGCGAGACCGCCTTCTCCTGCCTCCAGTGGTCGGCGGTGCTGCCGCTGAGGCCTCACCGCCCCCTACTACTCCCACCACTAGCTAGGACCTGCGGCGACGGCAGCCTCACATCGCAGCCAAACCAATGAACCCTCGTACTCCTCTCCGCATGGGCATCCACTGCCGCGTCTTCCCCTGCTCCACATCGTCCCCTTCCTAGGGCTCGCCGTCGTCCACCGCCCTGGTGCTCTCGGCTCGGCGTGGTCAACGTGGTCATGGAACGACTTCCATCAGACGTGGACTGTATGTGGAGAGGCTGACAGCTGGGTCCACGGTCGCACACAAGGAAATGCCTCCTTATTACGCGCAAAATAATGATTCCTCCAGCTGACATCTCGGACCCACTGGAAGGGCCTCTGTATTTCGCAAAAAAATGTTCCCCCACTGACAGGTCGGACCCACCACCTATATCTTCGCACGCAAGGAAGTGTCTCCTTATTACGCACAAAAAAATAAATACCCCCAGCTGCTAGCTGGGACCCACCATACTGGGTGGCTAACTTGTCGGCCTACTAAGTTGACGGGGACGGAGGGCTTTGTCAACTTAGTCAATACTCCAGTGACCATATGATGTCCATCCAACGACCATAGTGCTTCTTCAACCTCTGGTCTTCTTGCTCCAGCCGCCCAAAGCAGCGCCGGTCGTGCCGCTGCTCCTGCCTCCCGTGGCCGGCTGTGCTGCCGCAGAGGCCTCACTGCCCCCATACTACTCCCTCCGCTGGCCAGGCCATCCCTCTACACACCCACACCCCCTGTTATTCTGCGACAACGGCAGCCTCACATCGCAGCCGAACCAGTGAACCCTCGTACTCCTCTCCACGTGGGCATCCACTACAGCGTCTTCCCCAGCTCCGCGTCGTCCCCTTCCTAGGCCTCGCCGTCGTCCACCGCCGTGGTGCTCTCGGTGTGGCGTGGTCAACATGGTCAAGGAACGACTTCCATCAAACGTGGACTGTACGTGGAGAGGCTGACAGCTGGGTCCACGGACGCAGCAAGGAAGTGCCTCCTTATTACATGGAAAATAATGATACCTCCACCTGACAGCAGGGACCCACCGGACGGGCCACTGTATTTCGTGAAAAAAACTTTTCCCCCCTGACTATTGGGACCAACCAGCTACATCTTCGCACGCAAAGAAGTGC
>NC_041381.1:245843324-245852677 GCF_002162155.2 Triticum dicoccoides
CCCCCCCCGACTGCTGGGACTCACCAGCTACATGTTCGCATGCAAGGAAGTGCCTGACAGTCGGGACCCACCTGGTCGAAGCGTACGTAGCATTATCATTCTGGCCGCGGACATGTACGTACATATTGGTGGATGTAGAGGCGCACACGTGTCGTAGTAGAGGCGTGCACGTAGCATGTACACGTACATACAACGGCCAATGTTCAAGAAAGAAAATACGGCCACGTATGTGTACAAACAGGCAGTGTCTCGAACGCTGATACGTTTCTAACGTATCTATAATTTTTGATTGTTCCATGCTATTATATTACCCGTTTTGGATGTTTATGGGCTTTACTTTACACATTTTTATCATTTTTGGGACTAACCTACTAACCGGAGGCCCAGCCCGAATTGCTGTTTTTTGCCTATTTCAGTGTTTCGAATAAAAGGAATATCAAACAGAGTCCAAACGGAATGAAACCTTCGGGAGCGATCTTTTTGGAACAAACGTGATCCAGAGGAGTTGGAGTAGTAGTCAAGAAACAAGCGAGGCGGCCACGAGGGTGCCCGGCATGCCCCCTAGGGCTGGGCGGCCCCCCCACCCTCTTGGGCCCCTCGGGCATCCACCGACCTACTTCTTCCTCCTATATATACCCATGTACCCCGAAAACATCAGAAGCAACCATGAAAAACTATTTCCACCGGCGTAACTTTCTGTAACCGCGAGATTCGGTCTTGGAGCCTTCGCCGGCGCTCCACCGGAGGGGGAATCAATCACGGAGGACCTCTACATCAACTCCAAGGCCTCTCCGATGAGTTGTGAGTAGTTTACCACAGACCTTCGGGTCCATAGTTATTAGCTAGATGGCTTCTTCTCTCTCTTTGAATCTCAATACCATGTTCTCCTCGATCTTCTTGGAGATCTATTCGATGTAACTCTTTTTGTGGTGTGTTTGTCGAGATCCAATGAATTGTGGGTTTCTGATCTAGTTTATCTATGAGAAATATTTGTATCTCCTCTGAATTCTTTTATGTGTGATTAAGTTATCTTTGCAAGTCTCTTCGAATTATCAATTTGGTTTGGCCTACTAGATTGATCTTTCTTGCAATGGGAGAAGTGCTTATCTTTGGGATCAATCTTGCGGTGTCCTTTCCCAGTGACAGCAGGGGCAGCAAGGCACGTATTGTATTATTTCCATCGAGAAAAAAAAGATGGGGTTTATATCATATTGCATTAGTTTATCCCTCTACATCATGTCATCTTTCTTAATGCGTTACTCTGTTCTTTATGAACTTAATACTCTAGATGCATGCTGGATAGTGGTCGATGTGCGGAGTAATAGTAGTAGATGCAGGGAGGAGTCGATCTACTTGTCACGAACGTGATTCCAATATACATGATCATGCCTAGATAATCTCATAATTATTCGCGTTTCTATCAATTGCTCGACAGTAATTTGTTCACCCACCGTAATACTTATGCTATCTTGAGAGAAGCCAATAGTGAAACCTATGGCCCCCGGGTCTATCTCTTATCATATAAGCTTTCAATCTACTTTTATTTGCATCTTTACTTTTCCAATCTATATCATAAAAATACCAAAAATATATTTATCTTATCATATTATCTCTATCAGATCTCACTTTCGCAAGTGGCCTTGAAGGGATTGACAACCCCTTTATTGCGTTGGTTCCGTGTTCTTGTTTGTTTGTGTAGGTGTGTGGGACTTTTTAGGAGCCTCCTACTGGATTGATACCTTGGTTCTCAAAAACTAAGGGAAATACTTACGCTACTATTGCTGCATCACCCTCTCCTCTTCAAGGAAAACCAATGCAAGCTCAAGACGTAGCAAGAAGGATTTCTAGCGCTGTTGCCGGGGAGGTCTTCGCTCAAGTCAACACATACCAAGTACCCATCACAAACTCATCTCCCTCTCATTACATTATTTTCCATTTGCCTCTCGTTTTCCTCTCCCCCACTTCACCCTTGCCATTTTATTCGCCCTCTCTTTCCCAATGTCCTCTCTATTTTGCTTGCCTTTTTGTTTTCTTGTGTGTTGGATTACTTGTCACGGTGGCGCAAGATAATACCAAATTGTGTGACTTTTCCAATACCAATAATAATGATTTCCTTAGTACTCCGATTGATACTCTTAATGATGTTGAGTATTGTGAAATCAATGTTGCTTTACTGAATCTTGTTATGAAAGATCAATTCTCCGACCTTCCTAGTGAAGATGCCGCTACCCATCTAAACAACTTTGTTGATTTGTGTGAGATGCAAAAGAAGAAAGATACGGATAACGATACTGTTAAATTGAAGTTATTTCCGTTTTCACTTAGAGATCATGCTAAAGTTTGGTTTTTGTCTTTGCCTAAGAATAGTATTGATTCATGGAATAAGTGCAAATATGCTTTTATCTCTAAGTATTTTCCTCCCGCTAAGATAATCTCTCTTAGGAACGCTATTATGAATTTTAAACAACTTGATCATGAGCATGTTGCCCAATCTTGGGAAAGAATGAAATTGATGATTCGCAATTGCCCTACTCATGGTTTGAATTTATGGATGATCATACAAACTTTTTATGCGGGATTGAATTTTGCTTCTAGAAATCGTTTAGATTCGGCCGCGGGAGGCACGTTTATGGAAATCTCCTTAGGAGAATCTACTAAACTACTTGATAATATTATGGCCAATTATTCTCAGTGGCACACCGAAAGATCTACTAGTAAGAAAGTGCATGCGATAGAGGAAATTAATGTATTGAGTGAAAAGATGGATGAACTTATGAAATTGTTTGCTACTAAGAATGCTTCTATTGATCCCAATGATATGCCTTTGTCTACTTTGATTGAGAATAATAATGAATCTATGGATGTGAATTTTGTTGGTAGGAATAATTTTGGTAATAATGCTTATAGAGGAAACTTTAATCCTACACCATTCCCTACTAATTCCTCTAATAATTATGGAAATTCCTACAATAATTATTATTGTAATTTTAATAAGATGCCCTCTGATTTTGAGAATAGTGTTAAAGAATTTGTGATCTCTCAAAAGAATTTAACTGCCTTGCTTGAAGAAAAATTGCTTAAAGTTGATGATTTGGCTAGGAACGTTGATAGACTTTTGCTTGATGTTGACTCTTTGAAACTTAGATCTACTCCTCCTAAGCATGATATCAATGAGTCTCTCAAAGCTATGAGAATTTCCATTGATGAGTGGAAGGAAAGAACCGCTAGATTGCGTGCTAAGAAAGATTGCTTTGTAAATGCGTGTTCTTCTAATTTCCATGAAAATAATGATGAAGATCTAAAAGTTATTGATGTGTCCCCTATTAAATCTTTGTTTTGCAATATGAATCTTAATAATGATGGGACTAGAGATGAGTCAACTTTAGTTAAAAGGCGTCCCAATGATTCGGAGTTCGTAGATCTTGATGCTAGATTTCGTAAAAGTGGGATTGGAGAGGTCCAGACTTTAAATAGCATTGAACCCACTATCTTCGATTTCAAGGAATTTAATTATGATAATTGTTCTTTAGAAGGTTGTATTTCCTTGTTGCAATCTGTTTTGAATTCTCCTCATGCTTATAGTCAAAATAAAGCTTTTACCAAACATATTGTTGATGCCTTGATGCAATCTTATGATGAAAAACTTAATTTGAAAGTTTCTGTACCTAGAAAACTTAATGATGAGTGGGAACATACTATAAAGATTAAAATTAAAGATCATGAGTGTTATGCTTTACGTGATTTGGGTGCTAGTGTTTCCACGATTCCGAAAACTTTATGTGATATTCTAGGTTTCCATGATCTTTATGATTGCTCTTTAAATTTGCACCTTGCGGAGTCCACCATTAAAAAGCCAATGGGATGGATCAATTATGTTCTCATTATTGCAAATAGGAATTTGGTGCCCGTAGATTTTATCGTTCTTGATATAGATTGCAATCTTTCATGTCCTATTATTCTTCGTAGACCTTTCCTTAGAACGATTGGTGCGATTATTGATATGAAGGAAGGGAATATTAGATTCCAATTTCCATTAAGGAAAGGCATGGAGCACTTTCCAAGAAAGAAAGTCAAATTACCTTACGAATCTATCATGCGAGCTACTTATGAATTGAGTGCCAAAGATGGCACTACTTAGGTCTATCCTCGCTTTGATGCCTAGCTAGGGGCGTTAAAACAATAGCGCTAGTTGGGAGGCAACCCAATTTTGTTTTAGTTTTTTCTTTTTTCTTATGTTTAGTAATAAATTTTTCATCTACCTTCTGTTTACATGTGTTTTAATTAGTGTTTGTTCCAAGTAGAACCTATAGGATAACCTATGGTGATAGTTAATTTGATTCTGCTGAAAAAGAGAAACTTTGCATGGACGACAATAATTTTAGTAATTCACAAAAACGTGATTTTGCGTTGATTCTTTCTTCCGTAGATCAATAGACAAATTTCCCAGGACTTCCTATTTTAGTAGGATTTTCGGAGTTCCATAAGTATTCAAGAGTTACAGATTGCTATAGACTGTTCTGTTTTTGACAGATTCTGCTTTTCGTGTGTTGTTTGCTTATTTTGATGCATCTATGGCTAGTATGTAGGGGTATGAACAATAGAGAAGTTGGAATACAGTAGGTTTAACACCAATATAAATAAAGAATGAGTTCATTGCAGTACCTTATGTGGTGGTTTTTCTTTCGTGCACTAACGGAGCTTATGAGATTTCCTATTGAGTTTTGTGTTGTGAAGTTTTCAAGTTTTGGGTAAAGATTTGATGGATTATGGAATAAGGAGTGGCAAGAGCCTAAGCTTGGGGATGCCCAAGGCACCCCAAGATATTCAAGAATAGCCAAAAGCCTAAGCTTGGGGATGCCCGGGAAGGCATCCCCTCTTTCGTCTTCGTTCATCGGTAACTTTACTTGGAGCTATATTTTTATTCGCCACATGATATGTGTTTTGCTTGGAGCGTCTTGTATGATATTAGTCTTTGCTTTTGGGAGAAACCCACTTGATTGGAATTTATTAGAATTCTCTATGTGCTTCACTTATATCTTTTGAGCAAGATAGTTTTTGCTCTAGTGCTTCACTTATATCTTTTAGAGCACGGCGGTGGCTTAATTTTATAGAAATTGTTAATCTCTCATGCTTCACTTATATTATTTTGAGAGTCTCATAGAACAGCATGGTATTTTGTATGGTTATAAAATTGGTCCTAGAATGATGGGCACCCAAGTTGGGTATAATAAAAACTATCATAGGAAGTGAATTGGATGCTATGATCAATTTGATACTTGATAATTGTTTTGAGATATGGAGGTAGTGATATTAGAGTCGTGATATTTGGGTGATTATGAATTTAAATAATGCTTGTGTTGAAGTTAGCAAGTCCCGTAGCATGCACGTATGGTAAAAGTTGTGTAACAAATTTGAAACATGAGGTGTTCTTAGATTGTGCATCCTTATGAGTGGCGGTCGGGGACGAGCGATGGTCTTTTCCTACCAATCTAGCCCCCTAGGAGCATGCGCGTAGTGCTTGGTTTTTGATGACTTGTAGATTTTTGCAATAAGTATATGAGTTCTTTATGACTAATGTTGAGTCCATGGATTATACCCACTCTCACCCTTCCGTCAATGCTAGCCCCTTCGGTATCGTGCATTACCCTTTCTCACCTTGAGAGTTGGTCCAAACTTCGCCGGTGCATCCAAACCCCGTGATACGATACACTCTATCACACATAAACCTCCTTATATCTTCTTCAAAATAGCCACCATACCTACCTATTATGGCATTTCCATAGCCATTCCGAGATATATTGCCATGCAACTTTCCATCGTTCCATTCATCATCATGACACACATTATCATTGTCATATTGCCTTGCATCATCATGTAGTTGACATCGTATTTCTGGCAAAGCCACCATGCATAATTTTTTATACATGTCACTCTTGATTCATTGCCCATCCCGGTACACCGTCAGAGGCATTCATAGAGTCATATCTTGTTCTAGTTTTGAGTTGTAATTCATGAGTTGTAAATAAATAAAAGTGCGATGATCATCATTATTAGAGCATTGTCCCCAAATAAAAAAAAGAAAGGCCAAAGAAAAAAAGGCCAAAAAAAGAAAAAAGAAAAAAAGGGGGGGGGGGCAATGTTACTATCCTTTTCCACACTTGTGCTTCAAAGTAGCACCATGTTCTTCATATAGAGAGTCTCATATGTTGTCACTTTCATATACTAGTGGGATTTTTTCATTATAGAACTTGGCTTGTATATTCCTACGATGGGCTTCCTCAAAATGCCCTAGGTCTTCGTGAGAAAGCAAGTTGGATGCACACCCACTAGTTTCTTTTTGTTGAGCTTTCATACATTTATAGCTCTAGTGCATCCCTTGCATGGCAATCCCTACTACTCATGTTGACATCAATTCATGGGCATCTCCATAGCCCGTTGATTATCCTCGTCAATGTGAGACTTTCTCCTTTTTGTCTTCTCCACACAACCTCCATCATCATATTCTATTCCACCCATAGTGCTATATCCATGGCTCACGCTCATGTATTGCATGAAAGTTGAAAAAGTTTGAGATTAGTTAAGTATGAAACAATTGCTTGGCTTTTCATCGGGGTTGTATAAGATGGGAGCATTTTTGTGTGACAAAAATGAAGCATAGCCTAACTATATGATTTTGTAGGGATGAACTTTCTTTAGCCATGTTATTTTGAGAAGACATGATTGCTTTGATTAGTATGCTTGAAGTATTACTAATTTTTTGTCAATATGAACTTTTATTTTGAATCATTTGGATCTGAACATTCATGCCACAATAAATAAAATTACGTTAAGAATTATGCTAGGTAGCATTCCACATCAAAAATTCTGTTTTTATCATTTACCTACTTGAGGATGAGCAGGAATTAAGCTTGGGGATGCTTGATATGTGTCCAACGTATCTATAATTTTTGATTGTTCCATGCTATTATATTACCCGTTTTGAATGTTTATGGCCTTTACTTTAGATATTTATATCATTTTTGGGACTAACCTACTAACCGGAGGCCCAGCCCGAATTGCTGTTTTTTTTGCCTATTTAAGTGTTTCAAAGAAAAGGAATATCAAACAGAGTCCAAACGGAATGAAACCTTTGGAGCGATCTTTTTGGAACAAACGTGATCCAAAGGACTTGGAGTGGCAGTCAAAAAACAAGCGAGGCGGCCACGAGGGTGCCCAGCGCGCCCCCTAGGGCTAGATGCGCCCCCACCCTCGTGGTCCCCTTGGGCGTCCACCGACCTACTTCTTCCTCCTATATATACCCATGTACCCCGAAAACATCAGAAGCGACCACGAAAAACTAATTCCACCGCCGTAACCTTCTATATCCGCAAGATCCAATCTTGGAGCCTTCGCCGGTACTTCGTCGGAGGGGGAATCGATCATGGAGGGCCTCTACATCATCTCCATGGCCTCTCCGATGAGTTGTGAGTAGTTTACCACAGACCTTCGGGTCCATAGTTATTAGCTAAATGGCTTCTTCTCTCTCTTTGAATCTCAATACCATGTTCTCCTCGATCTTCTTGGAGATCTATTCGATGTAACTCTTTTTGCAGTGTGTTTGTCGAGATCCGATGAATTGTGGGTTTATGTTCAAGTTTATCTATGAGAAATATTTGAATCTCCTCTGAATTCTTTTATGTGTGATTAAGTTATCTTTGCATGTCTCTTCGAATTATCAATTTGGTTTGTCCCACTAGATTGATCTTTCTTGCAATGGGAGAAGTGCTTAGCTTTGGGTTCAATCTTGCTGTCTCCTTTCCCAATGACAGCAGGGGCAGCAAGGCATGTATTGTATTGTTGCCATCGAGGATAAAAAGATGGGGTTTATATTATATTGCAAGAATTTATCCCTCTACATCATGTCATCTTTCTTAATGCGTTACTCTGTTCTTTATGAACTTAATACTCTAGATGCATGCTGGATAGCGGTCGATGTGCGGAGTAATAGTAGTAGATGCAGGGAGGAGTCGATCTACTTGTCACGAACGTGATTCCAATATACATGATCATGCCTAGATAATCTCATAATTATTCGCGTTTCTATCAATTGCTCGACAGTAATTTGTTCACCCACCGTAATACTTATGCTATCTTGAGAGAAGCCAATAGTGAAACCTATGGCCCCCGGGTCTATCTCTTATCATATAAGCTTTCAATCTACTTTTATTTGCATCTTTACTTTTCCAATCTATATCATAAACATACCAAAAATATATTTATCTTATCATATTATCTCTATCAGATCTCACTATCGCAAGTGGCCTTGAAGGGATTGACAACCCCTTTACTGCGTTGGTTGCGAGTTCTTATTTGTTTGTGTAGGTGCATGGGACTTTTGAGGAGCCTCCTACTAGATTGATACCTTGGTTCTCAAAAACTGAGGGAAATACTTATGCTACTATTGCTGCATCACCCTTTCCTCTTCAAGCAAAACCAACGCAATCTCAAGACATAGCAAACGCCTACTCGCGCATACGTACGACCAGGGCTTGTGTACATGGCTGGGTTAGAACGGAGAAACAGCGTCATCGTCGTGTTCATGGGGAGCCAACCGGCTCGGTCAGAACGGAATGCATCGTCGTGTTCATCGGGAGGGCTTGGACAGAACAGGCGATGGAAACGAGGCATGGCGTACCGTAGAACGGAGGAAACGACCTTGTGTTTGTCCGGCCATGTTCAAAACAGGATCCTGTTCATCGGGAGGGGTCTGGCGTACTGCAAAATGGAGGAAACAGACTTGTGTTGGACCTCCTATGGTCGAAACAGGGTCCTGTTGATCGGGAGGGGTGTGGCGTACCGCAAAACGGACGAAACGAACTTGTGTTGGAGCGCTACGGTCGAAACAGGGGTCCTGTTCATCGGGAGGGGTGTGGCGTACCGTAAAACGAGACTCCACGGGATACTGTTCATCTCCACCGTCGACCTCCTCCAGCCTCCACGGGCTACTGTTCATCCACCGTCGACCTCCTCCAGCCTCCATGGGCTACTGTTCATCCACCGTCGACCTCCTCCAGCCTCCACATGGGACTGTTCATCCACGGGCTCTTGTTCATCCAGCCTCCACCGTGCGCTACTCCACCGGCTACTGTTCAACCACCCCTCTCCACGGGCTCCTATTCAACCACCCATCCACGGGCTATGGTTCATCCACCCCTCCACCATCTACTATTCATCCAGCCCTCCACGTGGTCGTCCTATTCATCCAGCCCTCCACGGGGTCCTGTTCATCTAGCCCCAACCGGCTCGATCAATCGGGGTCCTGTTCATCCGGAGGCAACGCCACGGGGTCTTGTTCATCCACCCCCATCGCTCAA
>NC_041381.1:245853093-245857857 GCF_002162155.2 Triticum dicoccoides
CCAAACCCCCCTGCAATGCTCACTGTTCATCCAGAGGCAACATCGATCGGCTTCAGTTAGCAGCAGTAGTGAAGGAATCGCTCGATCTCTCGGGTTCAGTAACGCGTAGCCTGCAGTGCAATCGCTTGGGTTCAGTTAGGCGACACCTCGCCGGGTTCAGTTAGAGCCCAACGCCTCGCACACACGCGCGTACATGTACGAGAGAAACGCGCATCGCTCGGCCCCCGACCACCCACCGTAACTGGGAACTCCCAAAATTTTCCTCGCCCTCGCTTCTACCACGGTTTCTTCCGTCATGGACGGCCCAAAGAATGTCATGCAGCTGCGTCTCCGGCCCTCCCAGGACGAAAAGCCCATTTTCTATCATGATTTTTTGTCATAGAAGTAGGATCCCACCACATCTATGATGATACCGGGTTTTCTCACAATTATCGTCATAGAAGTGTCATAAGTATGACAGAAAAAATTCGTTCGGCCCAAAATGTCACGGATGTGTCTTTTCTTTGTAGTGATCACAGGAGAATCAAAGCCCGACACATGGTTAGAGGACTACCGAGTGGCTGTGCACATCGGTGGCGGCAGCGATGAGGTGGCCATGAAGCACCTCCCTTTGATGCTTGAAGGTTCTGCCAGAACTTGGCTGAATCAGTTGGCCCCTGGAAGCATTTTCAGTTGGAATGAGTTGGCCCGGGTGTTTACCAAAACATTTGAGGGCACCATCAAGAGACCTGCTGGTTTGTTAGAATTGCAGCATTGTGTGCAGAAACAGAATGAGACCTTGAGAGATTATATGCAGAGATGGATCACTCTGCACCACAAACTGGAGAATGTATCAGATCACCAAGCAGTCTGTGCCTTTAAAGAAGGCGTTCGCTAAAGAGATCTCAGTCTAAAGTTCGGTCAGACCGGAGACATGTCTATGGCTCGGATGATGGAGATTGCCACTAAGTACGCTAACGTCGAAGAAGAGGACCAACTCCAGAGTGGCAAGAACAGACCAGTCGCCCAGGACACGGGAGGAGGAATTCTAGTCGGAAGCAGAAGCTGAAAAGCTGAGGCAGCAGGCCCTGCCGAGGTAGTAGTTTTGAATCAAGGTAAGTTCAAGTGGAAGCCTAAAGGGCCTTGGACCCCTAAAAAAGTGAAGGATCAAGCAGGAAATGATGTGATGGATTTGCCGTGTCATATCACATTGAAAAGGATGAGAAGGGGAATCTGATTCTCCCCAAGTATACCACTCGACAATGTCGACTCCTGATCCAGAGCTTCCGAGAAAGCCAACCCAGTGAAAAGGAAAAGGAGTCTGATAAGGAGGAAGACAAAGATGATGATGGTGGTTACCCCAGTGTTAATGCCACCTTGGTGATTTTTGCTGATCTCGAGAGCAAAAGTCGACTGAAAGTTATTAACAGAGAGGTGAACATGGTTGCTCCGGCAACACCAAGATATTTGAAGTGGTCAAAAACACCTATTACATTCGACCAGTCTGACCACCCGCCGCATGTTGGTACCCCTGGGCGGCAAGCATTGGTGGTCGACCCAGTCGTTGGGCGCACCCAACTGACAAAGGTTTTGATGGATGGCGGGCGTGGTCTTAATATATTGTACGCTGAGACCCTCCGGGGGATGGGCATTCCGATGTCCAAACTCAGTGAGAGCAACTTGAGATTCCATGGTATCATCCTGAGAAAGAAAGCCGATTCACTCGGTCAGATCACTCTTGATGTGGTTTTTGGTGAATCTCTAAATGACCGCAAGGAAAAGTTGACGTTTGAGGTAATGGATTTTGACGTGCCTATCATGCCATTCTAGGCTGACCTGCCTATGCTAGTTTCATGGCCCGACCATGCTATGTGTACCTCAAGTTGAAGATGCCTGGCCCCAAAGGCATAATCACGGTCACTAGAAACCGGCAGAGAGCAGAGGATTGCTTCTAGAACGGTTCGAAGATCGCCAATGAGCATATGCAGCAGTAAAGTTTCAAGAATATCAAAATACAACAGATCCGAGTGATTTGCTACGTGCCAAGAGGCCTGCCTCGAAGTCCGTGTTTCAGTCGGCCAGTGAGAAAAGCCGGTCCACATTCACCTGACTGACCCCAATGCTGCTCTGACCTATATCTCAACGACACTCGACAGCAAATAGGAAGAAGCGCTCATCCAGTTCCTCCATGAGAACTGGGACATCTTTGCATGGAAGCCATTTGACATGCCAGGTGTACCCAGGGGACTGGCTGAGCATCATTTGCGACTCGACTCAAAGGAAAAACTCGTTAAAGAGCATCTCCATCGGTCCGCCGCAGAGAAGAGAAAGGCGATTGGCGAGGAGGTGGCTCGGCTTCTGGCTGCCGAATTCATCCGCGAGATATACCACTCCGAGTGGCTCGCCAATGTCGTTACGGTCCCCAAGAAAGATAAGTCACTTTGAATGTGGAGAGCACATCAATCTGGCCTACCCGAAAGATCATTTTCCTCTACCCCGCATTGACCAGGTAGTCGACTCAACTGCGGGGTCTGAGCGATTGTCCTTTCTGGGCACTTATTCCGTGTACCATCAGATCCGACTGTATGGGCCGGCGAGATAAAGAGAGCTTTCATCACCCCATTCAGGTGTTTTTGCTATGTTACTATGCCCTTTGGCCTGAAGAATGCTGGTGCCACATTCATGTGCATGATTCAGAAGTGTCTGCTCACTCAAATCAGTCGGAATGTGGAAGCATACATGGATGACATAGTGGTTAAGTCACGCAAAGGTTCCGACCTGATGACTGACATTGCTGAAACCTTTGCCAACTTAAGAAGATATGATATCAAGCTCAATCCATCAAAGTGAACATTCAGAGTCCCAGGTGGAAAGTTGCTCGATTTCCTTGTTTCCAAACGGGGGATCGATGCGAACCCAGAGAAGATTGGCACAATCCTCCGAATGAAGCGCCCTGTGCGCGTGCATGATGTTCAGAACCTTACTCGTTGTTTGGCCGCCTTGAGTCAATTCATTTCACGCCTCGGTGAAAAGGCACTGCCCCTTTACCGACTTATGAAGAAGTCTGACAAGTTCAAGTGGAATGATGAAGCTAAAGCAACGTTCGAAGAGCTCAAAGCCCTTCTTTCCACCCAGCCGGTGCTTGCCGCTCCGGTCAACAAGGAGCCTTTACTGCTTTACATCGCAGCCACTGGACAGGTTGTCAGCACAGTGCTCACGGTCAAGCGGTAAGAAGAAGGCAAATCCTTCAAAGTTCAGCGGCCCTGTGTATTACATTTCAGAAGTCTCGACCCCGCCCAAGCAGAGATATCCTCATTATCATAAGCTTGTTTATGGGATTTACCAGACCACGAAGAAAGTTGCACACTACTTTTCAGACCACTCAGTTTCAATCGTCAGCGACACCCCATTTTTGAAATTCTAAATAACAGATTTGCAACTGGTTGAGTGGCAAAATGGGCGATTGAATTCTTTCCTTTAGATATCAAGTTTGAGGCAAAGAAAGCCATCAATTCCCAAGCTTTAGCAGACTTCCTCACAGAGTGGATTGAACAACAGCAACTGACTCAGATTCAGTCGGAGCATTGGACTATGTTCTTCGATGGGTCCAAGATGTTGAATTGTTCTAGCACAGGGGTGGTTTTGGTGTCCCCAAGAGGAGACAAGCTCAGTTATATCCTCCAGATCCACTTTGATTCTTCAAATAATGAAGCTGAGTATGAGGTCAAGCTGCTGACAATCTGGCGAAGATAGGTTCCACTCCGAAGCCTATCCCCAGCAACATGTTCTTGGAGCATCTCCACACCCCATCAGTACAAGAAGATCCTTACAAGGAAGAGCCCCCGCAACCGATAAGTTCAACCAATCCGACTGACATTGAAGTCCCAGCTGTGGTTCACTTGATCATGGAAGTCTTAGTGATCACGCCTGAATGGACGGTTCAGTACATCGCATACCTGCTCAGTCAGGAACTCCCATAGGATGAGGACGAGGCCTGCCAGATAGTCCCTCGATCGAAAGCCTTCACCGTGATAAAGGGCAGGTTTGCAGAGAAAGTGTCACAGGAGTGGCTCAACGTTGCATCACCCCAAAAGAAGGTCGAATGATCCTAAACGATATCCACTCAGGGACCTGTGGTCACCATGCGTCCTCTCGGACCATCATGGACAAAGCATACCGAGTGGGTTACTATTGGCCTCGTGCGAATGAAATGGCAAAGGATATAGTCGACAAGTGCACAGGTTGCCAGTTCTACTCCAACATGTCTCACAAGCCTGCGTCTTCCTTGAAGACTATTCCACTCGTCTGGCCGTTTGTAGTCTAGGGGATGGATATGGTTGGACCCTTCAACACCGGCAAAAGTGATTTCACTCATTTGCTCATAGCAGTCAACAAGTTCACTAAGTTGATCGAAGCCAAGCCCGTCAAAAACCTTGACTCAAGCACTACCGTCAGTTTCATTAAGGAGTTGATATTCAGATATGGAGTTCCTCACAGCATTATCATAGATAACGGCTCCAATTGTGATTCTGATGAGTTTAAGGCGTTATGTGCTTCCCAAGGCACTTGGGTCGACTACGCGACTATTGCACATCCGCAGTCGAATGGGAAAGCAGAAAGGGTGAATGGTTTGATCCTTCAAGGGTTAAAACCCCGACTGATGCGCGACCTCAAGCACGCTGTCGGAGCTTGGGTGACTGAGTTACCATTTGTCCTATGGGGTTGAGAACGACGTCAAACCGGTCGACTGGCTAAAACCCTTTCTTCTTGGTGTACGGCGCTGGG
>NC_041381.1:245858113-245858876 GCF_002162155.2 Triticum dicoccoides
AAAAGCTGAAGCAGAATAGGCACGCCAAGATGCAGTTGATCGACAGGAAAAAGAACGTGAGATGGCTCTGATCGGATCGGCCATCTATCAGCAAGATTTGCATCGAGTCCATGCCTGTAATGTCAGAGGTTGAGCATTCCAGGAAGGAGACCTTGTGCTCCGAGTGGATCAGAAACGGCCTCACAAGCTTGCTCCAGTCTAGGAAGGTCCCTTCAACATTACCAAGGTGCTTCACAACGGAGCATACCACATCTACAACTTAGCCAAGAATATAGACGAGCCACACGCGTGGAACACAGAGCTGCTTCGCCCTTTCTATACCTAAAATCACTCGGATCAACGAGTTGTAATAAGAGTCCTTCAGTTTGCTTACGAAAGACAAGATTTTTGCAGTATCTTAATGATTGATTTCCCGTAATCATTTGTATCTGAATCCCCCAGTGGGCGGCATAGCCGCGAACATGATTCACCTAAGTTAAAAAAGATTCCGAGTGGAGAGCAATCCTCCCACTCAGGGGCTTAGCTGCGACCCCGTACTCGCCAGATTTAAAAAAACATTCTGAGTGGAGAGCAATCCTCCCACTTAGGGGCTTAGCTGCGACACCGTACTCGCCTAATTTAAAAAACATTACGAGTGGAGAGCAATCCTCCCACTCGGGGGCTTAGCGGCGACCCCATACTCGCCTAAGTTAAAAAACAGTCTGAGTGGAGAGCAATCCTTCCACTCGAAGGCTTAGCTGCGACCCCGTACTCGCCTAAGTTA
>NC_041381.1:245859348-245889995 GCF_002162155.2 Triticum dicoccoides
CTAAGTTAAAAAACATGCCGAGTGGAGAGCAATCCTCCCACTCGGGGGCCTAGCTGCGATCCCGTACTCGCCTAAGTTAAAAAACATTCCAAGTGGAGAGCAATCCTCCCACTCGGGGGCCTAGCTGCGACCCCATACTCGCCTAAATTAAAAAAATTGCGAGTGGAGAGCAATCCTCCCACTCGGGGGCTTAGCTGCGACCCCATACTCGCCTAAGTTAAAAAACATTCTGAGTGGAGAGCAATCCTCTCACTCGGGGGCTTAGCCGCGACCATGAACTCTCCTAACTCACAAAAATCTTCTGATCTACGTCACAAGTACAACGTGCACTCCATACCAATCCGCAAGGACGACGAGGTGTCGACTGAACACATCGTCGGAGCTGCGTCACAAGTACAACGTACACTCCATCTCGATCCGCAAGGACAACGAGGTGTCGACTGAACACATCGTCAGAGCTGCATCACAAGTACAACATATGCTCCATCCCGATCCGCAAGGACGACGAGGTGTCGACTAAACACATCGTCAGAGCTGCTTCACAAGTACAACGTATGCTCCATCCGGATCCACAAGGACGACGAGGTGTCGATCGATCACGTTGTCCGAGCCACTTGACAAAGAATGGAAGGGTGAACTTCCACTCAGAACCGAAAAACATCCAAAAGTGATAAAGGCAAAGCCTTCATATTCAAAGAAACCCAAGTTTAGATAAATCCCGCAAAAAGTTCAGAACCACAGCAGGCAGAAGTACTCAGGCATCAGGCCTGAAAGAGTTTAATGGTTCCAAAATCACTCGGCATTCCAAGGCAAATAAAAGTGGGGCATAATGTTTGTTCACTGAGCGGGAGGAGGACTGGCTCGACGAAGCTGTCAAGATCAATGCTGGCGGCATCGATGAAGGTGTCCATGAAGGACTGGAAGATGAGCTTCTTAGTGTTGGCAACCTTGAGAGCCGCCAGCTTGTCTTCCCTTGAAGTGGACTCAGACCAACGACAGAGTAACATCGGCGCCATAGCGAGCAGACAACTTCTTCCACTCTTGCACTCGACTAGGGATTTCATTCAGTTGAGTCATCAGACACTCGGGATCTTTTTGGAATTCCACTTGGGGCCAGAGTTCAGAGTCAATCCATGACATTGCCACCTTAAGACGAGCAAGATAATCCACAACACTGTGCAGACGAGACTCCAATTGCAGCACGTTCATCACGACATCATCTTTGACAGGAGAGTTTATGGGGTCAAGACCTGTCTCGATCCTCCCAGTCTCTGCTTCGAAGTCTTGACAAAGTTCTGCACAGTAAGAAAAGCGGTGAGTCAATAGTTTAATAAGATGTGTCAGTCGACATCGGCAAATTATTCGGACAAGAGGAAATACCTTCAAGCTTCAAGATCAGTTTCTCAGCAAGTCGTCCCAGATAAGCCTCCAGTTCGCCCTTCTTTGCCGTGAGACTTCCAACCTCGTCAGACAAGGTATTCTTGTCCTTCTTCAGCCTTGCAACCTCCTTGTTGGCTTCAGTAATGGCAGTCTTTCAGGCCAGCTTCTTATTGGCAAGTGTCATTTTCACTCGCGCCTCCTTTTGTTCTGTAGCAAGGTCTTGATCCTTCTTCTCCAAAGCCCACTTCATTTTCTCTAAATAAATAACATTCTTCAGACAAGCTTGGAGTTGACGATTTTCACTACGCACATCTGTTTGAGTGGAGTCACTCGGTTCAAGAGACTAAAAGAAAAAAATCATAAGGTGGACAGTCGAGGAATTATTACCTCCCATGGTAGCTGCTTCTTCCTAGGCCTTCTGGAGATTTTTCTTGGCTAGCTCCAGGTTGAAGTTGAGGCTGATCTGCTTCTTCTCGAATTTAGCAAATTGGGCTCCAAGATCACAAGATTTACGCAGTCATCAAATAAGATATGTCAGTCGACAGAAACAAAGGTCAGTCACTACAAAAATTGCTCTAAAGACTACCGCCGAATGAAATATTCAACCGTAGTCTCAGGGACTACACCCAGTGGGTGCACTTGGTGTGCCCCCACTGGTTCGGTTTTCCACTCTGCATGGTCTGTCCAGCATGAGTATGCAAAAGAGAGAGAGAGAGAGATAAAGATTTTCAGACCCCAGCCGACTACTAGCAGTCGACCGCGGTCTCGGGGACTACACCCAGTGAGTGCACTCAGTGTGCCCCCACTGGTCCGGATTCCACTTGGATCGAGCTATCCAACTGAGTGAGAGAACAATGAAATAACATTCGACAAAGACCCCCGCCGCATCAAACACCCGACGGCGGTCTCGGGGACTACACCTAGTGGGTGCACTCCGTGTGCCCCCACTGGTTCAGAAAAACACTCGACTCAACCTGGTCGACTCAAGTGGAAGAACTATTCAACACTAAGTCAAAACACCCAGTGGGTGATTGGATGCGAAATGCAGACCCATGATAGATGCACATAAAGGTTCCCAAAACACTCTTCCAGGGAGACCTTACGGACAATGAAGCAGTTGTTACAACTACCACTAATTGAGAGACCAGTCGGAAACCAACTGACCTTCACACTGACATGCATCGCAGAGCTGGCATTGTAGGCAACCTGACTGGCCTCGTGCACCACCTTCATATGATCCATCATAAAGTTTGCTTGGAGAAGGCCTTCCCTGGTGGCACTCAACGGGTCGTCTGGAGTGAGATATGCAGCAAAGAGCGATGACAGCAATACAGTTGCAGCGATCGCAGGATCTGAAGCATGGAGCTGTGTAGGTGAAGTGGAGACTTGAGCAGTCGACGCCGAGGGACGTTCAGTCGACAATGGATTGGCAAAAGAAACATTGGCCTGAGCCAGATCTCTGGATCGCTAGACCACCGCCTCCGGCGCTGATGTCGACTGAGGCTCCTAGCTTACGGTCATCCTCCTGCTCGAAGCCCTGCCTCTCCTTCTCGTAGTCTTCATAGGCACTTCTTCATCGTCGTCTGTAAGCTCTATGACGTCCCACGGAGATACAACAAAATGCAACCATAGGAACTCAATCTATCGACAACCCAGTCGACAGAACAAGTTCAAGATTGCAAGATCGTACCAGCTTTGGAAGTTGCCGCATCATCAGTCTCTTCATCGTCTTGGGCTTTGTCGATATCCATGGAGGGCCCAGAAGATGCAGACTGAAAAGTTCGTAATCCACTGGGTCAGAGCAGAAATATGAGTCACTAGGAAAATATAGAAAGACAGAACACTCACGCAGAAGCAATAGCAACGTCCATCTTGATCTTGGGAAAGGCCTTCCGAGACTTTGAAGGGACTACCTTGGGTTGCTTGGCGACCTTCTCCGACGGATCCGGAGTCGAAGTCCGAGTGTGCTTATGCACTTGCATGCTCGGAGCCATAGCTTTGTTATGCCCGCCCGCTGGATCATGGAACTGCTTGGATTGGCGCTTTGTGCGAGGTGGTGAGTCGACCTCCACTTCTTCATCGTCCGACTCATTGATACATCCCTTTTGCATCAGGCTTTTATATCAATATTTCTTGCATTATGGGCTGTTATTACACATTATATCTCAATACTTATGGCTATTATGTCTTATTTTACAAGGTTTACCATGAAGAGGGGGAATGCCGGCAGCTGGAATTCTGGCTGGAAAAGGAGCAAACGTTGGAAACCTAATCTACACAACTCCAAAAGACCTAAGACTCCACGAAACAACTTTTCAGATTTAATAAGAATTTTTGGGCAAAAGAAATAGGCCAGGGGGGCCACACCTTGTCCAGGAGACAGGGGGGCGCGCCCCCCCTGTAGGGCGCGCCCCCTATCTCCTGGGCCCCCTGGTGGGCTTCCGGCGTCCATCTTCTGCTATATGAAGGGTTTTCCCCTGGAAAAAATCGTGGGCAAGCTTATGGGACGAAACTCCGCCGCCACGAGCCATAACCCTGGCGGAATCAATCTAGAGCTCTGGCGGAGCTGTTCTGCCGGGGACACTTCCCTCCGGGAGGGGGAAATCATCACCAACGTCATCACCAACGATCCTCTCATCGACAGGGGGTCAATCTCCATCAACATCTTCACCAGCACCATCTCATCTCAAAAACCTAGTTCATCTCTTGTATCAAATCTTGTATCAAAACCACAAATTGGTACCTGTGGGTTGCTAGTAGCGTTGATTACTCCTTGTAGTTTATGCTATTTGGTTTACTTGGTGGAAGATCATATGTTCAGATCCTTTATGCATATTATTACCCCTCTGATTATGAACATGAATATGCTTTGTGAGTAGTTACGTTTGTTCCTAAGGACATGGGTGAAGTCTTGCTATTAGTAGTCATGTGAATTTGGTATTCGTTCGATATTTTGATGAGATGTATGTTGTCTCTCCTCCAGTGGTGTTATGGGAACGTCGACTACATGACACTTGACCATTATTTGGGCCTAGAGGAAGGCATAGGGAAGTAATAAGTAGATTATGGGTTGCTAGAGTGACAGAAGCTTAAACCCTAGTTTATGTGTTGCTTCGTTAGGGGTTGATATGGACCCATATGTTTAATGTTGTGGTTAGGTTTACCTTAATACTCCTTTTTGTAGTTGCGGATTCTTGCAATAGGGTTAATCATAAGTGGGATGCTTGTCCATGTTAGGGAAGTACCCAAGTACCGGTCCACCCACATATCAAATTATCAAAGTACCGAACGCGAATATTATGAACGTGATGAAAACTAGCTTGATGATAATTCCCAATGTGTCCTCGGGAGCTCCTTCTTAATTATTAGAGTTTTTCCAGGCTTATCGTTTGCTACATAAAGGATTGGGCCACCTTGCTGCACTTTATTTACTTTATTTACTTTTTGCTCGTTATTATTTATCTTATCACAAAACTATCTATCACCTACTATTTCAGTGCTTGCAGAGAAAACCTTACTGAAAACCGCTTATGATTTCCTTCTGCTCCTCGTTGGGTTCGACACTCTTACTTATCGAAAGGACTACGATAAATCCCCTATACTTGTGGGTCATCAAGACTCTTTTCTGGCGCCGTTGCCGGGGAGCGTAGCGCTCTTGGTGAGTCGAACTTGGTAAGGAAACATTTATATAGTGTGCTGAAATTTTCTGTTACTTGTCACATTGGAAACTAATCCTTTGAGGGGCTTGTTTGTGGTATCTTCACCCCAACCAGAAGAGCCAATAGATGCTCCTCAACCTACTGAACCTTATGAAAATATTCACTTTGAGATTCCTTCGGGTATGATAGAAAAACTGCTAGCTAATCCTTTTGCAGGAGACGGAACATTGCATCCCGACTTACACTTAATCTTTGTGGATGAAGTTTGTGGATTATTTAAGCTTGCAGGTATTCCCGATGATGTTGTCAAAAGGAAGGTCTTCCCTTTATCTTTGAAGGGAGATGCAATGATATGGTATAGGCTATGTGATGATACGAGATATTGGAATTATAAGCGATTGAAGTTGGAATTTCACCAGAAGTTCTATCCTATGCATCTTGTTCATCGTGATCGTAATTACATATATAATTTCTGGCCTCATGAAGGAGAAAGTATCGCTCAAGCTTGGGGGGGGGGGCTTAAGTCAATGTTGTATTCATGCCCCAATCATGAGCTCTCTCGGGAAATGATTATTCAGAATTTTTATGCTCGGCTTTCTCTTGATAATCGCAACCTGCTCGATACTTCCTGTGCTGGTTCCTATATGCTGAAGACTATTGATTTCAAATGGGACTTATTGGAAAGAATTAAACGCAACTCTGAAGATTGGGGTTCCGATGATGGTAAGGAGTCAGGTATGACACCTAAGTTCGATTGTGTTAAATGTTTTATGGATACCGATGCTTTTCGTGGATTTAGCTCTAAGTATGGACTTGACTATGAGATAGTAGCTACTTTTTGTGAAACTTTTGCTACTCACGTTGATCTCCCTAAATAGAAGTGGTTTAAATATAATCCTCCTGTTGAAGTTAAAGTAGTTGCACCTATTACAGTCGAAGAGAAGACTATTACATATAGTGATCCCATTATTCCTACTGCTTATGTTGAAAAATCTCCTTTTCCTGTTAGGATAAAAGATCATGTCAAAGCTTTGACTGTTGTCCGTAAGAGTAATACTAGGACCTATACACCTCTTGAGCAAATTAACGTTGAACCTGGTATTGCTATGATTAAAGATCTTTTGGGTGAGGACTTAGATGGGCATGTTATCTCTTTTTGTGGTGAAACTGCTAATATTGCTAGACCCGATACTAAGACACGTAGACATGTTGTAGGCACGCCTGTTATTTCTGTTAAAATAGGAGATCATTGTTATCACTATTATTTCTGTTAAAATAGGAGACCTAGTGCTAATGCGATACCTTATGATCTTTATAAAGAAATTATGCATGATATTGCACCTGTTGAATTAGAAGACATTGATGTTACTATGAAGCTTGCTAATAGGGACACCATTAAACCTATTGGGATTGTTAGAGATGTTGAAGTCTTGTGTGGGAAGATTAAATACCCTGCTGATTTTCTTGTTCTTGGTTCCCCACAAGATGATTTTTGTCCCATTATTTTTGGTAGACCCTTCTTGAATACTGCTAGTGCTAAGATTGATTGTAAGAGGAAGGTTGTCACTGTTGGCATAGATGGTACGTCTCATGAGTTTAATTTTGCCAAGTTTAGTAGACAACATTGTGAAAAGGAACCATCTAGTAAGGATGAAATTATTGGTCTTGCTTCCATTGTTGTACCTCCAACTGATCTGTTAGAACAATATTTGCTAGACCATGAAAACGATATGTTTATGAAGGAAAGGGAAGAAATAGATGAAGTGTTCCTTAAATAAGAACCTATGCTAAAACATAACCTTCCCATTGAAATCCTTGGGGATCCCCCTCCACCCAAGGGTGATCCCGTGTTTGAACTCAAACCATTACCTGATAATCTTAAGTATGCTTATCTTGATGAAAAAGAAATATATCCTATTATTATTAGTGCTAACTTTCAGAGAAAGAAGAAGAAAGATTATTGAAAACTCTGAAGAAGCACAGAGCTGCTATTGGATATACTCTGGATGATCTTAAGGGCATTAGTCCCACATTATGTCAACACAAAATTTCTGTGGAGAAAGATGCCAAACCAGTTAGAGATCCTCAAAGACAATTAAATCCCAAAATGAAGGAAGTGGTAAGAAAGGAGATACTAAAACTCCTTGAGGCAGGTATTATTTATCCCGTTGCTGATAGTGAATGGGTAAGCCCTGTCCATTGTGTCCCTAAAAAGGGAGGTATTACCGTTGTTCCTAATGATAAAGATGAATTGATCCTGCAAAGAATTATTACAGTCTATAGGATGGTAATTGATTTCCGTAAGTTAAATAAAGCTACTAAGAAAGATCATTAGCCTTTACCTTTTATTGATCAAATGCTAGAAAGGCTATCCAAACACACACATTTTTGCTTGTAGATGGTTATTCGGGCTTCTCTCAGATACCTGTATCAGCGGGGGATCAATCTAAAACTACTTTTACTTGCCCTTTTGGTACTTTTGCTTATAGACGTATGCCTTTTGGTTTATGTAATGCACCTGCTACCTTTCAAAGATGCATGATGGCTATATTTTCTGATTTTTGTGAAAAGATTTGTGAGGTATTCATGGATGAATTCTCCGTCTATGGGTCCTCTTTTGATGATTGTTCGAGCAACCTTGATCGAGTTTTGCAGAGATGCGAAGACAATAGTCTCGTCCTGAATTGGGAAAAGTGTCACTTTATGGTTAATGAAGGCATTGTCTTGGGGCACAAGATTTCCAAGAGAGGTATTGAAGTTGATAAAGCCAAAGTTGATGCTATTGAAAACATTCCATGTCCCAAGGACATAAAAGGTATAAGAAGTTTCCTGGGTCACGCTGGTTTTTATAGGAGGTTCATTAAGGACTTTTCTAAAATTTCTAGGCCTCTGACTAATTTATTGCAAAAAGATATTCCTTTTGTCTTCGATGATGATAGTGTAGAAGCTTTTGAAACACTTAAGAAAGCTTTGATCACTGCACCTATTGTTCAGCCACCTGATTGTAATTTACCTTTTGAAATTATGTGCGATGCTAGTGATTATGCTGTAGGTGCTGTTTTAGGGCAAAGAGTCGATAAGAAAATGAATGTTATCCATTATGCTAGCAAGACCCTTGATACTGCCAGAGAAATATGCTACCACTAAAAAAGAATTCTTAGCAGTTGTGTTTGCATGTCATAATTTTAGACCTTATATTGTTGATTCCAAAGTTACTATTCACACTGATCATGCTGCTATTAAATATCTTATGGAAAAGAAAGATGCTAAGACTAGACTCATTAGATGGGTTCTCTTGCTCCAGGAATTTGACTCGCATATTATTGATAGAAAGGGAGCTGAGAACCCCGTTGCAAACATCTTTTCTTGGTTAGACAATATTCTTGATGACTGAAAGCACAAGTGCCCCCTAGGTGGTTTTGGTAATTAATGTCAACATATCTCTTGTTGAACTAACACTTTTATCTAGTATGTTTCAGACAAGTTCAACAGAGGAGTGGCATGGACTAAAGGATGTGGGAACTCCTTCAAGACGCTAAGGACAAAGGATTGGCTCAAGCTTCAAGCTCAAGACTCTACATTTTATATTTTAGTGGTCCAAGATCACATTGAGTCTATAGGAAAAGCCAATACTATCAAGGAGGGATGAGGTGTTGCTTAATGAGCCTCTTGCTTCATGTGCTTAGTGATATGCTCCAAAAACCCTCAACTACTTTCCCTCTTCCACAAATGACCTAAACCTAAAGCCAAAATCGGTCACACCAATTCTTCCTATCTGGCGCCACCAATTCCAAAAGTCATAGCCACTGCCACAAACCATAAGCAAATCGGTCTCACCGATAGGGATCTCGGTCTCACCGAGATGGGATTGTAATCTCTCTGTGTATGTCCATTACCAAAATCGGTCTCACCGAGTTTGTGCAATCGGTACTACCGAGATTACAATGCAAACCTTCTAGTTAACTTATTACCAAAATCAGTCTCACCGAGTTTGTGTAATCGGTCAAACCGAGTTTGCCTGACCAACTCTCTGGAAAGCTTATTACCAAAATCGGTCTCACCGAGCCTGTGTAATCGGTCTTACCGAGATTACATTATGCCCTAACCCTAACCATATCGGTCTCACTGAGTTGCATTTCGGTCCCACCGGAAACCCTAATGGTCACATTATCTGCTAAATCGGTCTGACCGAGTTTAATGATTTGGTCCCACCGAGTTTGGTAGATTATGTGTAACGGTTAGATTTTGTGTGGAGGCTATATATACCCCTCCACCTCCTCTTCATTCGTGGAGAGATCCATCAGACTGAACCTACACTTCCAGCATACATTTTCTGAGAGAGAACTACCTACTCATGTGTTGAGGCCAAGATATTCCATTCCTACCATATGAATCTTGATCTCTAGCCTTCCCCAAGTTGCTTTCCACTCAAATCTTCTTTCCACTAGATCCAAAACCTATGAGAGAGAGTTGAGTGTTGGGGAGACTATCATTTGAAGCACAAGAGCAAGGAGTTCATCATCAACGCACCATTTGTTACTTCTTGGAGACTGGTGTCTCCTAGATTGGCTAGGTGTCACTTGGGAGCCTTCGACAAGATTGTGGAGTTGAACCAAGGAGTTTGTAAGGGCAAGGAGATCGCCTAATTCGTGAAGATCTACCGCTAGTGAGGCAAGTCCTTCATGGGCGACGGCCATGGTGGAATAGACAAGGTTGCTTCTTCGTGGACCCTTCGTGGGTGGAGCCCTCCGTGGACTCGTGCAACCGTTACCCTTCGTGGGTTGAAGTCTCCATCAACGTGGATGTACGATAGCACCACCTATCGGAACCACACCAAAAACATCCATGTCTCCAATTGCGTTTTAATCCTCCAAACCCTTCCCTTTACTTTCTTGCAAATTGCATGTTCCGCTGCTAATATACTCTTTGCATGCTTGCTTGATATCTATTGTGAGTGTTAAACTTGTGCCTAAACTCCACTTAAACTTAAGGAAACTTAAAAACTGCAACTTTGGTACTTAGTGTCTAATCACCCCCCCTCTAGACACCTCTTCTCAAGGTCCTACAATGACCCACTGCCTATTAATGATAGTTTTATTAATGAACAATTAGCGGTTGTCAATGCTTCTTGTACTGCTCCTTGGTATGTTGATTATGCTAATTACATTGTTGCTAAATATATACCGCCTAGTTTCACATACCAGCAAAAGAAAAGGTTCTTTTATGATTTAAGACATTACTTCTGGGATGATCCACATCTTTATAAAGAAGGAGTAGATGGTATTATTAGACATTGTGTGCCTGAGCATCAACAGGAACAGATCCTACGCAAGTGTCACTCTGAATCCTATGGAGGACACCATGCTGGAGATAGAACTGCACACAAGGTACTACAATCATGTTCTTATTGGCCTACTCTTTTCAAAGATGCTCGTAAGTTTGTCGTATCTTGTGATGAATGTCAAAGAATAGGTAACATTAGTAGACGTCAAGAAATGCCTATGAATTATTCTCTTGTTATTGAACCGTTTGATGTTTGGGGCCTTGATTATATGGGACCTTTTCCTGCCTCCAATGGTTATACACATATTTTAGTTGTTGTTGATTACGTTACTAAGTGGGTAGAAGCTATTCCAACTAGTAGTGCTGATCATAACACTTCTACTAAAATGCTTAAAGAAGTTATTTTTCCGAGGTTGGAGTCCCTAGATATCTTATGACTGATGGTGGTTCACACTTTATTCATGGTGTTTTCCATAAAATGCTCGCTAAGTATCATGTCAATCATAGAATTGCATCTCCTTATCACCCGCAGTCTAGGGGTCAAGTAGAGTTGAGCAATAGAGAGCTCAAATTAATTTTGCAAAAGACTGTGAATATATCTAGAAAGAATGCTCCAAAAAACTTGATGATGCATTATGGGCCTATAGAACTACATACAAAAATCCTATGGGTATGTCTCCATATAAGATGGTTTATGGAAAAGCATGTCATTTACCTCTTGAACTTGAACATAAAGCATATTGGGCTATTAAAGAGCTTAATTATGACTTCAAACTTGCCGGAGAGAAAAGGTTATTTGATATTAGCTCACTTGATGAATGGAGAACCCAAGAATATGAGAATGCTAAGCTTTTCAAAGAAAAAGTCAAACGCTGGCATGATAAGAGGATTTTTTGCTTGGGTTTAACGTAGGAGATTATGTGTTATTGTTCAACTCTCGTTTAAGATTTTTTGCAGGAAAACTTCTCTCAAAATGGGAAGGTCCCTACGTTATCGAGGAGGTCTATCGTTCTGGTGCTATAAAAATCAACAACTTTGAAGGCACAAATCCGAGGGTGGTAAACGGTCAAAGAATTAAACATTATATTTCCGGTAATCCTATCAATGTTGAAACTAATATTATTGAAACCATAGCCCCTGAGGAATACATAAGAGACACTTTCTAGAACGTTCCAAACTCCGAAAAGGCATAGGTATGTGGTACGGTAAGTAAACCGACTCCAAAACAACTCTAATGGCAATTTTTATCAGTTTTGGACTATTTAAGGATTTTAGGAAGAAAGAAGTAGTCCGAAAAGGGCACGAGGGCGGAGGGCTCCCCCCCCCCCAGTAGGGGGCCCCCTGTCTCGTAGGCACCTCGTGTGCCTCCCGGACTCCATTTTCTTGTATGCTACGTATTTTGGCCGGTAAAAATTCATTATATATACACCCGTAGGTTTTGACCACCGTATCACGCAAATATCCTCTGTTTTCGTTTTGGGCTGTTTCTTTTTCAGATTTAAAGCATCATGTCATCTCCAAGCGCTCCAAAGGACAAGTTTTTTGAGAGGGTTATCAACCCCTATCTTGCGGAGGTGCTGCACCACCCTCAAACCGTTGAGATGCGTGAGGGGGTGTTGCACATCCGCGATGGGGAGGGACCAAGGCGTACCGGGAGCGTGGAGACAAAGCTCGAAGCTATGGAGCAAGAATTTTTCAAGTGCCAAGGGATGGTGGAGCATGGACTCAACGCTAACCAGATGATGATCACGGAGTTCACCAACAACCACAAGCTGGATGCCAAAGTCATTGGGGAGACCATCTTCAAGCTTCAAGAGAAAATCGAGCACCTCCAAGCCCAGATTTATGACTTGCAAAACCAGAACTGTGAGTATGAATATAGATTCAAGCGAATGAGTTTGACTTCAGATTTAAGGATCCCGGAGACTCGATCATCCCTTTATGATGGAGAGCCTATGCCTTGGAAGACGGTACACAAGCCTACATCATCAACAACTCCTACTTCACGACCTCCGAAGAAATAATCACATGGGTATGGGCACTCCCCTTGGCAACTGCCAAGCTTGGGGGAGGTGCCCCGGTATCGTATCACCATCTCACTCCTATCTTTATCACTTTATTTAGTTCGATCCTTTAGTAGTATCTTGATCTATAAGTTCGAATTTTTGATATCAAGTAGTTTTGAGTTTTTCTTTGTGGTCTCTTTATGTAATCGAGTCTGTGTGCTATATATAATAAAGGTTAGTGTTGAGTCAAGGGCTTTGATATGTTGCTATGATATTGAGAAAGTATAAAGAACAAAAGAATCCATATTGATCTTAAGGATAGTGATAACTTCACACATAGAAAGTATGAGGCATAAAAATTGTTGAGAGTTGATGAACGTAGCCTTGGTCATCGTTGCAATTAATAGGAAGTAATAAGGAAAGAGGGGTTCACATGTAAATATATTATCTTGGACATCTTTTATGATTGTGAAGCACTCATTAAGTATGACATGCTAAAAGAGTTGACGTTGGACAAGGAAGACAACGTAATGGTTTATGTTTTCCGACATCTCAGTTAAAGTATATTGTCATTGACCTTCCAAAGATGTTGAGCTTGCCTTTCCCCCTTATGCTAGCCAAATTCCTTGCACCAAGTAGAGATACTACTTGTGCTTCCAAATATCCTTAAACCCAGCTTTGCGATGAGAGTATACCATACCTACCTATGGATTGAGTAAGATCCTTCAAGTAAGTTGTCATCGGTGCAAGCAATAAAAATTGCTCTCTAAATATGTATGACTTATTAGTGCAGAGAAAATAAGCTTTGTACGAACTTGTTGTGGAAGTAGTAAAAGCGACGGACTGCATAATAAAGGTCCACATACAAGGGGCAATATAAAGTGACGTTCTTTTGCATTAAGATTTCATGCATCAACCCTAAACGCACATGACAACCTCTGCTTCCCTCTACGAAGGGCTTATCTTTTACTTTATGTTTCACTTTATGCTTGAGTCAAGGTGATCCGAACCTTTCCCTTTTTCATTTTATCCTTTGGCAAGCTCCTCGTGTTTGAAAGATCATGATGCATATATCCAATTGGATGTAAGTTGGCATAGGCTATTATTATTGACATCACCTAAAGGTGAATATGTTGGGAGGCAACACAATAAGCCCCTATCTTTCTTAGTGTCCGGCTGAAACTCTATAACCACAAGTATTGCGTGATTGTTAACAATTATAGCGGACTACGAGATAGTTGAGTATGTGAGCTTGCTGAAAAGCTCTATTATTGACTCTTTCTGATGTTACGATAAATTGCAATTGCTTCAATGACTGAGATTATAGTTTGTTAGTTCCCAATGAAGTTTTTGAACCATACTTAACATTGTGAATTGCTTATTACTTGAGCATAGGAAATCATATGACAAAATCCATATATGTTGCTGTTATTAGAATGATCATGATGCCCTCTTGTCCATGTTTTATTTTTATCGACACCTCTATCTCTAAACATGTGGACATATTTTTCAATTTCGGCTTCCGCTTGAGGACAAGCGAGGTCTAAGCTTAGGGGAGTTGATACATCCATTTTGCATCATGCTTTTATATCAATATCTATTGCATTATGGGCTGTTATTACACATTATATCTCAATACTTATGGCTATTCTCTCTTATTTTATAAGGTTTACCATGAAGAGGGGGAATGCTGGCAGCTGGAATTCTGGCTGGAAAAGGAGCAAACGTTGGAAACCTAATCTGCACAACTCCAAAAGACCTGAGACTCCACGAAACAACTTTAGATTTAATAAGAATTTTTGGGCAAAAGAAATAGGCCAGGGGGCCCACACCTTGTCCAGGAGACAGGGGGGCGCCCCCCTGTAGGCCGTGCGCCCCTATCTCCTAGGCCCCATGGTGGGCTTCCGGCGTCCATCTTCTACTATATGAAGGGTTTTCCCCTGGAAAAAATCATGGGCAAGCTTACAGGACGAAACTCCGCCGCCACGAGGCGGAACCTTGGCGGAATCAACCTAGGGCTCTGGCGGAGCTGTTCTGCCGGGGACACTTCCCTCCGGGAGGGGTAAATCATCACCAACGTCATCACCAACGATCCTCTCATCTTGAGGGGGTCAATCTCCATCAACATCTTCACCAGCACCATCTCATCTCAAAACCCTAGTTCATCTCTTGTATCCAATCTTGTATCAAAACCACAAATTGGTAGTAGTGTTGATTACTCCTTGTAGTTTATGCTATTTGGTTTACTTGGTGGAAGATCATATGTTCAGATCCTTTATGGATATTATTACCCCTCTGATTATGAACATGAATATGCTTTGTGAGTAGTTACATTTGTTCCCGAGGACATGGGTGAAGTCTTGCTATTAGTAGTCATGTGAATTTGGTATTCGTCCAATATTTTGATGAGATGTATGTTGTCTCTCCTCTAGTGGTGTTATGTGAACATCGACTACATGACACTTGACCATTATTTGGGCCTAGAGGAAGGCATAGGGAAGTAATAAGTAGATGATGGGTTGCTAGAGTGACAGAAGCTTAAACCCTAGTTTATGCGTTGCTTCATTAGGGGTTGATATGGACCCATATGTTTAATGTTGTGGTTAGCTTTACCTTAATACTCCTTGTTGTAGTTGCGGATGCTTGCAATAGGGGTTAATCATAAGTGGGATGCTTGTCCATGTTAGGGCAGTACCCAAGTACCGGTCCACCCACATATCAAATTATCAAAGTACCGAACGCGAATCTTATGAACGTGATGAAAACTAGCTTGACGATAATTCCCAATGTGTCCTCGGGAGATCCTTCTTCATTATTAGAGTTTGTCCAGGCTTATCCTTTGCTACATAAAGGATTGGGCCACCTTGCTGCAGTTTATTTACTTTATTTACTTTTTCCTCGTTACTATTTATCTTATCACAAAACTATCTATCACCTACTATTTCAGTGCTTGCAGAGAAAACCTTACTGAAAACCGCTTATGATTTCCTTCTGCTCCTCGTTGGGTTCGACACTCTTGCTTATCGAAAGGACTATGATAGATCCCCTATACTTGTGGGTCATCACTCATCACTCTTTTCCTCATCATTGTCATCAGGGGATTGCTAGTCGCCGCTCTATTCTGCGCTATCAGCTCCCTCCTGGACTTGCTCATGGGTTTGTTTTCCGGTTAGCATCGAATACATCTCTGTAAACCTGCAAGGAAAGAAGTCAATCAAACATTAGTTGGATTTCAAGAAAATTGCAAAATAGAATGAAGCACACTCGGTAGCAAAGATCAGACCTTGTCCGGCTGGTTCTCAGCGTTGAGTGGGTCGACTCTCCTGGCCCCCCTAGGGTTATCTTTGGTCCCGGTAATGCTCTTCAGCCACAGGGCCACCGTCTCATCCGGAACCTCCTCTGGGTGGACCCGAGCTGTGTCATTGGAGCCCGAGTACATCCACATCGAGTGTTGATGGGCTTGGAGCAGCTGGATGCGTCGACTAAGAAACACCTCCAGTAAATCCATGCCAGTTACACCCTGACAAACCAACTGGACTACCCTGACGACCAACATGTCCGTCTCTACTTTCTCCGCAGTGGTCATGGTCAGTGAAGAAGGTTGCTGGGCTCAATCTAGGGAAAAAGGAGGAAGACCAGTCGACTGACCGGGGCTCGCAATATCCTGGCAGTAGAACCAGGTCGACTGCCAGCCCGTGACCAACTCGGGAAGTGTCATGGTAGGAAAAGTGCTCCTCTTCCTTCTATAGATCCTTAAACCCCCGCACATCTAGATCACGTGCGTCCTCTTGTCACTCGGATTTGCCTTCTTCATGGTCTGGGAACAGACTGTGAAAATGTGTTTGAAGAGACCCTAGTACGGTCGACAACCCAAGAAGTTTTCACACATAGACACGAACGTAGTGAGATACATGATGGTATTGGGAGAGAAGTGGTGAAGTTGAGCACCGAAAAAGTTCAGAAAACCCTAGAAGAAAGGATGCGGAGGAAGGGAGAAGCCACGGTCGACATGGGTAGCAAGAAGGACACACTCACCCGACCGCGGCTGTCGTGGAATTAACATGTCAGATGTCCTCAAGGAAGGACTTAGTCGCAGAGCCATTGCAACGGGTTAGCTTGAAGGGGTTAAACCGGACAAGGTACATGGGAGTTTATACTAGTTCAGCCCCTTCGATGAAGGTAAAAGCCTACATCTAGTTGTGATGGGATTGATTGAATTTCGATGACTAGGGAGCAAATATGCTTTGCCTGAGTCTCGAATTGTTGCTTCTTGTCCCTGAACCGCCGCCGGGTCATCCCTTTATATACATAGGTTGATGCCCGGCCGGTCTACAGAGTCTCGAGGCCGACTCATACAAGTGTTTGGCTCGGCCTCTCCTTTCCTAACTTACAATACAAGTTACACAACCATGGCGGTTTATCACTATGGGCCCTAATCCGCCTTTGGGCTCCGGACTTCTAAGCTTCCTTGGTGAAACGCCATCTTCTGGATCTTCGTGGGCTTAAACATAGTTGAGGGTGAACCGGGCCATCCAGGCCGGTTTACACTCAGCAGTTATATCCCCAACATTAGGCCCCAGATTGATTTGAACTTGTTCATGTCAATCTTCAATACTTAAAGAAATCTTATTAACATCTCCTTATATTCTTGTAAACCGCCATGTTATCTTCTCCTGTAAACTTTGTTAAACCGTCGTGACGTCATCCTCTGGACACAGCAACGGACCATCATGACATCATCTCTGTATAAAAAGATTAAAAAGATTCCTTCATTAATCGTATCCCGAAGATCGAGGCGACAAGCGCACCTTCTTCGCCGCTTCAGGCTCCTCGATTCTTGCGCCTGCCACTTATCCCTTTCTCCTTATAAATAAAGCCCGAGGGTCCCTTTCTTCTCTTCCCCTTCTGTGCCTTCTTCTTCCTCCTTGTGACGCTCAAGCTCTGAAGCTCCACCGCCGCCCTCGACCCTTGAGAACTGCATCGACAAAGGCCGCTACATCAGCCTGAATCGAACCAGAGTTTGCAGCATCCCTCCGCAGTAGATCTGCACAAGTAAGTTTTCCCTTTCCCGCATCTTTAGATCTATGCTAGGGTTAACGAGTTCATACGTGTTCATAAGTATTCATCCCAGTTCTTCGTTTTCCTTCTGCCTTGGTTGCTTTGATCCAATAGTATCGTAGATCTCGTGCGGTAATTACTCCGCCTCTATTTTCCATACTAGTAGATCTCCTTTTTGTAAAGAACCCCCAGTAGAGCGCATGACCTTCTCTGTTCTGCTTAACGCCATTATAGGTCGCAGAAATTTTTCTTTATTGAAGCATTGTAGATCCAAATAAACTTCATCATTGTGTGAAACCTGTTTCTGTCAACACTTAGAAGATTTTCATTTCTGGCTCCTTCACCTAAGGGCGGTTTAAAACTGCAGTAGTTGGTAATCCGCCATATATCATTAGTCCTCACCTTAAACCGCCATCTTGATCTGAATAGCAATTTCCAGTTTATCTCACATATATGCTTTGATTAGATTTTCCGGTTTGACACCAATTAATACTCTTGAACCGTCCATCGTAAACCGGCCTTCATTTTACCTTTACAGTTTGATGTTCAAGATGACCAAACAATTCTCTGCTTGCAACTGGGTTCCGTCCCGGATTACGGAAACGCAGATCAATGGATATGTAGTGACAAACGCTTTAGCTTCAAAGAATGTCCTTCACTGGCGAGTTCCCGGCCCTGAGTGCCCTCCTGAGCCTCAGGATGGAGAAGTCATCGTTTTTATGCAGCACTTAGACCGGGGCTTCAGCCCTCCCGGTTCAAAAAAATTCCGGGATGTCCTTGCCATCTTTCAACTCCATCCACAAGACATTGGACCAAATTCCATTTCAACCATATGCAACTTTCAAGTATTTTGTGAAGTTTACCTTCAAGAGGAACCATTTGCCGACCGTTCCGGGACTTCTTCCATCTAAACCGCCGAACTGAATTTTCTGATGGTCCTAATATGGAACATGGCGGGGTATCAATCCAGAAGAGGAAGGAAGTTGATTTCCCACATGCATCACACCACAGTCATCCCAAAGACTGGAACCAAACTTGGTTTTACTATCAGAACACTGCCCCTGCTGAAGAGAATCCCTTGCCGGGTTACCGCCCTCACCGGCTTAGCAACTGCCACCCATTGCCTCGACGATTAGCTGCCAAAGAGCAGCAAACTTATGCTCCTCAACTCGCCAAGCTCCGGGCTCTCTTGGCCAACGGTTTGACTGGTATTGATCTCGCGCGCTGTTGGGTTAAATGGCACATCCTGCCCTTAAGTCGCCGCTCCTGATTAATGCATGAGTATTCTGGCAACACCAACGATCCTCAACGGTTTAATGAAATAGAAGTGACTTATGAAGAAGTCACCGAATCGGTGAAGAAGATGTTGGACGAGCCAATTGCCGCATGCAGCCAAACCGGGCTGGCTCCCTTCTACACCGCCAACAAACCTCCAGGGGTAAGGTTTTAACCTTGTGCTTTTCCTGATCCATCTCCACTTTAACCTTGTTCTGATAAATCTTCATTTAACTTTACAGGCTAATAGTTCCTTTCGGAAAAAGAAGGCTTCAGAAAAACCGGCAAGGGCTCCTCGTGCCAAGAGCAAAGCTACCAAGAAAGCAGCCAAGAAGAAAACCGGCCAAGCTACTGATCCGCCCGAAGATGCTGAAGATTCAGATCAAGAGGTAGAACCTGGCTCCCTTGGATCCTTTTTCATACATCTTATTAATAATGACTATCACCAAGATGATGTGGAGGTCAGCCGTGCGGACCATGTTGAGGTAATCTTTATTTCCTCCGACTCAGATCTCGTGCCTGTTCAAAGATTTCGCCGTGCAATTCGGAAAGTGAAATACTCTCACCTTCTTGCTTATTTGGATCCAAAATTTCCTTTAAAGAAACAGCAACCGGAAGGGCACCGCACAACCCGACACAGTGGCCAACAAGTCACCTCTTCCGTTTTAGCAGATACACCAACCCGGAAGTGTCATCCAGAGTTTACTTGCTCTCCCGAAAAACGTTATCCTTTGAAGGATTTCTTTCGATAGCCACTTAATCCGTCTGATCCGAATTACCAGGCGTCTTCCAATTCATCCGGTGGTTCATCAACTACTCAGCTGCCTCCCCTCAAGACCGTCACTAGGTAAGTGCATTATTTTTCGGTTTGTCTCTTCATGCATCGGTTTATCATACTAATCTTTATTTTGATGTTGTAGTGCCAAGGCCCGATTGAGAAAGAAAGCCAAGACATGCGGCCCCTCTGACGATGTTGAACCGGAGAAGACCCCAGACGACGCTGGTGAAAATCCTGATATTTTCATGGATGATACTGCCCCGCAAGACCCAGCTACTGATGCCAATCTGCCGGAAGCTGACCCGGAAACACATGCTGAAACATCAAGTCCACATACCACGCCTTCAAGTCCAGTTGCTGATCCACTGAGGTCGACTGCTGATCCGCCAAGCCCTGCAGCCAAACCGCCAAGCCCTGCTAAAGACAAGGTCAATCCATCGAGCCCAGCCAAGGAAGATGATGATGTTGTTGTCACTGGTACTGCTTATACCACCCCAGGCAATCCAGTTGCTTTATCGAAGCATACTGCCAAGGATGAATTTGCTGCTATGGGCAAGGGGAAAGGGAAGACCGATTTGTCAAGCTATGTTATCCTTTCTGCTTAGGATCTTCATTCCGGATTCTTGAACCGGCTTTACACTAGCCATGATTATGAAGCCGGTTTGGTGAATCTGATGAAGGAACGCTATGAGGTACTCTTCCAAACACATTTTTAGTGTGTATCTTCATTGTATTGTTGCCCCCAAGGGCCGGTTTATCTTTTGAAGATGAACCGGGACTTCTAAAGAAAAAGAACACTCCAACTGTGTAGCCCCCAAGGGCCGGTTTGTCTTGTAAAGATAAACCGGGACTTTTATACTTTATACTGTACCTTGTTGACTTTCCTTGTGTAGTGTTCTGATCAAACACACATTAGCCCCCAAGTGCCATGATTAAAACTTGTATTGATCCTTGGGACTTCAAACAATCAGTAGTAAAGAAACAATCCACATTAGCCCCCAAGTGCCAAGTGTATAACTTGTTACATACTTGGGACCTTTTTGATAAATTATTTACATACTCCTCATCTGATAGTGACAGGCTGATATAAATCACCAAGGCTCTCAAATTGCGGATCTTCAAGAAAACATCAAGTCCCAACAAGCCGAAACTTCCAAGGCCAAGGATGAGCTCAAGACCGCTTTAGCAGCCATGGAGCAACTCAAAGAAGGATTCAAAACAGAGCGTGTCAATTGGGAGACAGAGAAGAATGCATAGCTGAAGCAGGCGGAAGACGCCGAATCAGCGCTTAAACCGGTGGCGGAAGAGCTATCTGGGTTGAAGTGCCAAGTGAATGCCATGACTTCTGCAGTATTTGGTAAGTACTCTTGCCAAGGCTTCTTTGATGACCATCTTTGTAAAGTGCCGGTTTAACATGAAATCCTTAAACCGTTGTAGGTGGCCGCATTGCTCATTTGGGCTCCGACATGCGGATGAAGCTGAAGGCAGCATATACTCTGATTGAACAACTGTATACCGGTGCTCAACGAGTTATCTGTGCAGCCTCGTACAACAATCCGGCCCCAACCTTGATCAAAGACACTCTAGCAAGGTTATCCATGACACCAGCATAGATAGAAGAGATGAAGCGATCTGCTGCCATAGCTGGCACTTTGTTGGCACTGACTCGAGCCAAGGCATGGATAGCTGACCTGGATCTGGTTGATATCGCCAAGGGCTTCCCTAGTGAACAAGAAAATGGGGCAGAGTTTGATAATGAAGCCCTAAAAAATGTGACAAGGGTAATGCGTCCTCTGGCGAGTCAATTGGCAGAAGAAGCAAACTTGACGGTTCACCGGTCCTTCTATGATGCGAACAACAAACGGGTTGACACTGTCATGCCAGAAGTGCAAAATCTTATCCCGCCAATCCGTAAGCACACTTACGCCCACGACGTTGATCCGGCTGAACTTATAAGTGAAGAGGCTGTCTTTCAGGCCTTAACCCGGATTGACTGGACCACCGTTGACTTCCAGCCACTGGATGAGGAGGAGGAGGCTGAACCGACGCCAGATGATCCATCCACTTCACGTCAACATGGTGATGAGGCCTGATCTGGCAATGTGATTGATGCTTCATAAACTGTGCTTCTGTGGAAAGAAACAACTCCGTATTTTGGGCCATAAAGCGCCTTGTAATAGGCTAGTTAAAATACTTTGATCTGCTGCCATCGTGCACTGGGATATACTTTGCTTGATCCGCCATGCCGATTTCAATGCTGGCTTATATATCTTTATAATATTATGCAATCCTTGTGTCTGCATGGAAAAGAAATGTCCTGGTGGTTTACCACTGGACGGGTCATAGTGCCCAAAATAAATCCTGGCTAATAACTAAAGCGGAATAAATATGTAGTAACTCATACCTGTGATATAGAATCACTTAATAAAGGTGAAAAACCCAAATCTTTGAGTTGTTTAAACTCTAACCCTATAATGTTGTTATGAATAAGTCATGTCGGGTAATGATGAACACCAGATGATTACACTGGCGACATATAGTCAAAGCCAGGCCGGGTTAACAAACACCGGTTTGATAAGATGGTCTGACAACTTATAGCTAAAAACCAAGTCGGGTTAACAAACACCGGGTTAACTTGATGACTGAAAAGCCACACTGGGTCAAAGGACACCGGTTCAAAATAAATTCATCAACAAAGGTGAAAACTTGGCAAAAAAGAAAACAAGAAATCATGTAGTCAAGGCTTTTCAAGGGCTGCCAGGCCCAAATTCGTGGCTTTTCATGGGCTGCCAGGCCACTGTGTTAAACCATTTTTGCAAAGCCTTTTAATATGGGCCTCCAACTAACCAATCACCGTTTTAACTTTGACAAGTTCAGGGTCTATAACATTGTCTTGTCAAACATTCGGCGGGTCATGCCAGGATTACCTGGATAGGAGTGGCTTACTTGATGAAGGCAGGTTAACCCGGGGTTTTAGGTGAATACACAAGGCTTCCAAGCCGTGGGTCGGTACCCAATTACAAGGGTCCTTTCAAACTCTTTGTGGCTTTTGAACAAAAGAGCCCCCAAGTAACTTTGTGAGCTGTGCTCAATGGGTGCCTATGTTTAAGCTGTGCATAGCATCTAGACTCTCTTTGGCCCCTTGGGTGTGAAGCTCCCAAGCTGTGTTGTGGCATGATTGCCGGTTTAACAGGAGGTACTTCGCTGTGTTAGCTGAAGCCCCCATGTAAACAAAGAGATTTGAAGAAAACGGCAGAGGTCCTGCTTATAGCAAGCATGCCAGTTTATTATATTGATCATAATATATACATTGTTGAAACATGTACATAAGAAAAGCCTATGGCTCAAGTGTAGTAAGGCCGAAGGAGAGCTATGTTCCACGGCCGCCGGGTCTCCTCCTCAGAACTGCGTGAGTCTTCTCGAACATCAATGCGGTAGTATGATCCGTTGTGCAGATTTTTGCTGACCACAAAGGGTCCTTCCCAAGGTGGGGATAACTTGTGCATATCGGTCTGAACCTGGATGAGCCGGAGCACTAAGTCGCCTTCTTGAAAGGTTCATGTCTTAACCCGGCGGCTATGATAACACCGCAGGTCTTGTTGATAAACCGCCGATCGAGACAAAGCCATGTCTTGTTTCTCATCTAATAGGTCCAACGCCTCTTGTCGTGTTTGCTCATTGTCCGCTTCAACATAATTAGCAACCCGGGGCGAGTCATGACAAATATCACTTGGGAGTAAGGCCTCATCCCCGTAAACCATGAAGAAAGGTGTATAACCCGTGGATCAATTTGGGGTGGTGTTTATACTCCATAACACAGATGGTAACTCTTCCACCCAACAACCCGGCGTCCGCTTCAAACGAACCATAAGCCTGGGCTTAATACCCTTCAAGATCTCTTGATTCGCCCTCTCAGCTTGGCCATTGGACTGGGGATGACCCACGGATGCTACATCAAGGCAGATGTGCTCTCGTTGACAGAACTCCTCCATTTCACCTTTAGAAAGGTTTGTGCCATTATCTGTGATGATGCTGTGTGGAAACCCGAAACGGAAAATGATCTTTTTGAGAAATTGAACCGCCGTGGCTGCATCACACTTGCTGACGGGCTCCGCTTCAACCCATTTAGTGAACTTGTCAACCGCCACCAACAGGTGGGTCTTCTTATCCTGGGAGCGCTTAAAAGGTCAAACCATATCAAGCCCCCAAGCGGCAAACGGCCAAGTGATAGGAATCATCCATAGCTCCTGAGCCGGAACATGAGCTCGGCATGAAAATTTCTAACAAGCATCACACCGCTTTATCAGGTCCTCGCATCAGCATGAGCTGTCAACCAATAGAACCCATGACGGAAAGCCTTAGCCACCAGGGACTTTGAACCGGCATGGTGACCACAATCCCCTTCATGGATTTCACGTAGAATCTCTTGTCCTTCTTGAAGAGAAACACAATGCTGAAAACCGCCTGAAACACTGCAACGGTGCAACTCGCCATTGTGAATAACCATGGACTTGGACCGCTGGATTATCTGTCTGGCGAAAACCTCATCATCTGGTAACTCGCCCCGGTTTAAATACACCAAATATGGAACCATACAATCCGGAGTGGTATGTAAAGCGGCCACCAATTGCGCCTCTGGATCAGGAACAACTAAATCCTCCTCTGGAGGCAACTTAACAGACGGGTTATGCAGGATATCCAAAAAGGTATTGGGTGGTACCATTTTATGCTGAGATCCCAGCCAGCTTAAAGCATCTGCTGCTTCATTTTTGATAGCCTGACCTGCCACAATATCCACCTCGCGTCTATTAGCCCCCATAAGTGGGTCCTTGGAATCCCAAGTACCAGAAACTTGCTGAGCCACCAGATCAGAATCTCCAAAACAGCGAACCCGGCTTAAGTTCATTTCCTTAGCCACACGGAGCCCGTGGAGCAAGGCCTCGTACTCAGCTGCATTGTTAGTACAAGGAAACATTAAGCGGAGAACATAACAAATTTTATCACCTTGAGGGGAAGTAAGAACCACTCCAGCCCCCGAGCCTTTCAATTGCCTGGATCCATCAAAGTGAATAGTCCAGTATGTATTATCCAGTTTGTCCTCTGGTGCCTGTAACTCGGTCCAATCATTGATGAAGTCAACAAGTGCCTGTAAGTTAATTGATGTCCGAGGCATATACTTCAATCCGCGCGGGCCAAGCTTAATCGCCCACTTTGCAACCCGACCAGTTGCCTCCCTGTTCTGAATTATATCACCCAAAGGAGCTGAACTGACTACTCTAATGGGATGACCTTGAAAGTATTGTTTGAGCTTCCGACTGGCCATGAAAACCCCATAAACCAGCTTCTGCCAATGCGGATACTATTGCTTTGACTCGATAAGTAGTTCGCTGATATAGTAAACTGGTCGTTGAACCGGATATTCCTTACCAGCCTCCTTGCGCTCCACCACAATTGCCACGCTGACAGCACGGGCATTAGCAGCCACGTACAATAACAAGGGCTCTTTGTCAACCGGAGCCACGACAACTGGCGGTTCAGCCAACTGCCGCTTTAAGTCCTCAAATGCCGCATCAGCTGCATCACTCCAGACGAAATCGTTTGTATTTTTCAACATCTGATATAAAGGAATCGCCTTCTCTCCCAAACGGTTGATAAACCGGCTAAGGGCGGCAATTCGACCCGCCAGACGGTGAACATCATTGATACACTTTGGTTTAGCCAAAGATGTAATTGCTTTGATTTTTTCTAGATTAGCCTCAATGCCTCGGTTGGGTACCAGAAAGCCTAAGAGCTTGCCTGCCGGAACACCAAAAACACACTTGTCCGAATTAAGCATCATTTTGTAAACCCGAAGATTGTCAAACGTTTCCTTGAGGTCATCTATCAAGGTTTCCTTCTTCCTGGATTTTACCACAATGACATCCACATAGGCATGAACATTACGCCCAATCTACGTCTGAAGACAATTTTGCACTCAAGACTGATAAGTTGCCTGGGCACTCTTGAGCCCAAAGGGCATAGAAACATAGCAGAAGGCTCCAAAGGGAGTGATGAAGGCTGTCTTCTCCTGGTCGTTAACTGCAATTTTAATTTGATGATAACCTGAATAAGCATCCAAGAAACTCAAGCGCTCACAACCCGCCATCGCATCAATAATCTGATCAATACGCTGGAGAGCGAAAGGATCTGCTGGACAAGCCTTGTTCAAATCTGTGTAGTCCACACACATACGCCAAGTGCCATTTTTCTTAAGAACAAGCACCAGATTAGCCAACCACTCGGGGTGAAATACTTCCACGATAAAGCCAGCAGCCAACAGCCGGGCTACCTCTTCACCAATGGCCTTGCGTCTTTCCTCGTTAAACCGCCGAAGAAATGCTTGACCGGTTTAAACTTAGGATCAATATTGAGAGTGTGCTCAGCGAGTTCCCTCGGTACACCTGGCATGTCAGAAGGCTTGCATGCAAAAATGTCCTGGTTCTCACGGATGAACTCGATGAGCGCGCTTTCCTATTTCGGATCCAGATTGGTGTTGATGCTAAATTGTTTGAAGGAATCGCCAGGAACAAAGTCAACAAGTTTAGTCTCATCAGCCGGTTTGAACTTCAGGGTCGGATCATGCTCAGTGGTGGGCTTCTTCAAAGGAGTCATGTCTGCCGGATCAACATTGTCTTTATAAAACTTCAGCTCCTCTGTAGCACAAACCGACTCAGCGTAGGCCGCATCACCTTCCTCACAATCCAAAGCGATCTTTCGACTTCCATGCACTGTTATAGTCCCCTTATGGCCCGGCATTTTGAGTTGTAAATAGATATAGCAGGGCCTCGCCATGAATTTTGCGTAAGCTGGCCGTCCAAACAGTGTGTGATACGGGCTCTGGATTTTCACCACTTCAAAGGTCAATTTTTCAGACCTAGAATCATGCTCATCTCCAAACACAACCTCCAAAGAGATCTTTCCAACAGGATATGCCGATTTACCTGGCACTATACCATGAAAAACAGTGTTGGACGGTTTAAGACTTTTGTCTGTCAACCCCATGCGACGAAAAGTCTCATAGCACAGGATGTTGATACTGCTCCCTCCATCCATCAGGACTTTTATAAACTTGTAACCTCCCACCTGAGGTGCTACCACCAAAGCCCAGTTGACCCGGATTGTCAACCCGGGGCGGATTATCCTCTCTTCTCCACATGATGGGCTGCTCGGACCACCATAAATAACGTGGCACTGCCGGTTCAACAACATTAACTGCCCTTTTGTGAAGCTTCTGATCGTGCTTACACAAGAACACATGATACTGCCCACCATTCAACTGCTTGGGGTGACTTTGATAACCTGATTGCTGCTGATTCCCTTGATTATTCTATTGGCCATTACCACCTTGGTTATTCTGGTTGCCCTGATTATTCTGAAATCCAGAGCTTGAACCGCCGCCACCATGAAAACCTGGACCTCAACCGCCCGACGGGCCCTGATCATACCGGAAGATGTCGGAATTCTTGAACTCCTTCATGATATAAAAATCTTTCCAAAGATGTGTGGAAGGGGCCTCCTTGGTACCATGCTTTGGGCAGGGCTGGTTCATCAAACGTTCCAGATTCATCCCTCCATTGCGCTGGGGCGGTTTACCTTTACGATGCTGCATATTGGTGTTAGCCACAAGATCTGAACTATCTGCCTTGCGCTTACCATTATTCCCATGGCCTCCTTGGTTGTGATGCTGTCCCTTTGCACCGCCGTTCTTCTTTCCCTTCTATGGTTTCTCATCATCAGAATCGGGATCCTTGGTATTATCAGAATCGGCATATTTGACCAAGGCTACCATAAGGGTTCCCATGTCATTGCAGTGGCGCTTGATGTCGGACTTCGGGTTCCAGCAAACCCTTGAGGTTCGAACACTGGGGTGCGCGCGGAGATTTTGCCCTCTACCTACCTGTTCCTCGCCGAATCGCTAGGATCTAAACTACCAGAGGAACAACACAAGAGACACAGAGTTTATACTGGTTTAGGGAACCATTGTGGTGTAATACCCTACTCCAGTGTGTGGTGTGGTGGATTGCCTCTTGGGCTGATGATGAACAATACAAGGAAGAACAGCCTCGCGAGGGTCTGTTCTTGGCTGGTGCAATGAACTGCTAGGAGGAGTTCAGTTGCTCTTTCTCTCTCGATTCTAGGTGCCTCTCTTCCTCCTAGACGCCTCTCTTTTTCCTCTCCCTCTACCCTGGGGTGGCTAGTCCTATTTATAGGCAAAGGCCCTGGGCCTCCTCCCAAATATTGAGCAGGAAGGGCGCCAACAATTGGCCATTTTGAAGTGGAACAGCGGGTACACTTATCATACCTAAAGTTGGTCCTCGCCTGTCAAAGGCTCTAGTGGTGACGCCTGCTTGGGCTCCACAATGACTTCCTCCCTGCCGTTGGGCTGGTCTTGGTCTTGTTGCACCGAAATGGATGCCTTTGCTTGATGCTCTCGCCTGCGCTTGCTCCCTTTGCACCAAAGAGGAAAGGAGGACACCGCGTGGGCTGGCGCCCGACTGGCGCCCTTGGTCGTCATGGCTTGCGTCATGGGCACCTCGTGAGGTACCCCGCCCTGATCTCTCCGCCTCCTCATGAGCCAGCCTTACGAGGGCGTGCCTGAGGAAGCTCCTTGTCGTCCGCCCCGCGAGGCTTGGCCCCTCGCGATGGTCTTGAGCTTGTGTTGATGATGATGGGCCGTGCTGGGCCCCCCTTTGAGCCACGTCGCAGGCCGCAGGAAGGCAAGTCTAGGGACCCCCGTTCCTAGAACGCCGACAGTAGCCCCTGGGCCCAAGGCGCGCCCGGACTTGGACGAGCAGAGAGGCGAAAGGGTAAGTGCGTAGCGCCGCGGGCCCTAATAGCCTGCGGCCTTGGGCGCCGCGTGGCGGTTGATTTGGCGTGGGCGTCTCCGCTTCCCCACGACGCCTCGGCAACTGCACGGATTCGACAAGTCTCTGCATGCAAAGCGGGTCATGATTACCTGCGATCATGTAGGTCGACGGTTGGCCTTCGCCGGCTATAAGTACAGAACGGCGCGTGCCCTTCTAGTGTATCTCTTCTTGCTTCTCCTTCTTCCCGGTCCTTGCTCCGTCTTGTTGCAATTTCTCCGATCCACCGATTCTCTGCGGCAGATAAGGGAAAGGCTCCCCGAGAGGGTCCTGACCCGCTTCCGCCGAAGAAACGGCTTGCCCTCTGCCATCGGGGTGAGGGCGCCCGCCAGGAAGTGCCGAGGCCCTGGTGTGAATGGCCACCACCAGGGTTCCCACTTCCCTTGTACGCCCATGTCGAGGGCTCCGAAGGAGTTGACGCCGAATGCCACGGGCGGCACCGCCGTCGGCGCCGGCGGGTCACGAAGGTGTGCGTCTTTCCCCCTGGAGTCCACGCCGAAGGCTCCTCCCGAGAGTTCGTGCTTCACCCCGCCATGCCTCCTCAGTCTTGGATTCGCCTTCCTCCTTTCTTTGCCTCCGTCATCCCGCAGGGGGAGCTTCTGGGGCTCTGGCTGCAGCACGCCGGCTGCAGCACCCTCGCGACCGGGGCAAAGGCCGCGGTCGTTGCCTCGGGCAAGGTCTTCATGACTCGAGGCTGGGGCGAGATCACCCGGGTCTGCAGGACAAGGGGCGCCCTCGCGATCCACCTGGAGTACGACGGTGCTTCGGTGATGTTCTTAAAGGTCTTTGGTGCGGACGGTCGCCGGCTAGAGTGCTGCCCCGGGAGAGGCGGTCGGGACCCTGCTGCGGCAAGACAGAGGCCGGCCAACCGCTCCCTTGGCAGCTCCTCGGGCGATGGAGGTGCTAGAGGATCCAGCGACTCCGCCGAGCTCTTCGTGACTCCGGAGACGAGCGACGACAGCTACGAACCCCCGAGCCTGCGCCGCTCCCAGAGCAGGGCAGGCTCATCAGGCCGTCGCCGCCCCTGATCTGGATGGGGCTGGCGCCGGTGCCGGACGGCCCACTGTTGATGATGGCGTCTGCTGCGATGGTTCCTGTAGTTAGGAATCCTTAGGATATGCGTCTTTTGTTCCTGTGAGGAGCCAAGAATATAACCCGTGGGGGCCTGTAAGGTGTTTGTAGCTCCGTTTGTCAATATGATCCTCATCGTGAAAGAGTGTGAGATGCTCATTCCGTCTTAGCTTAGTTTCTTCCTTTCGGACCTCGTGAGGGCTTGATGCTCTGCGCCGATAGGTCCCAGTCCCAAGGCGGCTTCAGCCGTCGCTGGTATGCCAGGTCGCGATGCCGTGGTCAAGGCCAGGAGGTGAGTGGCCCGAGGCCCGGTAAGAGCCCCTGAGTCGCGATGCTCGGGAGGTCCCCCTTAGCGCTCAAGCAACCATCATTCGGTGAGAAAGGAGAGAAACGTTGCTAACACGGTATTGCATTAGGTGCGGGGATGGTGCTGCGACAGCTAGTGTTCTCGGAGAGTGACTTATCTCGAGGGTCAGGAAACGCTTCCTAGTGCGGCACTAGGTCCGTGCCCTGGCCGGCGATGGTTTTCTTGGTGAGGTCCTCGCATGCTTCTCCCCTCTCGCCTTCGCTCCCCTTTCTGCTCTATGTCCTCGGGTCCCGGCCCTCAAGCGAGTCTCAGCCGTCACTGGTATGCCAGGTCGCGATGCGTGGACAAGGCCAGAGGGTGAGGGCTGGAGAGCCAGTAGGAGCCCTGAGTCGCGATGCTCAGGTACCCCCCCCCTTTAACATGCAAGCGGTTTGCGCGGACAAGAGTGAAGACGACACCGTGAGGGCCTCGCCTGACGATGCTCCTGGAAGGGATCCTGCAGGCTCATCACAGAAAGAACGAGAGTTCGCCGTGATAATCGACAGTCAGCCGTTAGTTGCTTTGGAGAGGCGACGAGGCCCGAAAGGCCTAGCGAGGTGTACTGGGGCACCTGTGGGCCAGCGCGGGACTCATGGGGCCCTACCCCAAGGCGGGTTGCGCCTGGCATTGAGCCTTATCTTTGGATGTGTTCCTACAAATTTGGTTAGATGTCGGCGCTCTACGTCCTCGGGTCCCGGCCCTCGAGCTGGTCTCAGCCGTCGCTGGTATGCCAGGTCGCGATGCTGTGGACAAGACCAGAGGGTGAGGGCTGGAGAGCCGGTAGGAGCCCTAAGTCGCGATGCTCAGGTACCCCCCTTTAACGTGCAAGCTTGGTTAGATGTCGAAACTCTACGTCCTCGGGTCCCGACCCTCGAGCTGGTCTCAGCC